>NC_136059.1:1957040083-1957618214 GCF_964261635.1 Lissotriton helveticus | reverse complement strand
GGGAACTAGGCAAGGTTGCCCTCTGTCCCCTCTGCTTTTCACCCTATCCTTGGAGCCATTTTTAAACGCACTGTCTTCCCAAGCTAATATCATCCCAACACAGCATAGCGGGGAGAGTCTAAAAATAACTGCTTTTGCAGATGACATTGCGGTGTTTACTACAGACTTGGTAAGAGCTATCCCGGAAATAGTTAAAGAAGCTGCACTGTTTGGTAATGTATCAGGATACAAACTAAATGTAAGCAAGACACAGGTCATTACTAATTATAAACCGTCGGACACGATTCCTGGTATATGCCAAAGTGCGACTTATTTAGGTATTAAGTTAGCTGCTAGTACAGATAAGGTACTAAGTATGAACTATGACTCTTTGTTAAAGGAAACCGCCTTAACTTTGAAAAAGTGGCACAAGATTCCAATTAGCTTAGTGGGGCGCATAAACCTAGTAAAAATGAAGATTCTGCCCAAAGTACTATACTTATTCAGATCCATCCCCTTACAACCTAACAAACTTTTCTTTAAAAAATTAGAAGGTATTTGTAGTAGCTTCTTGTGGGGTTACAAAAAAGCACGTAGGTCAATAAAACTTTTGGAGTTACCAATAGAAAAAGGGGATTAGCATTTCCAGATTTTAGGTTATACTTTTTTGCTACCTTCTTTCTTCGTTTAAGAAGCCTGATGAAAAACGAAAGTTCGCTTTTCTATCATCAATATATGTTGGGACCTGACTGTAACCAATTTTTATTTCGTGTAAACGATTCTAATTACTACAAAAGAGTACAATTTAAGACAGCTAGACAAATTAAAAAAATTTGGGATGAAATTATTATTATTGATAAAATTTCTTTCTTTAATGCTGCGCTTCGATTATGGGGCAATCCAGGCTTACCTGATATTTTCTCGGATGGGGTAGGAAATCTTTGGGCCAGACACGGTATTAGTACTTTGGGTGACTTATATGGACCGAATGGGCTTATGGATTTTGACACATTAAAACTTACTTATGAACTAAACAATGATATGTATTTTAAATACATTCAAATACGAGATTATTTGCACTGTAAAATGAAAATAGCTGAAGTGGCTCCGTCGGATATATTAAGATGTTTATACTCAGATTAAACAAAATCACTTATCAGTTTGGGCTATGGACATTTAATATTAGGCAAAATTGATGATACTGTGAAAATAGCAGCTAAATGGTCATCAAGGCTGGAAATGAACATTAACCCCACACAGATATCTCTTTCGCTATGCCATATAAACTCAATAGTTCAGTCCTCTAATCTGAAGCTACAGCTGTATAGAACTATAACGCAGCTATATTATACTCCTCAAAGAATTTCTAGCTGGGCACTGGGGGCCCGATCTAATGACAGAACAAAATGCCCGAAATGTGATATGGATGCAGCAGGTATAGAACATATGCTTTTTTCGTGCCCGGTGTTATCTTTATATTGGAAGGGGATAATGGATGTTCTAGCTAGTAAACAAATTATTACTCCAACTCTTACAGCGCATTTGGTTTTACTTAATATCCAGGACGTCAACTGTCAATACAAAGATTTAATAACCATAGCATTTGCATGCGCTAGGTTAGTTATTGCGAGATCATGGATATTAAAAGAACCTCCGAATGTTATCGAATGGTGGACCGTGATAAACGAAATAAATGTAATGGAACTCTCGTTGGCTAAACTCAGAGGTCCCAAGGCTCTGAAAAAGAAGGAAAAAATTTGGCGAAACTTTTTTGACCTGTAAAATCTCTTAATATTTATTTATTTATTTATTTATTTACTTATTAAGCGCGACTGCCACCCCAAGGGTATCCTGGCGCTGAGACTGCAACTATCCTGCTGGCGATCTGTCACTACCTACGTTTTAGGGAACAGAAAGGTTTTGAGGTTCTTTTTAAAAGAGGTAAGATCTTGTGAGCACCTCAGCGCCAGCTGAAGAGTGTTCCAGAGTGTGGCAGCCGCGAAACTAAACGCACGGCCGCCCATCCTCACTCTATTGACCCTAGGAACTGTAACTAGGAACGCAGAGGCAGATCTTAAAGGTCTGGCAGCACAATACCAAGAGAAGAGGTTGCGAAGCGAAAACGGCCCCTGTCCATGCAAAGCCTTAAAGACAAGACAGAGAGCCTTGAAACAAATTGTCTCTTGGATGGGCAGCCAGTGAAGGTCTGCTAGAGCACCCGAAGAAGAGGCAGAGCGAGGGCGGGATAGGGCTAGTTTTGCTGCCATATTTTGAACTCTCTGCAGCTTTAGGATCAGTGTTTTTGGGGCTCCCAAAAGTAGTGCATTGCAGTAGTCTAATCGACTAAGAATAGAACTGCGCACTACTTCTGCCCTTACCTCCTCAGGAAGAAGCGGTAGGATCTTGCGTAGGGCACGAAGTAAGCCCATACAGCCCGCTATAGTTCTATTCACCGAGGCATCAAGCTGCAGATTGGGTTCGAATAGGACTCCCAGATTTCGGGCCGATTTAGCCGCCTCCACCGTACCTGGAATAGATGTCGGCCAAAAATCGTCCGGAAGCGGGTGGGGAGTTCGATCTAAAGAGCAATGAAGGACCTCTGTTTTGGAGCCGTTAAATTGGAGCGAGTTGGCTCGTAGCCATTCCGCAATAGCCGACATGCAGCGATGGAAAGTGTCACTCGATATTGCCCTGGTACCCTCAAATGAAAATATCAATTGGGTGTCATCGGCATAATTGATGACAGATATGCCAAATGACTTTACCAGGGCAACCAGGGGGCGTAAGTATAGATTAAACAAGATCGGACTAATCGCCGATCCCTGTGGAACACCCTGAGTCACATGCTGCACGGCGGAGCGAAAAGGTGGTAATGCTACTGCCTGCTGTCTGTCGCTGAGATAAGATGTTATCCATCTCAAAGCCAGGTCAGTGACTCCTGCACTCCGGAGGCGGTCCAGTAATACTGCATGGTTTACCGTGTCGAATGCGGCCGACATGTCAAGCAGCACTAGAAATGCTGACTTTCCCATGTCGACACGCGTTCGAAGATCGTCCAGCACGGTAACCAGCGCAGTCTCCGTGCCGTGAGCTGGCCTAAAGCCGAACTGTGATGTATCCAGGCCAGCGTTGCTTTCCAGAAAGTTGGACAGTATTTTTGTGACCCACTTCTCTACCACCTTTATAATAAAAGGAAGGAGCGAAATAGGCCTATAGTTGGCCGGGCTTAAAGGGTCCAGAGAGGCCTTTTTAAGCAGTGGTGTAACAATTGCCATCTTCCAACTATCTGGCACTGTTGCTGTGTTCAGTGACTGGCAGCAGATGGCATGGAGGAAACAGCGGAGGAAACAGCTCTGTTTGGAATGCCTTCCAGATCTTATGGGGCATAGGATCCAATGGCGATCCTGAGGACACACCATTTGCAAGGACACAGAACTCCTCCAAGGAAGGACAAGGAAAACAGGACAGCTGAGTCTCCGTAGGAGGGGGTTCTGCAGGAGGAGGCAGGGTAGATGTAGGCAGGCCACCCGTCTGCAGTCCACTCAAGATTTTCTTAATCTTATCCTCAAACGCAGAGGCCACGGCATCACACAATTCCTGGGAGACGGGGATAGCCGGTACAGTACAAGGCGGGTTAGCTAGATTATCGACCGCCTTGAACAAAGCCTGCGATTTATTAGGGGCCTTGGCCAGCATATCTACCAGAAATTGAGCCTTGGCCTTCTTCAGCTGGATCTTATATTCCTGCAGGGCAGCTTTATAGGTTATCCTATCAGCCTCCCTATAGTCCCTTCTCCAGAGTCGTTCCGCCCGTTTACAGCGGAGCTTGTGCTGTCCAAGCTCATCAGTGAACCAGGCATTAGTTCGTCTAGGTCTATCCCTCACTTTCCTAAGCGGGGCCAAGACGTTCAGAGATATCTCAATCTGCTGGCGGAAAACCTGATAGCTTTTTTCCACACTCTCTTTCACCATGAATGGACCGGGCAGCAGACTCGGTCTAGTCGGATGTTTCAATAGACGAGTCCATTGCCTACCAAGCTTAGTAGCACCTGGCTCACCTGTCCTTAGTGGGCCAGGCAGGGAGATAGAGAGTGGGACCAGAGTATGATCCGTCCAGCATTGATTCATGACCTCCCCTACTGTCACCAGGTCTTTATCGGCAAATACAAGATCTAAAGTGTGCCCTTTGATGTGCATAGGTACTAGAACCAGCTGTGCAAGTTGTATGTTAGTGCAAGCTTGGCAAAGCTCTCTATATGCCAGATCTTGAGGGCCAGAAGGCCAGAGGTTAAAGTCCCCTAACACTACTAACCTAGTATGGGAGTTTGAGAGTTAATAGATAAGGTCAATCAGTGGCTGAATGGCCGTGGTGGTTGAGGCGGGTGGCCTGTAACACAGCAGTCCAGTTATCAAAGTACTACTCTGGGCTGTGATGGAAAAGCCCATGATCTCAAACCCTGGTACATCCTTTACATCCAACTGTAAGATGGAGATTGACTCCCTGTATATACAGCCAATACCGCCCCCCCTCCCCGTTGTTCGAGGGGAGTGTTTTATGAGATAGCCCGAGGGACAGGCCCACCCGAGTTCCACTGCGCAGTCTGAGTTGGTCCACGTTTCTGTGACGAAAAGAACGTCTAGCTGTAAGGACTCAATCAGAAGAGCAATTTCCACATGATGTTTAACAAGCGACTGGACGTTCAGTAGGCCACAGGATAGTACTGGCATAGGAGAAGGAGTTATAGAACAACCATCCCCAACGTTGGAGTCAGTATAATAGTCCTGAGGATCTACCGAGGAGATAGGCAACAGAAAAGTGGCCGAGGTAGATGCACCGGATGCGCCCGGGACGCGAACGGGCGCAAACGGGCTTACCTCTGGCGCACCTCCGGCGTGCACCCGCTGCGCGTCATCGCTGCGCTCTGACCGTCTGCCCATTATTTATAACCCTACACGTGGGAGGAGTGTGAGGGGAGGAACTATTCCCCTATCAAATATGGCGCCCGTAACTCGGCTGCCACGAATGCCCTCACAAAGATGGCGGCCGCAAAGGCACCCCAATGTCGGTCCCTAGCTGCCCTGATTCCTGCAAATGCAGGGTGAACCACTCTTTTAACGTGCGTGTCAGAGCTAACGCAGCGCTAGGGTTCCAGAGTACACAGCGCTAAAATAAGTAAGTGGAAAAAAGCGGCGCAACTAAAATATCCAAAACGGCAAGATTCTAAAGTTATTTAAAAAGTTACAGCAGCCAGCGCGCTACAGCAGCAAATCTACCTGTGCGTGGATCTTCTGGCGCTTAAATGCGCTCCTGCGCGCTCTCCAGGACGTGGGAGGAGTGTGAGGGGAGGAACTATTCCCCTATCAAATATGGCGCCCGTAACTCGGCTGCCACGAATGCCCTCACAAAGATGGCGGCCGCAAAGGCACCCCAATGTCGGTCCCTAGCTGCCCTGATTCCTGCAAATGCAGGGTGAACCACTCTTTTAACGTGCGTGTCAGAGCTAACGCAGCGCTAGGGTTCCAGAGTACACAGCGCTAAAATAAGTAAGTGGAAAAAGCGGCGCAACTAAAATATCCAAAACGGCAAGATTCTAAAGTTATTTAAAAAGTTACAGCAGCCAGCGCGCTACAGCAGCAAATCTACCTGTGCGTGGATCTTCTGGCGCTTAAATGCGCTCCTGCGCGCTCTCCAGGACGTGGGAGGAGTGTGAGGGGAGGAACTATTCCCCTATCAAATATGGCGCCCGTAACTCGGCTGCCACGAATGCCCTCACAAAGATGGCGGCCGCAAAGGCACCCCAATGTCGGTCCCTAGCTGCCCTGATTCCTGCAAATGCAGGGTGAACCACTCTTTTAACGTGCGTGTCAGAGCTAACGCAGCGCTAGGGTTCCAGAGTACACAGCGCTAAAATAAGTAAGTGGAAAAAGCGGCGCAACTAAAATATCCAAAACGGCAAGATTCTAAAGTTATTTAAAAAGTTACAGCAGCCAGCGCGCTACAGCAGCAAATCTACCTGTGCGTGGATCTTCTGGTGCTTAAATGCGCTCCTGCGCGCTCTCCAGGACGTGGGAGGAGTGTGAGGGGAGGAACTATTCCCCTATCAAATATGGCGCCCGTAACTCGGCTGCCACGAATGCCCTCACAAAGATGGCGGCCGCAAATGCACCCCAATGTCGGTCCCTAGCTGCCCTGATTCCTGCAAATGCAGGGTGAACCACTCTTTTAACGTGCGTGTCAGAGCTAACGCAGCGCTAGGGTTCCAGAGTACACAGCGCTAAAATAAGTAAGTGGAAAAAGCGGCGCAACTAAAATATCCAAAACGGCAAGATTCTAAAGTTATTTAAAAAGTTACAGCAGCCAGCGCGCTACAGCAGCAGTAAAACTTGTGTTTACTTCTCTTATAAATTTATACCTTCTCTTCTAATATGTAATTGCAGATCCTCTGTTTCTGATGCAACTTATTGGTTTAGTTGATTTTTTTTTCTTTTTTTCTGTTTATTTTATGTCATGTGAATTGTACTAAGTTGTCTTCCTTGCAATAATAAAAAAAAAAAAAAAGATTTCCATTGGGGACATCAGATATATATGGCAACCCCACTATGTTATAGACCTACGAACTAAGCCTTAGAGAATGTTGCTGAATGTAGTAGAAAAATAGGGGGGGCAAGAAATAACTTCCATGGTGTAGTGAATGATCCCAATACAGCTAGATTTAATAAGCCGAAGCTGTATTCCCTAGTGTCATAAAAAAGTGATTAAGATCAATCTTAAAAAATAGGATCAGTGAAAACATTTCAAATTCTTTTATTAGAGAATAGTACAAATGAGGGTGGAGGCAGCCTAAACTAAATTATTCTAATACCAATGTTGCCCAGAAGTTCATAGTTGACCAACACCTCTTCCTTCACTGTAGAGCCCTACAGAAAATGGTAAAGGTCCTCTGTCGTATTAAGTCCATTAGGAACCTTGCTGTCCAGCTCTAGAATCATTTTTGATTCCAAATGCATTAATCCTCCGAGCACTCAATTCGATGAAACAAAGTCTTTGTAAAGTCTTTCTGCTCAATTTAATGTCCAAATATCAGATGTTTCTCAATCCAATTGAAAAGTATCTCATTCCAAAATCCTCCATGTAATAAGATGCAGCCAACACGTGTTTCGTCTAGTCAGTATAGACATATGACTTCTTCAGGGCTGCAACCCAAAATTTTAAAATAAATAACATGCTTTTCAATATACATAACCCAAATATTGATACTCCTATTATATTTCTAGGAGAGCTCCTCAAGGGGATACACCCTCAAGCCAACACAATTTAAGAAAGAAAATTAAAAAGTCTCAAAGTAATAAGAGTAAGAAAGGGACTCCACCAAAGTCGTGCTCAAGTCACCATCAAGGAAAAGAATGTGTAATTAAGAATAGCCAAGTTTCAATTAAGCAAGATGTATTAAAATTGGTCTAGAACAGTAGCTCCGGACTATTTAAAGTTTAAAGTTGTGGTTCTTGGGTGACAACATCCTACCCAATTAAAGTATCTCAGGACATATACCTGTCCAAAAGATAATACACTAAATATGACTTACGTAAATGCAAACTCACCAATATCCAATCATAAACGGTATCCACAGTATTCAACTAGCCCGATGAATTCAAATCTAAGGGATAAATCGCATCCCTCAGTTATTTCTTATAATAGTAAACGATATTTACATCGCCCGTGTTATGTAATAGACCCTCACCTCCAAATGGTCCAAAGGTCACATCCGGGCCGTATTTCAAAAAATGTATCAAATCGGTTATCGGCGCTGTGCCAGTAATCATCCTACAAAGTCGAATTAAATTATAATGAGTGACCGTGTCAAATCACTAAATCTATATCGCACTGTAAATAGTATCAGTTTCTTAAATAATAAACGACTTTGATAATTAACCACCCCGTAAAGTACAGTTAGAGCAAAATACGCGGTTCATAGGTCTGCCAGTTCATCATTGTAAATAGTAACAGTCTCTCCTCACCTCACTGCACAGGTGATCACGGTAATCATACAATCGTCCCCGAGTCAGCGTTAGTCTTCAAAAAGGCTACTTCACGAGTACGTGTTCTGTAACCAAATTTATAAAATTATGAGGAGCACTGTACATATAGTATATAATCTCCCAAAGAAAGTGTATAAGTTATCTAGCAGTCTCAGGCTTACCGTCTTCTACAAAGTCTCGAGCACACAAGTGGCGTTCCGCACCCGCGCCATCTTGTAATGGCAATTTATAGAAACGAAGCGTACTACCTAAACAGGGCAGTCTCGTCCCAATTTAAAATAAGTCATTAATTCAGGTCCGTGACCTGCTCTTAGAGATCAATATTCTCCAAAAGCACGTAATAAAGTTATTATATCTAGTAGTCACGAGTATCTGGATACTATCATGGGCGCCATTTGGGATAGGTAAAGACGCTATTTAGTCTGTACTCGTTATTTGTAAAATTATCGACATTACCATTAAAGTCTTTATTATTTAAAGTATCTAGTTTCAACGTAATCTGCTTATTATTCTTATAAGGAGTATTCTCATTAACAAAACTTGGGTGATTAGTCCATACGTAAGCACTAGCTATACTATATATAGGCACTATTAAATGTTAGCGAATTATGGCTAAGTTCGTATATAAATGTTGTTCTATAATTATATGTATATCAGAGTTGAAAGTATAAATCGGGTGTTACGATGTCAACCATCCTCACAACCAAAATAGTGATAGATCTAAAAAAAAGGAACAAAAAGGAAAGAAAGACTGGGAAGAATGGGCCAAGGAGTAAATACGATCCAGAAATATTTCTCCTGACAGGAATAATGTAGATTCATTCATATGTTGATATATGATTCAGATACATAAAAATAGCGAACAATAAGGCATCACATTCTCCTCACAGAGCAGTTCACATAAAGAGATAATGTTTTGTGTTAAATATTACATAGATATCATGACATCTTAATACTCACGAAAATAGGACTGAATTGTCAACAAGATATCATACAATGTAGTAGACACAGAATTATTCCTGACCTAAAAAGAATTCAAATTCGTGATCAACATTAAGACCACATTCAACAGCTTTGAGCTTAATCAGCCATAGTACTTCTCTTCTCCTTAATGTCAAAAATCTATTCCCCCCACGGGGATCTGGTTTAATATGATCTATTGCATGAAAGGAGAAGATATGTTGGCCTCTGTTCTCGAAATTCTGCACCATATGAGATGCAATCGGATAACGTGTGTCACCAGTTTTCAGAGCCCTAAAATGTTCAGCCATTCTGTTCCTTAGTCTCCTAATCGTGCTCCCCACATACATTTTGCCACAGGAGCACACAATTACATATACCACATATGTGGTGTCACAGTTTATGAACATCCCAATAGTATGCACACCTGAGTCATTGTAATTAAACTGTAGTACCTTAGTTTTAGCCCATCTACATGAACTGCATCTCCCACATTTATGAAAACCTTTAAAACTAGTCAACCAGTCTGACCTATCTGGTTTTCTGGGATAACTGGGGCTTACCAAATTCCTCAAAGTAACACCCTTCTTAAAGGTAAGACTGGGTCTATCCATTAGATAGGGTTTCAAATCTTGGTCCATGAGGAGAAGATGCCAGTGTCTCTTCAAAATAGTGAATAGCCTCGAACTCCCCATGCAATAATTAGTTATCAACCTAATCTTGTTATCTTTGTCTTTATCTCTCTCATTTTTGTTATGTCTAATCAAAGTAGTTTTTCTCTTTAGTTTCCTGGCTCTAGATACCGCAGCTGTAATTACATCATGTTTGTATCCACGATTTAAAAATCTAAGTGACATATCTTGCAAGTTCATTTCAAAGTCACTGTCTAGGGCACAATTTCATCGGGCTCTAATCAACTCACCATATGGTATCGCATTAATTTGACTGCTGGGGTGGCAACTCCCAGCATGCAAGATCGCATTGCAACTAGTAGGTTTCCTGTACATTCTACTTCTTATCTTATCCCTCTCAACAAACAGCTCTATGTCCAAGAATGTAATGCATTGGCTATCATAGTGTGTTGTAAATTGAAGATTAAGTGTATTATCATTGAGATAGTCAGAAAACCTTTGAGTTTCTCTACTGTTCCAGTCCATACTAGTAGGCAGTTGTCGATAAATCGACCCCAATAATGAATGTGTTGTATCCATTCCCTGCCTTCTGGTCCCCAGATTCGCTCCGCCTCGAACCACCCCATAAAGAGGTTGGCAAAAGATGGAGCGAACCTGGAACCCATCGCAGTCCCCAGACGCTGCCTAAACCACTGTCCATCAAATAGAAACACGTTATTCTTAAGAACCAATTCAGTCATTCGTAAGATCATCTGTGAGTTAATCATACATTTCCGCCGGTCTGCGGCTAAGAAAATATTCTAATGCAAGTATGCCTTGATCGTGATCAATGATAGTATATAAGGATACTACATCTAGTGTAACTAATATCATTCCGTCCTCCCACACAATGTCATCTAGTAGGTTGAGGACATGTTTGGTATCTTCTATAAAAGAAGGCAAGGTATATACAGACGGTCCAAGAAAACAATCTATAAATTCTGATAAGTGTTCCGTAGGTCCACCAATGCCGGAAACAATTGGCCTTCCTGGTGCTCTTGGTGTACTAAGTGACAAATATAAATATTCATCATGATCCAACAAGGATTGGTCATACCATTCCTTAATCTTACTGTTGATCTCTTTAGTCAAATCTTTCATCGGGTTAGAGGTGAGTTTCTCATAGTGTATCGTTAAGTTGGGAGTAAACTTCATTGTTATAGTCACAAGTATCAAGTACCACTATATTCCCACCTTTATCTGCACTACGTATAGTAATCGATTTGTTATTAGTCAATTCATGTAGAGCTTTCCTTTCACCAATAGTTAAATTATCGTCTCTCTTATCAATATTTCTGCTACGGCAGACGCCAATTTCCTTATCTATATCAACATTGACAGCTTTGAAAAACACATCAATGGTGTTACCGGCAACCTACTGTGGGGTCCATTTGGACTTAACCTTAAGTTCACTCCCTTCACTTAAGAATCTTAAATTAAAACGTGATGAGAATGACTATCGCCCTGGTCGCGTTTATACATTTGCAAGAAGATTTGACTACCTAGTGAAGAAAGGCCCTGTGGTAAAACAGAGAGGCGGTACCCCCCAAGTCAGTGATACTGAAGCCTCCTCGAACATTTCTAGCAGTGAGAATGAGGATACGCCTGAATCTTTAGTAATTCCGAACAAAGAGAATAATTTTTTAGAGGAGGTTCAGAGATTGAGGAGGGGGAATCGGGATACAGAAATGAGGAATCGAGACTTGAATCGAGACTTGAATGCAAAAAGACAAGGAGAGGGGGGATAGGGGGGAGGCGATCCAGGCGCAAGAATAAGGAGTTTAAGGTCATGGAAACAACAACAATGAATAGAGATCCTAATGCATGTGATATTGAAGTGATCAATTTGTCCTCATGTGAATTGTCTGAAGATATGATTCTTGTGTTAAAGAAAGGTTTGGGATTTTGCCCCATGACAAAACAGGATTGGTGTATGACTAAAATAGACCTGTTCAAGTTTGTCAGCAGACTAAAGTTAAAGAATTTTTTGCAAATGTACCAGAAAAAGTGAAAAATTCATCAAATAAAACGTTGAGTAACCTTACGATTCAAGAACTTAAAGATACACAGTTGCTCATGTCATTGACTAAGAAAGAGGATGACCCGGTAACAATATCAAAACTTTTGGAAGATTTAGAGGTTGAAAGATTCTTAAGTGAAGGGAGTGGACTAAAGGTTAAGTCCAAATGGACCCCACAGTTGGTTGCCGGTAACACCATTGATGTGTTTTTCAAAGCTGTCAATGTTGATATAGATAAGGAAATTGGTGTCTGCCATAGCAGAAATATTGATAAGAGAGAGGATAATTTAACTATTGGTGAAAGGAAAGCTCTACATGAATTGACTAATAACAAATCGATTACTATACGTAGTGCTGATAAAGGTGGGAATATAGTGGTACTTGATACTTGTGACTATAACAATGAAGTTTACTCCCAACTTAACGATACACAATACTATGAGAAACTCACCTCTAACCAGATGAAAGATTTGACTACTTTTGTTACATGTGAATCCCTGCGCTTTTAGTCTATCATCATATTTACAAATATGAATTAATACCTAGATTTGTTATTATTCATTATGTCCTCTCCTCATATTTCTGGAGTTTTCTTTTACAATTTAGCCTTCTTATAATAATTTTAATGTCATGAATTGTTATATAAGTTTTGCTTGTATGATTTGTACTAACAAATCGAATAAAAGCTTTGAAATTGAATTGACTAAAGAGATCAACAGTAAGATTAAGGAATGGTATGACCAATCCTTGTTGGATCATGATGAATATTTATATTTGTCACTTAGTACACCAAGAGCACCCTGTATGTATACTCTTCCTAAAGTACATAAATGCCGGGACAAACCACCAGGAAGGCCAATTGTTTCCGGCATTGGTGGACCTACGGAACACTTATCAGAATTTATAGATTGTTTTCTTAGACAGTATGTATAAAACTTGCCTTCTTTTATAGAAGATACCAAACATGTCCTCAACCTACTAGATGACATTGTGTGGGAGGACGGAATGATATTAGCTACACTAGATGTAGTATCCTTATATACTATCATTGATCACGATCAAGGTATACTTGCATTAGATTATTTTCTTATCCGCAGACCGGCGGAAACGTATGATCACACACAGATGATCTTACGAATGACTGAATTGGTTCTTAAGAATAATGTGTTTCTATTTGATGGACAGTGGTTTAGGCAGCGTCTGGGGACTGCGATGGGTTCCAGGTTCGCTCCATCTTTTGCCAACCTCTTTATGGGGTGGTTAGAGGCGGAGCGAATCTGGGGACCAGAAGGCAGGGAATGGATACAACACATACATTATTGGGGTCGATTTATCGACGACTGCCTACTAGTATGGACTGGAACAGTAGAGAAACTCAAAGTTTTTTTTGACTATCTCAATGATAATACACTTAATCTTCAATTTACAACACACTATGATAGCCAATGCATTACATTCTTGGACATGGAGCTGTTTGTTGAGAGGGGTAAGATAAGAAGTAGAATGTACAGGAAACCTACTAGTTGCAATGCGATCTTGCATGCTGGGAGTTGCCACCCCAGCAGTCAAATTAATGCGATACCATATGGTGAGTTGATTAGAGCCCGACTAAATTGTGCCCTAGACAGTGACTTTGAAATTAACTTGCAAGATATGTCACTTAGATTTTTAAATCGTGGATACAAACATGATGTAATTACAGCTGTGGTATCTAGAGCCAGGAAAGTAAAGAGAAAAACTACTTTGATTAGACATAACAAAAACGAGAGAGATAAAGACAAAGATAACAAGATTAGGTTGATAACTAATTATGGCATGGGGAGTTCAAGGCTATTCACTATTTTGAAGAGACACTGGCATCTTCTCCTCATGGACCAAGATTTTAAACCCTATCTAATGGATAGACCCAGTCTTACCTTTAAGAAGGGTGTTACTTTGAGGAATTTGGTAAGCCCCAGTTATCCCAGAAAACCAGATAGGTCAGACTGGTTGAATAGTTTTAAAGGTTTTCATAAATGTGGGAGATGCAGTTCATGTAGATGGGCTAAAACTAAGGTACTACAGTTTAATTACAATGACTCAGGTGTGCATACTATTGGGATGTTCATAAACTGTGACACCACATATGTGGTATATGTAATCGTGTGCTCCTGTGGCAAAATTTATATGGGGAGCACGATTAGGATACTAAGGGACAGAATGGCTGAACATTTTAGGGCTCTGAAAACTGGTGACACACGTTTTGTTTTTTTTGGTTTTTTTTGTGGAGTTTTATATAGCGCGAACTAGACCCGAACCGAATCAGGTATCAGAGCGCTTTACATAGCACAAGTTACGTTTTTTTACATGAGGACACACTTTCATTTTTTTTAGGGATGGGGAGATTAAGTGATTTGCCCAGAATCACAGGAGGTTTTCGTTGTTACCGAGACTCGAACCCAGATCCCCAGGTCCGAGGTCGAGCGCCTTAGCCGTTAGGCCAGCTCCTCTCCCTTATCCGATTGCATCTCATATGGTGCAGAATTTCGAGAACAGAAGACAACATATCTTCTCCTTTCATGCAATAGATCATATTAAACCAGATCCCCGTGGGGGGAATAGACTTTTGACATTAAGGAGAAGAGAAGTACTATGGCTGATTAAGCTCAAAGCTGTTGAATGTGGTCTTAATGTTGATCACGAATTTTAATTCTTTTTAGGTCAGGAATAATTCTGTGTCGACTACATTGTATGATATCTTGTTGACAATTTAGTCCTATTTTCGTGAGTATTAAGATGTCATGATGTTATCTATGTAATATTTAACACGAAACATTATCTCTTTATGTGAACTGCTCTCTGAGGAGAATGTGATGCCTTATTGTTCGCTATTTTTATGTATCTGAATCATATATCAACATGTGAATGAATCTACATTATTCCTGTCAGGAGAAATATTTCTGGATCGTATTTACTCCTTGACCCATTCTTCCCAGTCTTTCTTTCCTTTTTGTTCTTTTTTTTTAGATCTATCACTATTTTGGTTGTGAGGATGGTTAACATCGTAACACCCGATTTATACTTTCAACTCTGATATACATATAATTATAGAACAACTTTTATATACGAACTTAGCCATAATTCGCTAACATTTAATAGTGCCTATATATAGTATAGCTAGCGCTTACGTATGGACTAATCACCCAAGTTTTGTTAATGAGAATACTCCTTATAAGAATAATAAGAAGATTACGTTGAAACTAGATACTTTAAATAATAAAGACTTTAATGGTAATGTCGATAATTTTACAAATAACGAGTACAGACTAAATAGCGTCTTTACCTATCAAAGATGGCGCCCATGATAGTATCCAGATACTCGTGACTACTAGATATAATAACTTTATTAAGTGCTTTTGGAGAATATTGATCTCTAGTAGCAGGTCACGGACCTGAATTAATGACTTATTTTAAATTGGGACGAGACTGCCCGGTTTAGGTAGTACGCTTCGTTTCTATAAATTGCCATTACAAGATGGCGCGGGTGCGGAACGCCACTTGTGTGCTCGAGACTTCGTAGAAGACGGTAAGCCTGAGACTGCTAGATAACTTATACACTTTCTTTGGGAGATTATATACTATATGTACAGTGCTCCTCATTATTTTATAATTTTGGTTACAGAACACGTACTCGTGAAGTAGCCTTTTTGAAGACTAACGCTGACTCGGGGACGATTGTATGATTACCGTGCTCGCCTGTGCAGTGAGGTGAGGAGAGACTGTTACTATTTACTATGATGAACTGGCAGACCTATGAACCGCGTATTTTGCTCTAACTGTACTTTACGGGTGGTTAATTATCAGAGTTGTCTATTATTTAAGAAACTGATACTATTTACAGTGCGATATTGATTTAGTGATTTGACACGGTCACTCATTATAATTTAATTCGACTTTGTAGGATGATTACTGGCACAGCGCCGACAACCGAGTTGATACATTTTTTTAAATACGGCCCGGATGTGAACTTTGGACCATTTGGAGGTGAGGGTCTATTACATAACACGGGTGATGTAAATATCGTTTACTATTATAAGAGATAACTGAGGGATGCAATTTATCCCTTAGATTTGAATTCATCGGACTAGTTGAATACTGTGGATACCGTTTATGATTGGATATTGGTGAGTGTGCATTTACGTAAGTCATATTTAGTGTATTATCTTTTGGACAGGTATATGTCCTGAGATACTTTAATTGGGTAGGATGTTGTCACCCAAGAACCACAACCTTAAACTTTAAATAGTCCGGAACTACTGTTCTAGACCAATTTTAATACATCTTGCTTAATTGAAACTTGGCTATTCTTAATTACACATTCTTTTCCTTGATGGTGACTTGAGCACGACTTTGGTGGAGTCCCTTTCTTACTCTTATTACTTTGAGACTTTTTAATTTTCTTTCTTAAATTGTGTTGGCTTGAGGGTGTATCCCCTTGAGGAGCTCTCCTAGAAATATAATAGGAGTATCAATATTTGGGTTATGTATATTGAAAAGCATGTAAAATTTTGGGTTGCAGCCCTGAAGAAGTCATATGTCTATACTGACTAGACGAAACACGTGTTGGCTGCGTCTTAGTACATGGAGGATTTTTGAATGAGATACTTTTCAATTCGATCGAGAAACATCTGATATTTGGACATTAAATTGAGCAGAAAGACTTTACAAAGACTTTGTTTTATCGAATTGAGTGCTCGGAGGATTAATGCATTTTGATTAAACCACACATGTGGTTTACTTCTGGGGTTGTGGTAACCGGCCCCGCTACTTCCTGAGCACCTTATTACGACTTGCTACTTTACATTACCTTGTACTTGCTGTGCGCTCTTTCTAACTGTTACCATTTGTTTTTTGTCATTTTTGATTCCAGTTGTCGTAGCATTTTGTCCCTGTCGCCCCCTCTGTCGGGTTTAGGCACAGAGGTGAGCACAAAGTATCTGAGAGACTGTAAGTTGTTATTGTGTACACTCCTAAAGTGTCTCGCGACAGGGTAGGAGCTATCATTATTAACAATTGCACGCAGATGCTGCAATATTCTGGCATGCACCTGCAGCCAGGCCTCAGACCTCAGGCCACAGGTGCACACCAGAACATATATATATATCAGCACAATTTTCTTCCAAATCTCCACAATGGCGAAAAGAAGAAGCGGACCCCACGGCTTGAGGCAGGAAATGATTTATTTAATCCAACCTTCTTTGTTGACGCGTTTCAAGCATTAGTGCTCTTGTTCACACACTGAGCACCGCATCAGCCATCCTCTTTGGATCACTGGTTTTGTATTTAGTTAATATACTGTATTTTCATAAGAAAGTCCAATTGGTCGCACACTGCTTGTCCTATCAGCGTGTTGCCCCAAAGCATTGTGGTCCATGAAGTAAGCATCAGCGGGTGCGCCTCTGCCAGGGTCTTGAGCAAAAAATCACTGTCGCGTTTGCCTTCCCTGGACACGTGTTTAGAGGTTGTTACCACTCGTCAGCAGGGAATAGGCATATATGTAGGGGTTCTGCATAGGCTGCCAAAAAATATCCTCAGGTCCGGTACCACTCGTGGCATGCAGGTGCGTAACCCGGGCTCGTGAGCCCCACCTGCTCAAGGGAGCTTGAATACAAAAGAAAGTCCAATTGGTCGCACACTGCTTGTCCTATCAGCGTGTTGCCCCAAAGCATTGTGGTCCATGAAGTAAGCATCAGCGGGTGCGCCTCTGCCAGGGTCTTGAGCAAAAAATCACTGTCGCATTGGCCATCCCTGGACAAGTGTTTTGAGGTTGTTACCTCTTGTCAGCAGGGAATAGGCATATATGTAGGGGTGCTGCGTAGGCTGCCAAAAAATATCCTCAGGTCCGGTACCACCGGGTTACGCAGGTGCGTAACCCGGGCTCGTCAGCCCCACCAGCTCAAGGGAGCTTGAATACAAAAGAAAGTCCAATTGGTCGCACACTGCTTGTCCTATCAGCGTGTTGCCCCAAAGCATTGTGGTCCATGAAGTAAGCATCAGCGGGTGCGCCTCTGCCAGGGTCTTGAGCAAAAAATAACTATCACGTTGGCCATCGCTGGACACGTGTTTCGAGGTTGTTACCTCTCGTCAGCAGGGAATAGGCATATATGTAGGGGTGCTGCGTAGGATGCCAAAAATATCCTCAGGTCCGGTACCACTCGTGGCATCAGGTGCGTAACCCGGGCTCGCCAGCCCCACCAGCTCAAGGGAACTTGAATACAAAAGAAAGTCCAATTGGTCGCACACTGCTTGTCCTATCAGCGTGTTGCCCCAAAGCATTGTGGTCCATGAAGTAAGCATCAGCGGGTGCGCCTCTCCCAGGGTCTTGAGCAAAAAATCACTGTCGCGTTGGCCATCCCTGGACTCGTGTTTCGAGGTTGTTACCTCTCGTCAGCAGGGAATAGGCGTATATGTATTTAGTTAATATACTGTATTTTCATACTTGCTTTTAAATAAATCATTTTCACAGCAGTAGCTCACTTTGGATCCTGAAGAAAGCCACGGCACTCATTAGGTCACTGGCTGAAACATGTTGATCTTAACGTAGTATGACTGGGCTAATGGTTCCCATTGTGCCCTCTGTTTTTTAATCCTAGCACATGATAGCCTGACTAAAGACACATGGTTAACCCTGTACTAGTTTTAATTCACTCAATCACTTGCACTGTGTCCCTCACCACATCTTGTGAGCTCATGTTCGGTTCTAGTAATAACCCATCTGACACACAAAACATCCCTGAGTTCTTCCCTCTCAGTGAGGGGGTTGTAGCCGCACCATGACTAGTCTTTATGGCATGAGGAGATTCCCCAATCATGAAGCATGCCACCTCTAGTGGGTGAGGGAAACTGTTCTTTCAAGGGACACCTCCGTCAGCCGACATGTTTCTCCTTCTAGACCAGAGGGCTCCTATTGTGTTTTGTTTATTGAATTAGGAAGTTGGGGTGATGAGTCAATTTTCTCCAGGCAACAGTGGTAATGCGGTGGTTCCAAAGGCGATGTGCTGGAGTTCTCCATCCAGTAGAGGTGATGCTTAGTTTTTACAAACTATTAATCTTTAAGCCATATTTCTTTCCAATTTGGAATATTTTATATTATGCTTTCTCTGTTTAATCACCAAACACAGTTTTTCTTGATAGACATCATTATATAATATGTTTTTTATGATAATGTCTTTTATATAATGTAACATTTCAAATATCTCTTCTTATTGCTTGCAACATGCTAGGCTTAGAAAAAAAGTATTCCTGCAAAGCTTGTCACATTATTTTCTGCTATTTATATCTTTTATGATATCTTGCATGTACCACCAGGTAACCTGAAGCAATTCCCCTTAGGACTACTACCACTCATGCTCATACAGTGGTTAGAGTCCTCGTTGGAATCTTTACCACAGAGGATTTCCCAAAGGAGGCGGGTACAAACTTCATGTCTAGATACCTAAAACACATGTGGGTGACATACAGGTTTACCACCCCATATCACCCACAAACAAATGGTTTGGTGAAAGGTTCAACAAATTCATGAAATGTATGATTGGTGGACTCCCTGAAAAACTCAGAAGGAGATGAGATGTCTTACTGCCATGCCTGCTTTTGGCCTACAGAGAAGTACCACAAAAGGGAATAGGGTTTCCTCCTGTGAATTTCTGTTTGGTCATCCTGTAAGGGGACCATTGTGTCTAGTGAAGGAAGGCTGGAAGAGACCTTTCAAGGAGCCTAAGCAAGTCATAGTGGACTATGTACTCAGACTTCCTTCAAGAATGGCCAAGTACATGGAAAAAGCATCTGAAAACCTTGAGGTCAGCCAAGAGCTCCAGAAGCTCTGGTATGACCAAAAGGATGCATAGCTGTGTGGGTCATTCTTGTGACCTCGGTCCATGTTGAGAAATCCAGATCATTACCTAGCAGCCATTCTAGATGGATTGCAGAGGATGTCACACCCCTTCTTTTGGCCAATAACCCCTCCCCATTCTAAGGACACCATCACCATGGGATGGACCTTAGCCTGATTATCAGCATTGAGGACTGTGAATATCGTACCAGTCAGGTACTGTCCTGGAAATATCAATTTGTCAGTCACCGTTATGGTACTGGCACCTGTATCCCTCAGTGCTTCAACACTAACTCCATTGATATGTGGCTTTTGTCTGTATTTCTCCAGGTTACTGGGCCAGACAGCCAGAGCAGGTACATCCAACCCACCCTCAGAGACTAAAGTTGCTTCAGTGAGCCCTTTGACATGAACAGGGCTCACCTGGGATCCATCTAGAGACTTACCACTGCATTTACTGAAGGTGCACAAGGAGTATTCTTTTTGTTGGCTCATCTAGGGCCTTTAGTGTGGTGCTCATTGCCCCTGCATTTAAAGCACACCCTCCTGAACAGGTTTTTGGTGACCTTGAGAAGACTCTTTGTTTTTGTCTTTGGACTGGTCACCATATTTGATTGGGGGGGGGGGCTTAGCACCCCTTTCTTTTGGTCAACTCCACCATGAGTTTTCTTGGTAACTCTTGTCTTGACCCAGTGGTCTGCCTTCTTCCCCAACTCTTGAGGAGAAAGTGGACCTAGGTCAACCAGATACTGATGCAATTTCTCAGGAATACAATCAATCAACAGATGATCTTTCATAATAGGATTATAAAGCCCATCATAGTCTTGCACATTGTTACCTTTCAACCAGACACCTAGGGGGTCATTAGGATGGCGGGTGGACTTTGCCCGTCCGCCATCCTCATGGGGATTGGGACCGCCCGCTATAAGGGCGGGGGTCCCATGGGGGTATTAGGATGTGCCCATCACAGTGGCAGGCACATCCTGCATTGTTTGCATTGTGGCGGGCAGTGCTCTCAGCACCGCCCGCCACAATGCTAACAATGCATTAATGCATTTGCATAGACAAAGCGGCCTGCCGCTTTGTCTATGCAAAAGGTACCCCCCGTGTGCACCCCCCACCTCTCCTTCACTCTGGGGCCCACAGGGGGCCCCCAGAGTGAAGACCGCAGGGCCTTTCCGTGGCGGCATCGCTGCCACGGAAAGGCATCTAAAGCAGCTCATCATAATATGGCTGGCGGTGTCTATTAGATACCGCCACCGTATTAAACCTTTTCTGCCCGGTCGCCTTGCGACCGGGGCGGAAAAGCGGCAGACGGACTTTCCGTCCGCCGTGGTCCACCCCGCCATCTTAATATGGCGGGGGAAATATAGGTGCGGATGGCGGGCGGATTGCCCCCGTCAGGCTGGCGGTGGCTACCGCCAGCCTGGCGAGGGCAATCAGCCCGCCATCCTAATGGGCCCCTTAGTGTTTTCACTGAAAAGTCTTCAAGATCAACTCTGTTTTTTTTAGTCAAACTGAACCTTTACTCAGTGGTGAGGCCGAAGCCCTCAATTAGGGTATCCTTCATGAGGTCATAAGACTCAGCTTATGCCTCATTTAGTGTCAGGAGCCTATCTCTACCCTTTCCTGAGAACAGCTCCCAGAGAAGACAGCCCCAATACTTCTGGTTGAGTTGCCTCATTTTACAAGCCCTCTCAAAGGCTGCAAAACATTTGGTGATGTCATCACCCACTGTGTATTTGGGGACAATCCCTTTGGGGATTTTAGAGTTGGAGGCTTCATCCTTCAACTCGCCGACTGGATGAAGATCAGCCGTCTGAAGCTGAACTCGGACAAGACGGAGTTCCTCCTCCTCGGCTCCAACCCTTCAGCCTGGAACGACTCCTGGTTGCCGATGGCACTGGGGGCAGCCCCGACACCCACTGACCAGGCACGCAACCTGGGATTCATCCTCGATGGAACCCTCTCAAAAACCATTCATAAAGGGGGATGGTGATGGACAGAGTATCTGAATTAAGCAGAACACTCCTACCCAGTCAAAAGATCAGGGCTTGATCCATCACCGTTTTTTAGCTCACTGCACCATCCCAGTTCAGAACCTGGCTACATGCAAATTAGTCTGTCCCTGGCCCAGTGCATCATGGGAACAGGGCAGACCAAACTACCAAGCCAATTCTTTACTGGAAAGGAAACAAGCTTCCGGGGACCGGTTTCTGGCATTACAGCCGTCTTCGGCCCGGCTTGCTTGAATCCTGATGGTGCAGTGAGCAAGGGACTCACATCTGAGCATACCCTTCGACGCTTGTGGTGGCCAAAACGATTCATAAAGGGGGGTGGTGATGGACAGAGTATCTGAATTAAGCAGAACACTCCTACCCAGTCAAAAGATCAGGGCTTGATCCATCACCGTTTTTTAGCTCACTGCACCATCCCAGTTCAGAACCTGGCTACATGCAAATTAGTCTGTCCCTGGCCCAGTGCATCATGGAAACAGGGCAGACCAAACTACCAAGCCAATTCTTTACTGGAAAGGAAACAAGCTTCCGGGGACCGGTTTCTGGCATTACAGCCGTCTTCGGCCCGGCTTGCTTGAATCCTGATGGTGCAGTGAGCAAGGGACTCACATCTGAGCATACCCTTCCACGCTTGTGGTGGCCAAAACGATTCATAAAGGGGGGTGGTGATGGACAGAGTATCTGAATTAAGCAGAACACTCCTACCCAGTCAAAAGATCAGGGCTTGATCCATCACCGTTTTTTAGCTCACTGCACCATCCCAGTTCAGAACCTGGCTACATGCAAATTAGTCTGTCCCTGGCCCAGTGCATCATGGGAACAGGGCAGACCAAACTACCAAGCCAATTCTTTACTGGAAAGGAAACAAGCTTCCGGGGACCGGTTTCTGGCATTACAGCCGTCTTCGGCCCGGCTTGCTTGAATCCTGATGGTGCAGTGAGCAAGGGACTCACATCTGAGCATACCCTTCCACGCTTGTGGTGGCCAAAACGATTCATAAAGGGGGGTGGTGATGGACAGAGTATCTGAATTAAGCAGAACACTCCTACCCAGTCAAAAGATCAGGGCTTGATCCATCACCGTTTTTTAGCTCACTGCACCATCCCAGTTCAGAACCTGGCTACATGCAAATTAGTCTGTCCCTGGCCCAGTGCATCATGGGAACAGGGCAGACCAAACTACCAAGCCAATATTTTACTGGAAAGGAAACAAGCTTCCGGGGACCGGTTTCTGGCATTACAGCCGTCTTCGGCCCGGCTTGCTTGAATCCTGATGGTGCAGTGAGCAAGGGACTCACATCTGAGCATACCCTTCCACGCTTGTGGTGGCCAAAACGATTCATAAAGGGGGGTGGTGATGGACAGAGTATCTGAATTAAGCAGAACACTCCTACCCAGTCAAAAGATCAGGGCTTGATCCATCACCGTTTTTTAGCTCACTGCACCATCCCAGTTCAGAACCTGGCTACATGCAAATTAGTCTGTCCCTGGCCCAGTGCATCATGGGAACAGGGCAGACCAAACTACCAAGCCAATTCTTTACTGGAAAGGAAACAAGCTTCCGGGGACCGGTTTCTGGCATTACAGCCGTCTTCGGCCCGGCTTGCTTGAATCCTGATGGTGCAGTGAGCAAGGGACTCACATCTGAGCATACCCTTCCACGCTTGTGGTGGCCAAAACGATTCATAAAGGGGGGTGGTGATGGACAGAGTATCTGAATTAAGCAGAACACTCCTACCCAGTCAAAAGATCAGGGCTTGATCCATCACCGTTTTTTAGCTCACTGCACCATCCCAGTTCAGAAC
The DNA here is from genome assembly GCF_964261635.1 of Lissotriton helveticus. Classification (NCBI taxonomy): domain Eukaryota; kingdom Metazoa; phylum Chordata; class Amphibia; order Caudata; family Salamandridae; genus Lissotriton; species Lissotriton helveticus. The sequence continues at coordinate 1,957,594,858 of NC_136059.1, read as the reverse complement.
CTGGCTACATGCAAATTAGTCTGTCCCTGGCCCAGTGCATCATGGGAACAGGGCAGACCAAACTACCAAGCCAATTCTTTACTGGAAAGGAAACAAGCTTCCGGGGACCGGTTTCTGGCATTACAGCCGTCTTCGGCCCGGCTTGCTTGAATCCTGATGGTGCAGTGAGCAAGGGACTCACATCTGAGCATACCCTTCCACGCTTGTGGTGGCCAAAACGATTCATAAAGGGGGGTGGTGATGGACAGAGTATCTGAATTAAGCAGAACACTCCTACCCAGTCAAAAGATCAGGGCTTGATCCATCACCGTTTTTTAGCTCACTGCACCATCCCAGTTCAGAACCTGGCTACATGCAAATTAGTCTGTCCCTGGCCCAGTGCATCATGGGAACAGGGCAGACCAAACTACCAAGCCAATTTACTGGAAAGGAAACAAGTGTTCCGGGGACCGTATTCTGATATTACAGCCGTCTTCGGCCCGGCTTGCTTGAATCCTGATGGTGCAGTGAGCAAGGGACTCACATCTGAGCATACCCTTCCACGCTTGTGGTGGCCAAAACGATTCATAAAGGGGGGTGGTGATGGACAGAGTATCTGAATTAAGCAGAACACTCCTACCCAGTCAAAAGATCAGGGCTTGATCCATCACCGTTTTTTAGCTCACTGCACCATCCCAGTTCAGAACCTGGCTACATGCAAATTAGTCTGTCCCTGGCCCAGTGCATCATGGGAACAGGGCAGACCAAACTACCAAGCCAATTCTTTACTGGAAAGGAAACAAGCTTCCGGGGACCGGTTTCTGGCATTACAGCCGTCTTCGGCCCGGCTTGCTTGAATCCTGATGGTGCAGTGAGCAAGGGACTCACATCTGAGCATACCCTTCCACGCTTGTGGTGGCCAAAACGATTCATAAAGGGTGGTGGTGATGGACAGAGTATCTGAATTAAGCAGAACACTCCTACCCAGTCAAAAGATCAGGGCTTGATCCATCACCGTTTTTTAGCTCACTGCACCATCCCAGTTCAGAACCTGGCTACGTGCAAATTAGTCTGTCCCTGGCCCAGTGCATCATGGGAACAGGGCAGACCAAACTACCAAGCCAATTCTTTACTGGAAAGGAAACAAGCTTCCGGGGACCGGTTTCTGGCATTACAGCCGTCTTCGGCCCGGCTTGCTTGAATCCTGATGGTGCAGTGAGCAAGGGACTCACATCTGAGCATACCCTTCCACGCTTGTGGTGGCCAAAACGATTCATAAAGGGGGGTGGTGATGGACAGAGTATCTGAATTAAGCAGAACACTCCTACCCAGTCAAAAGATCAGGGCTTGATCCATCACCGTTTTTTAGCTCACTGCACCATCCCAGTTCAGAACCTGGCTACATGCAAATTAGTCTGTCCCTGGCCCAGTGCATCATGGGAACAGGGCTGACCAAACTACCAAGCCAATTCTTTACTGGAAAGGAAACAAGCTTCCGGGGACCGGGGACCGGTTTCTGGCATTACAGCCGTCTTCGGCCCGGCTTGCTTGAATCCTGATGGTGCAGTTAGCAAGGGACTCACATCTGAGCATACCCTTCCACGCTTGTGGTGGCCAAAACGATTCATAAAGGGGGGTGGTGATGGACAGAGTATCTGAATTAAGCAGAACACTCCTACCCAGTCAAAAGATCCGGGCTTGATCGATCACCGTTTTTTAGCTCACTGCACCATCCCAGTTCAGAACCTGGCTACATGCAAATTAGTCTGTCCCTGGCCCAGTGCATCATGGGAACAGGGCAGACCAAACTACCAAGCCAATTCTTTACTGGAAAGGAAACAAGCTTCCGGGGACCGGTTTCTGGCATTACAGCCGTCTTCGGCCCGGCTTGCTTGAATCCTGATGGTGCAGTGAGCAAGGGACTCACATCTGAGCATACCCTTCCACGCTTGTGGTGGCCAAAACGATTCATAAAGGGGGGTGGTGATGGACAGAGTATCTGAATTAAGCAGAACACTCCTACCCAGTCAAAAGATCAGGGCTTGATCCATCACCGTTTTTTAGCTCACTGCACCATCCCAGTTCAGAACCTGGCTACATGCAAATTAGTCTGTCCCTGGCCCAGTGCATCATGGGAACAGGGCAGACCAAACTACCAAGCCAATTCTTTACTGGAAAGGAAACAAGCTTCCGGGGACCGGTTTCTGGCATTACAGCCGTCTTCGGCCCGGCTTGCTTGAATCCTGATGGTGCAGTGAGCAAGGGACTCACATCTGAGCATACCCTTCCACGCTTGTGGTGGCCAAAACGATTCATAAAGGGGGGTGGTGATGGACTGAGTATCTGAATTAAGCAGAACACTCCTACCCAGTCAAAAGATCAGGGCTTGATCCATCACCGTTTTTTAGCTCACTGCACCATCCCAGTTCAGAACCTGGCTACATGCAAATTAGTCTGTCCCTGGCCCAGTGCATCATGGGAACAGGGCAGACCAAACTACCAAGCCAATTCTTTACTGGAAAGGAAACAAGCTTCCGGGGACCGGTTTCTGGCATTACAGCCGTCTTCGGCCCGGCTTGCTTGAATCCTGATGGTGCAGTGAGCAAGGGACTCACATCTGAGCATACCCTTCCACGCTTGTGGTGGCCAAAACGATTCATAAAGGGGGGTGGTGATGGACAGAGTATCTGAATTAAGCAGAACACTCCTACCCAGTCAAAAGATCAGGGCTTGATCCATCACCGTTTTTTAGCTCACTGCACCATCCCAGTTCAGAACCTGGCTACATGCAAATTAGTCTGTCCCTGGCCCAGTGCATCATGGGAACAGGGCAGACCAAACTACCAAGCCAATTTACTGGAAAGGAAACAAGGTTCCGGGGACCGGTTTCTGGCATTACAGCCGTCTTCGGCCCGGCTTGCTTGAATCCTGATGGTGCAGTGAGCAAGGGACTCACATCTGAGCATACCCTTCCACGCTTGTGGTGGCCAAAACGATTCATAAAGGGGGGTGGTGATGGACAGAGTATCTGAATTAAGCAGAACACTCCTACCCAGTCAAAAGATCAGGGCTTGATCCATCACCGTTTTTTAGCTCACTGCACCATCCCAGTTCAGAACCTGGCTACATGCAAATTAGTCTGTCCCTGGCCCAGTGCATCATGGGAACAGGGCTGACCAAACTACCAAGCCAATTCTTTACTGGAAAGGAAACAAGCTTCCGGGGACCGGGGACCGGTTTCTGGCATTACAGCCGTCTTCGGCCCGGCTTGCTTGAATCCTGATGGTGCAGTTAGCAAGGGACTCACATCTGAGCATACCCTTCCACGCTTGTGGTGGCCAAAACGATTCATAAAGGGGGGTGGTGATGGACAGAGTATCTGAATTAAGCAGAACACTCCTACCCAGTCAAAAGATCAGGGCTTGATCGATCACCGTTTTTTAGCTCACTGCACCATCCCAGTTCAGAACCTGGCTACATGCAAATTAGTCTGTCCCTGGCCCAGTGCATCATGGGAACAGGGCAGACCAAACTACCAAGCCAATTCTTTACTGGAAAGGAAACAAGCTTCCGGGGACCGGTTTCTGGCATTACAGCCGTCTTCGGCCCGGCTTGCTTGAATCCTGATGGTGCAGTGAGCAAGGGACTCACATCTGAGCATACCCTTCCACGCTTGTGGTGGCCAAAACGATTCATAAAGGGGGGTGGTGATGGACAGAGTATCTGAATTAAGCAGAACACTCCTACCCAGTCAAAAGATCAGGGCTTGATCCATCACCGTTTTTTAGCTCACTGCACCATCCCAGTTCAGAACCTGGCTACGTGCAAATTAGTCTGTCCCTGGCCCAGTGCATCATGGGAACAGGGCAGACCAAACTACCAAGCCAATTCTTTACTGGAAAGGAAACAAGCTTCCGGGGACCGGTTTCTGGCATTACAGCCGTCTTCGGCCCGGCTTGCTTGAATCCTGATGGTGCAGTGAGCAAGGGACTCACATCTGAGCATACCCTTCCACGCTTGTGGTGGCCAAAACGATTCATAAAGGGGGGTGGTGATGGACAGAGTATCTGAATTAAGCAGAACACTCCTACCCAGTCAAAAGATCAGGGCTTGATCCATCACCGTTTTTTAGCTCACTGCACCATCCCAGTTCAGAAACTGACTACATGCAAATTAGTCTGTCCCTGGCCCAGTGCATCATGGGAACAGGGCAGACCAAACTACCAAGCCAATTCTTTACTGGAAAGGAAACAAGCTTCCGGGGACCGGTTTCTGGCATTACAGCCGTCTTCGGCCCGGCTTGCTTGAATCCTGATGGTGCAGTGAGCAAGGGACTCACATCTGAGCATACCCGTCCACGCTTGTGGTGGCCAAAACGATTCATAAAGGGGGGTGGTGATGGACAGAGTATCTGAATTAAGCAGAACACTCCTACCCAGTCAAAAGATCAGGGCTTGATCCATCACCGTTTTTTAGCTCACTGCACCATCCCAGTTCAGAACCTGGCTACATGCAAATTAGTCTGTCCCTGGCCCAGTGCATCATGGGAACAGGGCAGACCAAACTACCAAGCCAATTCTTTACTGGAAAGGAAACAAGCTTCCGGGGACCGGTTTCTGGCATTACAGCCGTCTTCGGCCCGGCTTGCTTGAATCCTGATGGTGCAGTGAGCAAGGGACTCACATCTGAGCATACCCTTCCACGCTTGTGGTGGCCAAAACGATTCATAAAGGGGGGTGGTGATGGACAGAGTATCTGAATTAAGCAGAACACTCCTACCCAGTCAAAAGATCAGGGCTTGATCCATCACCGTTTTTTAGCTCACTGCACCATCCCAGTTCAGAACCTGGCTACATGCAAATTAGTCTGTCCCTGGCCCAGTGCATCATGGGAACAGGGCAGACCAAACTACCAAGCCAATTCTTTACTGGAAAGGAAACAAGCTTCCGGGGACCGGTTTCTGGCATTACAGCCGTCTTCGGCCCGGCTTGCTTGAATCCTGATGGTGCAGTGAGCAAGGGACTCACATCTGAGCATACCCTTCCACGCTTGTGGTGGCCAAAACGATTCATAAAGGGGGGTGGTGATGGACAGAGTATCTGAATTAAGCAGAACACTCCTACCCAGTCAAAAGATCAGGGCTTGATCCATCACCGTTTTTTAGCTCACTGCACCATCCCAGTTCAGAACCTGGCTACATGCAAATTAGTCTGTCCCTGGCCCAGTGCATCATGGGAACAGGGCAGACCAAACTACCAAGCCATCCCTTGCTCATTGCACCATCAGGATTCAAGCAAGCCGGGCCGAAGACGGCTGTAATGCCAGAAACCGGTCCCCGGGAGCTTGTTTCCTTCCCAGTGTAAGAATTGGCTTTTGTAGTTTGGTTTGCCCTGTTCCCATCATGCACTGGGACAGGAACAAACTAATTTGCATACAGCCAGGTTCTGAAACTGGGATGGTGCAGTGAGCTAAAAAACGGTGTTGGATCTAGCCCTGATCTCTTGATAGGGTGAGAGTATTCTGCTTAATTCAGAGACTCTGTCCCTCACCACCCCTTGTTGTAAATATTTTTGTCCATCCTAAGCGTGGAAGGGTATACTCAGACATGAGTCCCTTGCTCATTGCACCATCAGGATTCAAGCAAGCCGGGCCGAAGACGGCTGTAATGCCAGAAACCGGTCCCCGGAAGCTTGTTTCCTTCCCAGTGTAAGAATTGGCTTTTGTAGTTTGGTTTGCCCTGTTCCCATCATGCACTGGGACAGGAACAGACTAATTTGCATACAGCCAGGTTCTGAAACTGGGATGGTGCAGTGAGCTAAAAAACGGTGTTGGATCTAGCCCTGATCTCTTGACAGGGTGAGAGTATTCTGCTTAATTCAGAGACTCTGTCCCTCACCACCCCTTGTTGTAAATATTTTTGTCCACCCTAAGCGTGGAAGGGTATACTCAGACATGAGTCCCTTGCTCATTGCACCATCAGGATTCAAGCAAGCCGGGCCGAAGACGGCTGTAATGCCAGAAACCGGTCCCCGGAAGCTTGTTTCCTTCCCAGTGTAAGAATTGGCTTTTGTAGTTTGGTTTGACCTGTTCCCATCATGCACTGGGACAGGAACAGACTAATTTGCATACAGCCAGGTTCTGAAACTGGGATGGTGCAGTGAGCTAAAAAACGGTGTTGGATCTAGCCCTGATCTCTTGACAGGGTGAGAGTATTCTGCTTAATTCAGAGACTCTGTCCCTCACCACCCCTTGTTGTAAATATTTTTGTCCACCCTAAGCGTGGAAGGGTATACTCAGACATGAGTCCCTTGCTCATTGCACCATCAGGATTCAAGCAAGCCGGGCCGAAGACGGCTGTAATGCCAGAAACCGGTCCCCGGAAGCTTTTTTCCTTCCCAGTGTAAGAATTGGCTTTTGTAGTTTGGTTTGCCCTGTTCCCATCATGCACTGGGACAGGAACAGACTAATTTGCATACAGCCAGGTTCTGAAACTGGGATGGTGCAGTGAGCTAAAAAACGGTGTTGGATCTAGCCCTGATCTCTTGACAGGGTGAGAGTATTCTGCTTAATTCAGAGACTCTGTCCCTCACCACCCCTTGTTGTAAATATTTTTGTCCACCCTAAGCGTGGAAGGGTATACTCAGACATGAGTCCCTTGCTCATTGCACCATCAGGATTCAAGCAAGCCGGGCCGAAGACGGCTGTAATGCCAGACACCGGTCCCCGGAAGCTTGTTTCCTTCCCAGTGTAAGAATTGGCTTTTGTAGTTTGGTTTGCCCTGTTCCCATCATGCACTGGGACAGGAACAGACTAATTTGCATACAGCCAGGTTCTGAAACTGGGATGGTGCAGTGAGCTAAAAAACGGTGTTGGATCTAGCCCTGATCTCTTGACAGGGTGGGAGTATTCTGCTTAATTCAGAGACTCTGTCCCTCACCACCCCTTGTTGTAAATATTTTTGTCCACCCTAAGCGTGGAAGGGTATACTCAGACATGAGTCCCTTGCTCATTGCACCATCAGGATTCAAGCAAGCCGGGCCGAAGACGGCTGTAATGCCAGAAACCGGTCCCCGGAAGCTTGTTTCCTTCCCAGTGTAAGAATTGGCTTTTGTAGTTTGGTTTGCCCTGTTCCCATCATGCACTGGGACAGGAACAGACTAATTTGCATACAGCCAGGTTCTGAAACTGGGATGGTGCAGTGAGCTAAAAAACGGTGTTGGATCTAGCCCTGATCTCTTGACAGGGTGAGAGTATTCTGCTTAATTCAGAGACTCTGTCCCTCACCACCCCTTGTTGTAAATATTTGTGTCCACCCTAAGCGTGGAAGGGTATACTCAGACATGAGTCCCTTGCTCATTGCACCATCAGGATTCAAGCAAGCCGGGCCGAAGACGGCTGTAATGCCAGAAACCGGTCCCCGGAAGCTTGTTTCCTTCCCAGTGTAAGAATTGGCTTTTGTAGTTTGGTTTGACCTGTTCCCATCATGCACTGGGACAGGAACAGACTAATTTGCATACAGCCAGGTTCTGAAACTGGGATGGTGCAGTGAGCTAAAAAACGGTGTTGGATCTAGCCCTGATCTCTTGACAGGGTGAGAGTATTCTGCTTAATTCAGAGACTCTGTCCCTCACCACCCCTTGTTGTAAATATTTTTGTCCACCCTAAGCGTGGAAGGGTATACTCAGACATGAGTCCCTTGCTCATTGCACCATCAGGATTCAAGCAAGCCGGGCCGAAGACGGCTGTAATGCCAGAAACCGGTCCCCGGAAGCTTGTTTCCTTCCCAGTGTAAGAATTGGCTTTTGTAGTTTGGTTTGCCCTGTTCCCATCATGCACTGGGACAGGAACAGACTAATTTGCATACAGCCAGGTTCTGAAACTGGGATGGTGCAGTGAGCTAAAAAACGGTGTTGGATCTAGCCCTGATCTCTTGACAGGGTGAGAGTATTCTGCTTAATTCAGAGACTCTGTCCCTCACCACCCCTTGTTGTAAATATTTTTGTCCACCCTAAGCGTGGAAGGGTATACTCAGACATGAGTCCCTTGCTCATTGCACCATCAGGATTCAAGCAAGCCGGGCCGAAGACGGCTGTAATGCCAGAAACCGGTCGCCGGAAGCTTGTTTCCTTCCCAGTGTAAGAATTGGCTTTTGTAGTTTGGTTTGCCCTGTTCCCATCATGCACTGGGACAGGAACAGACTAATTTGCATACAGCCAGGTTCTGAAACTGGGATGGTGCAGTGAGCTAAAAAACGGTGTTGGATCTAGCCCTGATCTCTTGACAGGGTGAGAGTATTCTGCTTAATTCAGAGACTCTGTCCCTCACCACCCCTTGTTGTAAATATTTTTGTCCACCCTAAGCGTGGAAGGGTATACTCAGACATGAGTCCCTTGCTCATTGCACCATCAGGATTCAAGCAAGCCGGGCCGAAGACGGCTGTAATGCCAGAAACCGGTCCCCGGAAGCTTGTTTCCTTCCCAGTGTAAGAATTGGCTTTTGTAGTTTGGTTTGCCCTGTTCCCATCATGCACTGGGACAGGAACAGACTAATTTGCATACAGCCAGGTTCTGAAACTGGGATGGTGCAGTGAGCTAAAAAACGGTGTTGGATCTAGCCCTGATCTCTTGACAGGGTGAGAGTATTCTGCTTAATTCAGAGACTCTGTCCCTCACCACCCCTTGTTGTAAATATTTTTGTCCACCCTAAGCGTGGAAGGGTATACTCAGACATGAGTCCCTTGCTCATTGCACCATCAGGATTCAAGCAAGCTGGGCCGAAGACGGCTGTAATGCCAGAAACCGGTCCCCGGAAGCTTGTTTCCTTCCCAGTGTAAGAATTGGCTTTTGTAGTTTGGTTTGCCCTGTTCCCATCATGCACTGGGACAGGAACAGACTAATTTGCATACAGCCAGGTTCTGAAACTGGGATGGTGCAGTGAGCTAAAAAACGGTGTTGGATCTAGCCCTGATCTCTTGACAGGGTGAGAGTATTCTGCTTAATTCAGAGACTCTGTCCCTCACCACCCCTTGTTGTAAATATTTTTGTCCACCCTAAGCGTGGAAGGGTATACTCAGACATGAGTCCCTTGCTCATTGCACCATCAGGATTCAAGCAAGCCGGGCCGAAGTCGGCTGTAATGCCAGAAACCGGTCCCCGGAAGCTTGTTTCCTTCCCAGTGTAAGAATTGGCTTTTGTAGTTTGATTTGCCCTGTTCCCATCATGCACTGGGACAGGAACAGACTAATTTGCATACAGCCAGGTTCTGAAACTGGGATGGTGCAGTGAGCTAAAAAACGGTGTTGGATCTAGCCCTGATCTCTTGACAGGGTGAGAGTATTCTGCTTAATTCAGAGACTCTGTCCCTCACCACCCCTTGTTGTAAATATTTTTGTCCACCCTAAGCGTGGAAGGGTATACTCAGACATGAGTCCCTTGCTCATTGCACCATCAGGATTCAAGCAAGCCGGGCCGAAGACGGCTGTAATGCCAGAAACCGGTCCCCGGAAGCTTGTTTCCTTCCCAGTGTAAGAATTGGCTTTTGTAGTTTGGTTTGCCCTGTTCCCATCATGCACTGGGACAGGAACAGACTAATTTGCATACAGCCAGGTTCTGAAACTGGGATGGTGCAGTGAGCTAAAAAACAGTGTTGGATCTAGCCCTGATCTCTTGACAGGGTGAGAGTATTCTGCTTAATTCAGAGACTCTGTCCCTCACCACCCCTTGTTGTAAATATTTTTGTCCACCCTAAGCGTGGAAGGGTATACTCAGACATGAGTCCCTTGCTCATTGCACCATCAGGATTCAAGCAAGCCGGGCCGAAGACGGCTGTAATGCCAGAAACCGGTCCCCGGAAGCTTGTTTCCTTCCCAGTGTAAAAATTGGCTTTTGTAGTTTGGTTTGCCCTGTTCCCATCATGCACTGGGACAGGAACAGACTAATTTGCATACAGCCAGGTTCTGAAACTGGGATGGTGCAGTGAGCTAAAAAACGGTGTTGGATCTAGCCCTGATCTCTTGACAGGGTGAGAGTATTCTGCTTAATTCAGAGACTCTGTCCCTCACCACCCCTTGTTGTAAATATTTTTGTCCACCCTAAGCGTGGAAGGGTATACTCAGACATGAGTCCCTTGCTCATTGCACCATCAGGATTCAAGCAAGCCGGGCCGAAGACGGCTGTAATGCCAGAAACCGGTCCCCGGAAGCTTGTTTCCTTCCCAGTGTAAGAAATGGCTTTTGTAGTTTGGTTTGCCCTGTTCCCATCATGCACTGGGACAGGAACAGACTAATTTGCATACAGCCAGGTTCTGAAACTGGGATGGTGCAGTGAGCTAAAAAACGGTGTTGGATCTAGCCCTGATCTCTTGACAGGGTGAGAGTATTCTGCTTAATTCAGAGACTCTGTCCCTCACCACCCCTTGTTGTAAATATTTTTGTCCCCCCTAAGCGTCGAAGGGTATACTCAGACATGAGTCCCTTGCTCATTGCACCATCAGGATTCAAGCAAGCCGGGCCGAAGACGGCTGTAATGCCAGAAACCGGTCCCCGGAAGCTTGTTTCCTTCCCAGTGTAAGAATTGGCTTTTGTAGTTTGGTTTGCCCTGTTCCCATCATGCACTGGGACAGGAACAGACTAATTTGCATACAGCCAGGTTCTGAAACTGGGATGGTGCAGTGAGCTAAAAAACGGTGTTGGATCTAGCCCTGATCTCTTGACAGGGTGAGAGTATTCTGCTTAATTCAGAGACTCTGTCCCTCACCACGCCTTGTTGTAAATATTTTTGTCCACCCTAAGCGTGGAAGGGTATACTCAGACATGAGTCCCTTGCTCATTGCACCATCAGGATTCAAGCAAGCCGGGCCGAAGACGGCTGTAATGCCAGAAACCGGTCCCCGGAAGCTTGTTTCCTTCCCAGTGTAAGAATTGGCTTTTGTAGTTTGGTTTGCCCTGTTCCCATCATGCACTGGGACAGGAACAGACTAATTTGCATACAGCCAGGTTCTGAAACTGGGATGGTGCAGTGAGCTAAAAAACGGTGTTGGATCTAGCCCTGATCTCTTGACAGGGTGAGAGTATTCTGCTTAATTCAGAGACTCTGTCCCTCACCACCCCTTGTTGTAAATATTTTTGTCCACCCTAAGCGTGGAAGGGTATACTCAGACATGAGTCCCTTGCTCATTGCACCATCAGGATTCAAGCAAGCCGGGCCGAAGACGGCTGTAATGCCAGAAACCGGTCCCCGGAAGCTTGTTTCCTTCCCAGTGTAAGAATTGGCTTTTGTAGTTTGGTTTGCCCTGTTCCCATCATGCACTGGGACAGGAACAGACTAATTTGCATACAGCCAGGTTCTGAAACTGGGATGGTGCAGTGAGCTAAAAAACGGTGTTGGATCTAGCCCTGATCTCTTGACAGGGTGAGAGTATTCTGCTTAATTCAGAGACTCTGTCCCTCACCACCCCTTGTTGTAAATATTTTTGTCCACCCTAAGCGTGGAAGGGTATACTCAGACATGAGTCCCTTGCTCATTGCACCATCAGGATTCAAGCAAGCCGGGCCGAAGACGGCTGTAATGCCAGAAACCGGTCCCCGGAAGCTTGTTTCCTTCCCAGTGTAAGAATTGGCTTTTGTAGTTTGGTTTGCCCTGTTCCCATCATGCACTGGGACAGGAACAGACTAATTTGCATACAGCCAGGTTCTGAAACTGGGATGGTGCAGTGAGCTAAAAAACGGTGTTGGATCTAGCCCTGATCTCTTGACAGGGTGAGAGTATTCTGCTTAATTCAGAGACTCTGTCCCTCACCACCCCTTGTTGTAAATATTTTTGTCCACCCTAAGCGTGGAAGGGTATACTCAGACATGAGTCCCTTGCTCATTGCACCATCAGGATTCAAGCAAGCCGGGCCGAAGACGGCTGTAATGCCAGAAACCGGTCCCCGGAAGCTTGTTTCCTTCCCAGTGTAAGAATTGGCTTTTGTAGTTTGGTTTGCCCTGTTCCCATCATGCACTGGGACAGGAACAGACTAATTTGCATACAGCCAGGTTCTGAAACTGGGATGGTGCAGTGAGCTAAAAAACGGTGTTGGATCTAGCCCTGATCTCTTGACAGGGTGAGAGTATTCTGCTTAATTCAGAGACTCTGTCCCTCACCACCCCTTGTTGTAAATATTTTTGTCCACCCTAAGCGTGGAAGGGTATACTCAGACATGAGTCCCTTGCTCATTGCACCATCAGGATTCAAGCAAGCCGGGCCGAAGACGGCTGTAATGCCAGAAACCGGTCCCCGGAAGCTTGTTTCCTTCCCAGTGTAAGAATTGGCTTTTGTAGTTTGGTTTGCCCTGTTCCCATCATGCACTGGGACAGGAACAGACTAATTTGCATACAGCCAGGTTCTGAAACTGGGATGGTGCAGTGAGCTAAAAAACGGTGTTGGATCTAGCCCTGATCTCTTGACAGGGTGAGAGTATTCTGCTTAATTCAGAGACTCTGTCCCTCACCACCCCTTGTTGTAAATATTTTTGTCCACCCTAAGCGTGGAAGGGTATACTCAGACATGAGTCCCTTGCTCATTGCACCATCAGGATTCAAGCAAGCCGGGCCGAAGACGGCTGTAATGCCAGAAACCGGTCCCCGGAAGCTTGTTTCCTTCCCAGTGTAAGAATTGGCTTTTGTAGTTTGGTTTGCCCTGTTCCCATCATGCACTGGGACAGGAACAGACTAATTTGCATACAGCCAGGTTCTGAAACTGGGATGGTGCAGTGAGCTAAAAAACGGTGTTGGATCTAGCCCTGATCTCTTGACAGGGTGAGAGTATTCTGCTTAATTCAGAGACTCTGTCCCTCACCACCCCTTGTTGTAAATATTTTTGTCCACCCTAAGCGTGGAAGGGTATACTCAGACATGAGTCCCTTGCTCATTGCACCATCAGGATTCAAGCAAGCCGGGCCGAAGACGGCTGTAATGCCAGAAACCGGTCCCCGGAAGCTTGTTTCCTTCCCAGTGTAAGAATTGGCTTTTGTAGTTTGGTTTGCCCTGTTCCCATCATGCACTGGGACAGGAACAGACTAATTTGCATACAGCCAGGTTCTGAAACTGGGATGGTGCAGTGAGCTAAAAAACGGTGTTGGATCTAGCCCTGATCTCTTGACAGGGTGAGAGTATTCTGCTTAATTCAGAGACTCTGTCCCTCACCACCCCTTTGTAAATATTTTTGTCCACCCTAAGCGTGGAAGGGTATACTCAGACATGAGTCCCTTGCTCATTGCACCATCAGGATTCAAGCAAGCCGGGCCGAAGACGGCTGTAATGCCAGAAACCGGTCCCCGGAAGCTTGTTTCCTTCCCAGTGTAAGAATTGGCTTTTGTAGTTTGGTTTGCCCTGTTCCCATCATGCACTGGGACAGGAACAGACTAATTTGCATACAGCCAGGTTCTGAAACTGGGATGGTGCAGTGAGCTAAAAAACGGTGTTGGATCTAGCCCTGATCTCTTGACAGGGTGAGAGTATTCTGCTTAATTCAGAGACTCTGTCCCTCACCACCCCTTGTTGTAAATATTTTTGTCCACCCTAAGCGTGGAAGGGTATACTCAGACATGAGTCCCTTGCTCATTGCACCATCAGGATTCAAGCAAGCCGGGCCGAAGACGGCTGTAATGCCAGAAACCGGTCCCCGGAAGCTTGTTTCCTTCCCAGTGTAAGAATTGGCTTTTGTAGTTTGGTTTGCCCTGTTCCCATCATGCACTGGGACAGGAACAGACTAATTTGCATACAGCCAGGTTCTGAAACTGGGATGGTGCAGTGAGCTAAAAAACGGTGTTCGATCTAGCCCTGATCTCTTGACAGGGTGAGAGTATTCTGCTTAATTCAGAGACTCTGTCCCTCACCACCCCTTGTTGTAAATATTTTTGTCCACCCTAAGCGTGGAAGGGTATACTCAGACATGAGTCCCTTGCTCATTGCACCATCAGGATTCAAGCAAGCCGGGCCGAAGACGGCTGTAATGCCAGAAACCGGTCCCCGGAAGCTTGTTTCCTTCCCAGTGTAAGAATTGGCTTTTGTAGTTTGGTTTGCTCTGTTCCCATCATGCACTGGGACAGGAACAGACTAATTTGCATACAGCCAGGTTCTGAAACTGGGATGGTGCAGTGAGCTAAAAAACGGTGTTGGATCTAGCCCTGATCTCTTGACAGGGTGAGAGTATTCTGCTTAATTCAGAGACTCTGTCCCTCACCACCCCTTGTTGTAAATATTTTTGTCCACCCTAAGCGTGGAAGGGTATACTCAGACATGAGTCCCTTGCTCATTGCACCATCAGGATTCAAGCAAGCCGGGCCGAAGACGGCTGTAATGCCAGAAACCGGTCCCCGGAAGCTTGTTTCCTTCCCAGTGTAAGAATTGGCTTTTGTAGTTTGGTTTGCCCTGTTCCCATCATGCACTGGGACAGGAACAGACTAATTTGCATACAGCCAGGTTCTGAAACTGGGATGGTGCAGTGAGCTAAAAAACGGTGTTGGATCTAGCCCTGATCTCTTGACAGGGTGAGAGTATTCTGCTTAATTCAGAGACTCTGTCCTCACCACCCCTTGTTGTAAATATTTTTGTCCACCCTAAGCGTGGAAGGGTATACTCAGACATGAGTCCCTTGCTCATTGCACCATCAGGATTCAAGCAAGCCGGGTCGAAGACGGCTGTAATGCCAGAAACCGGTCCCCGGATGCTTGTTTCCTTCCCAGTGTAAGAATTGGCTTTTGTAGTTTGGTTTGCCCTGTTCCCATCATGCACTGGGACAGGAACAGACTAATTTGCATACAGCCAGGTTCTGAAACTGGGATGGTGCAGTGAGCTAAAAACGGTGTTGGATCTAGCCCTGATCTCTTGACAGGGTGAGAGTATTCTGCTTAATTCAGAGACTCTGTCCCTCACCACCCCTTGTTGTAAATATTTTTGTCCACCCTAAGCGTGGAAGGGTATACTCAGACATGAGTCCCTTGCTCATTGCACCATCAGGATTCAAGCAAGCCGGGCCGAAGACGGCTGTAATGCCAGAAACCGGTCCCCGGAAGCTTGTTTCCTTCCCAGTGTAAGAATTGGCTTTTGTAGTTTGGTTTGCCCTGTTCCCATCATGCACTGGGACAGGAACAGACTAATTTGCATACAGCCAGGTTCTGAAACTGGGATGGTGCAGTGAGCTAAAAAACGGTGTTCGATCTAGCCCTGATCTCTTGACAGGGTGAGAGTATTCTGCTTAATTCAGAGACTCTGTCCCTCACCACCCCTTGTTGTAAATATTTTTGTCCACCCTAAGCGTGGAAGGGTATACTCAGACATGAGTCCCTTGCTCATTGCACCATCAGGATTCAAGCAAGCCGGGCCGAAGACGGCTGTAATGCCAGAAACCGGTCCCCGGAAGCTTGTTTCCTTCCCAGTGTAAGAATTGGCTTTTGTAGTTTGGTTTGCCCTGTTCCCATCATGCACTGGGACAGGAACAGACTAATTTGCATACAGCCAGGTTCTGAAACTGGGATGGTGCAGTGAGCTAAAAAACGGTGTTGGATCTAGCCCTGATCTCTTGACAGGGTGAGAGTATTCTGCTTAATTCAGAGACTCTGTCCCTCACCACCCCTTGTTGTAAATATTTTTTGTCCACCCTAAGCGTGGAAGGGTATACTCAGACATGAGTCCCTTGCTCATTGCACCATCAGGATTCAAGCAAGCCGGGCCGAAGACGGCTGTAATGCCAGAAACCGGTCCCCGGAAGCTTGTTTCCTTCCCAGTGTAAGAATTGGCTTTTGTAGTTTGGTTTGCCCTGTTCCCATCATGCACTGGGACAGGAACAGACTAATTTGCATACAGCCAGGTTCTGAAACTGGGATGGTGCAGTGAGCTAAAAAACGGTGTTGGATCTAGCCCCTGATCTCTTGACAGGGTGAGAGTATTCTGCTTAATTCAGAGACTCTGTCCCTCACCACCCCTTGTTGTAAATATTTTTGTCCACCCTAAGCGTGGAAGGGTATACTCAGACATGAGTCCCTTGCTCATTGCACCATCAGGATTCAAGCAAGCCGGGCCGAAGACGGCTGTAATGCCAGAAACCGGTCCCGGAAGCTTGTTTCCTTCCCAGTGTAAGAATTGCTTTTTGTAGTTTGGTTTGCCCTGTTCCCATCATGCACTGGGACAGGAACAGACTAATTTGCATACAGCCAGGTTCTGAAACTGGGATGGTGCAGTGAGCTAAAAAACGGTGTTGGATCTAGCCCTGATCTCTTGACAGGGTGAGAGTATTCTGCTTAATTCAGAGACTCTGTCCCTCACCACCCCTTGTTGTAAATATTTTTGCCCACCCTAAGCGTGGAAGGGTATACTCAGACATGAGTCCCTTGCTCATTGCACCATCAGGATTCAAGCAAGCCGGGCCGAAGACGGCTGTAATGCCAGAAACCGGTCCCCGGAAGCTTGTTTCCTTCCCAGTGTAAGAATTGGCTTTTGTAGTTTGGTTTGCCCTGTTCCCATCATGCACTGGGACAGGAACAGACTAATTTGCATACAGCCAGGTTCTGAAACTGGGATGGTGCAGTGAACTAAAAAACGGTGTTGGATCTAGCCCTGATCTCTTGACAGGGTGAGAGTATTCTGCTTAATTCAGAGACTCTGTCCCTCACCACCCCTTGTTGTAAATATTTTTGTCCACCCTAAGCGTGGAAGGGTATACTCAGACATGAGTCCCTTGCTCATTGCACCATCAGGATTCAAGCAAGCCGGGCCGAAGACGGCTGTAATGCCAGAAACCGGTCCCGGAAGATGGTTTCCTTCCCAGTGTAAGAATTGGCTTTTGTAGTTTGGTTTGCCCTGTTCCCATCATGCACTGGGACAGGAACAGACTAATTTGCATACAGCCAGGTTCTGAAACTGGGATGGTGCAGTGAGCTAAAAAACGGTGTTGGATCTAGCCCTGATCTCTTGACAGGGTGAGAGTATTCTGCTTAATTCAGAGACTCTGTCCCTCACCACCCCTTGTTGTAAATATTTTTGTCCACCCTAAGCGTGGAAGGGTATACTCAGACATGAGTCCCTTGCTCATTGCACCATCAGGATTCAAGCAAGCCGGGCCGAAGACGGCTGTAATGCCAGAAACCGGTCCCCGGAAGCTTGTTTCCTTCCCAGTGTAAGAATTGGCTTTTGTAGTTTGGTTTGCCCTGTTCCCATCATGCACTGGGACAGGAACAGACTAATTTGCATACAGCCAGGTTCTGAAACTGGGATGGTGCAGTGAGCTAAAAAAACGGTGTTGGATCTAGCCCTGATCTCTTGACAGGGTGAGAGTATTCTGCTTAATTCAGAGACTCTGTCCCTCACCACCCCTTGTTGTAAATATTTTTGTCCACCCTAAGCGTGGAAGGGTATACTCAGACATGAGTCCCTTGCTCATTGCACCATCAGGATTCAAGCAAGCCGGGCCGAAGACGGCTGTAATGCCAGAAACCGGTCCCCGGAAGCTTGTTTCCTTCCCAGTGTAAGAATTGGCTTTTGTAGTTTGGTTTGCCCTGTTCCCATCATGCACTGGGACAGGAACAGACTAATTTGCATACAGCCAGGTTCTGAAACTGGGATGGTGCAGTGAGCTAAAAAACGGTGTTGGATCTAGCCCTGATCTCTTGACAGGGTGAGAGTATTCTGCTTAATTCAGAGACTCTGTCCCTCACCACCCCTTGTTGTAAATATTTTTGTCCACCCTAAGCGTGGAAGGGTATACTCAGACATGAGTCCCTTGCTCATTGCACCATCAGGATTCAAGCAAGCCGGGCCGAAGACGGCTGTAATGCCAGAAACCGGTCCCCGGAAGCTTGTTTCCTTCCTAGTGTAAGAATTGGCTTTTGTAGTTTGGTTTGCCCTGTTCCCATCATGCACTGGGACAGGAACAGACTAATTTGCATACAGCCAGGTTCTGAAACTGGGATGGTGCAGTGAGCTAAAAAAAGGTGTTGGATCTAGCCCTGATCTCTTGACAAGGGTGAGAGTATTCTGCTTAATTCAGAGACTCTGTCCCTCACCACCCCTTGTTGTAAATATTTTTGTCCACCCTAAGCGTGGAAGGGTATACTCAGACATGAGTCCCTTGCTCATTGCACCATCAGGATTCAAGCAAGCCGGGCCGAAGACGGCTGTAATGCCAGAAACTGGTCCCCGGAAGCTTGTTTCCTTCCCAGTGTAAGAATTGGCTTTTGTAGTTTGGTTTGCCCTGTTCCCATCATGCACTGGGACAGGAACAGACTAATTTGCATACAGCCAGGTTCTGAAACTGGGATGGTGCAGTGAGCTAAAAAACGGTGTTGGATCTAGCCCTGATCTCTTGACAGGGTGAGAGTATTCTGCTTAATTCAGAGACTCTGTCCCTCACCACCCCTTGTTGTAAATATTTTTGTCCACCCTAAGCGTGGAAGGGTATACTCAGACATGAGTCCCTTGCTCATTGCACCATCAGGATTCAAGCAAGCCGGGCCGAAGACGGCTGTAATGCCAGAAACCGGTCCCCGGAAGCTTGTTTCCTTCCCAGTGTAAGAATTGGCTTTTGTAGTTTGGTTTGCCCTGTTCCCATCATGCACTGGGACAGGAACAGACTAATTTGCATACAGCCAGGTTCTGAAACTGGGATGGTGCAGTGAGCTAAAAAACGGTGTTGGATCTAGCCCTGATCTCTTGACAGGGTGAGAGTATTCTGCTTAATTCAGAGACTCTGTCCCTCACCACCCCTTGTTGTAAATATTTTTGTCCACCCTAAGCGTGGAAGGGTATACTCAGACATGAGTCCCTTGCTCATTGCACCATCAGGATTCAAGCAAGCCGGGCCGAAGACGGCTGTAATGCCAGAAACCGGTCCCCGGAAGCTTGTTTCCTTCCCAGTGTAAGAATTGGCTTTTGTAGTTTGGTTTGCCCTGTTCCCATCATGCACTGGGACAGGAACAGACTAATTTGCATACAGCCAGGTTCTGAAACTGGGATGGTGCAGTGAGCTAAAAAACGGTGTTGGATCTAGCCCTGATCTCTTGACAGGGTGAGAGTATTCTGCTTAATTCAGAGACTCTGTCCCTCACCACCCCTTGTTGTAAATATTTTTGTCCACCCTAAGCGTGGAAGGGTATACTCAGACATGAGTCCCTTGCTCATTGCACCATCAGGATTCAAGCAAGCCGGGCCGAAGACGGCTGTAATGCCAGAAACCAGTCCCCGGAAGCTTGTTTCCTTCCCAGTGTAAGAATTGGCTTTTGTAGTTTGGTTTGCCCTGTTCCCATCATGCACTGGGACAGGAACAGACTAATTTGCATACAGCCAGGTTCTGAAACTGGGATGGTGCAGTGAGCTAAAAAACGGTGTTGGATCTAGCCCTGATCTCTTGACAGGGTGAGAGTATTCTGCTTAATTCAGAGACTCTGTCCCTCACCACCCCTTGTTGTAAATATTTTTGTCCACCCTAAGCGTGGAAGGGTATACTCAGACATGAGTCCCTTGCTCATTGCACCATCAGGATTCAAGCAAGCCGGGCCGAAGACGGCTGTAATGCCAGAAACCGGTCCCCGGAAGCTTGTTTCCTTCCCAGTGTAAGAATTGGCTTTTGTAGTTTGGTTTGCCCTGTTCCCATCATGCACTGGGACAGGAACAGACTAATTTGCATACAGCCAGGTTCTGAAACTGGGATGGTGCAGTGAGCTAAAAAACGGTGTTGGATCTAGCCCTGATCTCTTGACAGGGTGAGAGTATTCTGCTTAATTCAGAGACTCTGTCCCTCACCACCCCTTGTTGTAAATATTTTTGTCCACCCTAAGCGTGGAAGGGTATACTCAGACATGAGTCCCTTGCTCATTGCACCATCAGGATTCAAGCAAGCCGGGCCGAAGACGGCTGTAATGCCAGAAACCGGTCCCCGGAAGCTTGTTTCCTTCCCAGTGTAAGAATTGGCTTTTGTAGTTTGGTTTGCCCTGTTCCCATCATGCACTGGGACAGGAACAGACTAATTTGCATACAGCCAGGTTCTGAAACTGGGATGGTGCAGTGAGCTAAAAAACGGTGTTGGATCTAGCCCTGATCTCTTGACAGGGTGAGAGTATTCTGCTTAATTCAGAGACTCTGTCCCTCACCACCCCTTGTTGTAAATATTTTTGTCCACCCTAAGCGTGGAAGGGTATACTCAGACATGAGTCCCTTGCTCATTGCACCATCAGGATTCAAGCAAGCCGGGCCGAAGACGGCTGTAATGCCAGAAACCGGTCCCCGGAAGCTTGTTTCCTTCCCAGTGTAAGAATTGGCTTTTGTAGTTTGGTTTGCCCTGTTCCCATCATGCACTGGGACAGGAACAGACTAATTTGCATACAGCCAGGTTCTGAAACTGGGATGGTGCAGTGAGCTAAAAAACGGTGTTGGATCTAGCCCTGATCTCTTGACAGGGTGAGAGTATTCTGCTTAATTCAGAGACTCTGTCCCTCACCACCCCTTGTTGTAAATATTTTTGTCCACCCTAAGCGTGGAAGGGTATACTCAGACATGAGTCCCTTGCTCATTGCACCATCAGGATTCAAGCAAGCCGGGCCGAAGACGGCTGTAATGCCAGAAACCGGTCCCCGGAAGCTTGTTTCCTTCCCAGTGTAAGAATTGGCTTTTGTAGTTTGGTTTGCCCTGTTCCCATCATGCACTGGGACAGGAACAGACTAATTTGCATACAGCCAGGTTCTGAAACTGGGATGGTGCAGTGAGCTAAAAAACGGTGTTGGATCTAGCCCTGATCTCTTGACAGGGTGAGAGTATTCTGCTTAATTCAGAGACTCTGTCCCTCACCACCCCTTGTTGTAAATATTTTTGTCCACCCTAAGCGTGGAAGGGTATACTCAGACATGAGTCCCTTGCTCATTGCACCATCAGGATTCAAGCAAGCCGGGCCGAAGACGGCTGTAATGCCAGAAACCGGTCCCCGGAAGCTTGTTTCCTTCCCAGTGTAAGAATTGGCTTTTGTAGTTTGGTTTGCCCTGTTCCCATCATGCACTGGGACAGGAACAGACTAATTTGCATACAGCCAGGTTCTGAAACTGGGATGGTGCAGTGAGCTAAAAAACGGTGTTGGATCTAGCCCTGATCTCTTGACAGGGTGAGAGTATTCTGCTTAATTCAGAGACTCTGTCCCTCACCACCCCTTGTTGTAAATATTTTTGTCCACCCTAAGCGTGGAAGGGTATACTCAGACATGAGTCCCTTGCTCATTGCACCATCAGGATTCAAGCAAGCCGGGCCGAAGACGGCTGTAATGCCAGAAACCGGTCCCCGGAAGCTTGTTTCCTTCCCAGTGTAAGAATTGGCTTTTGTAGTTTGGTTTGCCCTGTTCCCATCATGCACTGGGACAGGAACAGACTAATTTGCATACAGCCAGGTTCTGAAACTGGGATGGTGCAGTGAGCTAAAAAACGGTGTTGGATCTAGCCCTGATCTCTTGACAGGGTGAGAGTATTCTGCTTAATTCAGAGACTCTGTCCCTCACCACCCCTTGTTGTAAATATTTTTGTCCACCCTAAGCGTGGAAGGGTATACTCAGACATGAGTCCCTTGCTCATTGCACCATCAGGATTCAAGCAAGCCGGGCCGAAGACGGCTGTAATGCCAGAAACCGGTCCCCAGAAGCTTGTTTCCTTCCCAGTGTAAGAATTGGCTTTTGTAGTTTGGTTTGCCCTGTTCCCATCATGCACTGGGACAGGAACAGACTAATTTGCATACAGCCAGGTTCTGAAACTGGGATGGTGCAGTGAGCTAAAAAACGGTGTTGGATCTAGCCCTGATCTCTTGACAGGGTGAGAGTATTCTGCTTAATTCAGAGACTCTGTCCCTCACCACCCCTTTGTAAATATTTTTGTCCACCCTAAGCGTGGAAGGGTATACTCAGACATGAGTCCCTTGCTCATTGCACCATCAGGATTCAAGCAAGCCGGGCCGAAGACGGCTGTAATGCCAGAAACCGGTCCCCGGAAGCTTGTTTCCTTCCCAGTGTAAGAATTGGCTTTTGTAGTTTGGTTTGCCCTGTTCCCATCATGCACTGGGACAGGAACAGACTAATTTGCATACAACCAGGTTCTGAAACTGGGATGGTGCAGTGAGCTAAAAAACGGTGTTGGATCTAGCCCTGATCTCTTGACAGGGTGAGAGTATTCTGCTTAATTCAGAGACTCTGTCCCTCACCACCCCTTGTTGTAAATATTTTTGTCCACCCTAAGCGTGGAAGGGTATACTCAGACATGAGTCCCTTGCTCATTGCACCATCAGGATTCAAGCAAGCCGGGCCGAAGACGGCTGTAATGCCAGAAACCGGTCCCCGGAAGCTTGTTTCCTTCCCAGTGTAAGAATTGGCTTTTGTAGTTTGGTTTGCCCTGTTCCCATCATGCACTGGGACAGGAACAGACTAATTTGCATACAGCCAGGTTCTGAAACTGGGATGGTGCAGTGAGCTAAAAAACGGTGTTCGATCTAGCCCTGATCTCTTGACAGGGTGAGAGTATTCTGCTTAATTCAGAGACTCTGTCCCTCACCACCCCTTGTTGTAAATATTTTTGTCCACCCTAAGCGTGGAAGGGTATACTCAGACATGAGTCCCTTGCTCATTGCACCATCAGGATTCAAGCAAGCCGGGCCGAAGACGGCTGTAATGCCAGAAACCGGTCCCCGGAAGCTTGTTTCCTTCCCAGTGTAAGAATTGGCTTTTGTAGTTTGGTTTGCTCTGTTCCCATCATGCACTGGGACAGGAACAGACTAATTTGCATACAGCCAGGTTCTGAAACTGGGATGGTGCAGTGAGCTAAAAAACGGTGTTGGATCTAGCCCTGATCTCTTGACAGGGTGAGAGTATTCTGCTTAATTCAGAGACTCTGTCCCTCACCACCCCTTGTTGTAAATATTTTTGTCCACCCTAAGCGTGGAAGGGTATACTCAGACATGAGTCCCTTGCTCATTGCACCATCAGGATTCAAGCAAGCCGGGCCGAAGACGGCTGTAATGCCAGAAACCGGTCCCCGGAAGCTTGTTTCCTTCCCAGTGTAAGAATTGGCTTTTGTAGTTTGGTTTGCCCTGTTCCCATCATGCACTGGGACAGGAACAGACTAATTTGCATACAGCCAGGTTCTGAAACTGGGATGGTGCAGTGAGCTAAAAAACGGTGTTGGATCTAGCCCTGATCTCTTGACAGGGTGAGAGTATTCTGCTTAATTCAGAGACTCTGTCCCTCACCACCCCTTGTTGTAAATATTTTTGTCCACCCTAAGCGTGGAAGGGTATACTCAGACATGAGTCCCTTGCTCATTGCACCATCAGGATTCAAGCAAGCCGGGTCGAAGACGGCTGTAATGCCAGAAACCGGTCCCCGGATGCTTGTTTCCTTCCCAGTGTAAGAATTGGCTTTTGTAGTTTGGTTTGCCCTGTTCCCATCATGCACTGGGACAGGAACAGACTAATTTGCATACAGCCAGGTTCTGAAACTGGGATGGTGCAGTGAGCTAAAAAACGGTGTTGGATCTAGCCCTGATCTCTTGACAGGGTGAGAGTATTCTGCTTAATTCAGAGACTCTGTCCCTCACCACCCCTTGTTGTAAATATTTTTGTCCACCCTAAGCGTGGAAGGGTATACTCAGACATGAGTCCCTTGCTCATTGCACCATCAGGATTCAAGCAAGCCGGGCCGAAGACGGCTGTAATGCCAGAAACCGGTCCCCGGAAGCTTGTTTCCTTCCCAGTGTAAGAATTGGCTTTTGTAGTTTGGTTTGCCCTGTTCCCATCATGCACTGGGACAGGAACAGACTAATTTGCATACAGCCAGGTTCTGAAACTGGGATGGTGCAGTGAGCTAAAAAACGGTGTTCGATCTAGCCCTGATCTCTTGACAGGGTGAGAGTATTCTGCTTAATTCAGAGACTCTGTCCCTCACCACCCCTTGTTGTAAATATTTTTGTCCACCCTAAGCGTGGAAGGGTATACTCAGACATGAGTCCCTTGCTCATTGCACCATCAGGATTCAAGCAAGCCGGGCCGAAGACGGCTGTAATGCCAGAAACCGGTCCCCGGAAGCTTGTTTCCTTCCCAGTGTAAGAATTGGCTTTTGTAGTTTGGTTTGCCCTGTTCCCATCATGCACTGGGACAGGAACAGACTAATTTGCATACAGCCAGGTTCTGAAACTGGGATGGTGCAGTGAGCTAAAAAACGGTGTTGGATCTAGCCCTGATCTCTTGACAGGGTGAGAGTATTCTGCTTAATTCAGAGACTCTGTCCCTCACCACCCCTTGTTGTAAATATTTTTGTCCACCCTAAGCGTGGAAGGGTATACTCAGACATGAGTCCCTTGCTCATTGCACCATCAGGATTCAAGCAAGCCGGGCCGAAGACGGCTGTAATGCCAGAAACCGGTCCCCGGAAGCTTGTTTCCTTCCCAGTGTAAGAATTGGCTTTTGTAGTTTGGTTTGCCCTGTTCCCATCATGCACTGGGACAGGAACAGACTAATTTGCATACAGCCAGGTTCTGAAACTGGGATGGTGCAGTGAGCTAAAAAACGGTGTTGGATCTAGCCCTGATCTCTTGACAGGGTGAGAGTATTCTGCTTAATTCAGAGACTCTGTCCCTCACCACCCCTTGTTGTAAATATTTTTGTCCACCCTAAGCGTGGAAGGGTATACTCAGACATGAGTCCCTTGCTCATTGCACCATCAGGATTCAAGCAAGCCGGGCCGAAGACGGCTGTAATGCCAGAAACCGGTCCCCGGAAGCTTGTTTCCTTCCCAGTGTAAGAATTGGCTTTTGTAGTTTGGTTTGCCCTGTTCCCATCATGCACTGGGACAGGAACAGACTAATTTGCATACAGCCAGGTTCTGAAACTGGGATGGTGCAGTGAGCTAAAAAACGGTGTTGGATCTAGCCCTGATCTCTTGACAGGGTGAGAGTATTCTGCTTAATTCAGAGACTCTGTCCCTCACCACCCCTTGTTGTAAATATTTTTGCCCACCCTAAGCGTGGAAGGGTATACTCAGACATGAGTCCCTTGCTCATTGCACCATCAGGATTCAAGCAAGCCGGGCCGAAGACGGCTGTAATGCCAGAAACCGGTCCCCGGAAGCTTGTTTCCTTCCCAGTGTAAGAATTGGCTTTTGTAGTTTGGTTTGCCCTGTTCCCATCATGCACTGGGACAGGAACAGACTAATTTGCATACAGCCAGGTTCTGAAACTGGGATGGTGCAGTGAACTAAAAAACGGTGTTGGATCTAGCCCTGATCTCTTGACAGGGTGAGAGTATTCTGCTTAATTCAGAGACTCTGTCCCTCACCACCCCTTGTTGTAAATATTTTTGTCCACCCTAAGCGTGGAAGGGTATACTCAGACATGAGTCCCTTGCTCATTGCACCATCAGGATTCAAGCAAGCCGGGCCGAAGACGGCTGTAATGCCAGAAACCGGTCCCCGGAAGATGGTTTCCTTCCCAGTGTAAGAATTGGCTTTTGTAGTTTGGTTTGCCCTGTTCCCATCATGCACTGGGACAGGAACAGACTAATTTGCATACAGCCAGGTTCTGAAACTGGGATGGTGCAGTGAGCTAAAAAACGGTGTTGGATCTAGCCCTGATCTCTTGACAGGGTGAGAGTATTCTGCTTAATTCAGAGACTCTGTCCCTCACCACCCCTTGTTGTAAATATTTTTGTCCACCCTAAGCGTGGAAGGGTATACTCAGACATGAGTCCCTTGCTCATTGCACCATCAGGATTCAAGCAAGCCGGGCCGAAGACGGCTGTAATGCCAGAAACCGGTCCCCGGAAGCTTGTTTCCTTCCCAGTGTAAGAATTGGCTTTTGTAGTTTGGTTTGCCCTGTTCCCATCATGCACTGGGACAGGAACAGACTAATTTGCATACAGCCAGGTTCTGAAACTGGGATGGTGCAGTGAGCTAAAAAACGGTGTTGGATCTAGCCCTGATCTCTTGACAGGGTGAGAGTATTCTGCTTAATTCAGAGACTCTGTCCCTCACCACCCCTTGTTGTAAATATTTTTGTCCACCCTAAGCGTGGAAGGGTATACTCAGACATGAGTCCCTTGCTCATTGCACCATCAGGATTCAAGCAAGCCGGGCCGAAGACGGCTGTAATGCCAGAAACCGGTCCCCGGAAGCTTGTTTCCTTCCCAGTGTAAGAATTGGCTTTTGTAGTTTGGTTTGCCCTGTTCCCATCATGCACTGGGACAGGAACAGACTAATTTGCATACAGCCAGGTTCTGAAACTGGGATGGTGCAGTGAGCTAAAAAACGGTGTTGGATCTAGCCCTGATCTCTTGACAGGGTGAGAGTATTCTGCTTAATTCAGAGACTCTGTCCCTCACCACCCCTTGTTGTAAATATTTTTGTCCACCCTAAGCGTGGAAGGGTATACTCAGACATGAGTCCCTTGCTCATTGCACCATCAGGATTCAAGCAAGCCGGGCCGAAGACGGCTGTAATGCCAGAAACCGGTCCCCGGAAGCTTGTTTCCTTCCTAGTGTAAGAATTGGCTTTTGTAGTTTGGTTTGCCCTGTTCCCATCATGCACTGGGACAGGAACAGACTAATTTGCATACAGCCAGGTTCTGAAACTGGGATGGTGCAGTGAGCTAAAAAAAGGTGTTGGATCTAGCCCTGATCTCTTGACAAGGGTGAGAGTATTCTGCTTAATTCAGAGACTCTGTCCCTCACCACCCCTTGTTGTAAATATTTTTGTCCACCCTAAGCGTGGAAGGGTATACTCAGACATGAGTCCCTTGCTCATTGCACCATCAGGATTCAAGCAAGCCGGGCCGAAGACGGCTGTAATGCCAGAAACTGGTCCCCGGAAGCTTGTTTCCTTCCCAGTGTAAGAATTGGCTTTTGTAGTTTGGTTTGCCCTGTTCCCATCATGCACTGGGACAGGAACAGACTAATTTGCATACAGCCAGGTTCTGAAACTGGGATGGTGCAGTGAGCTAAAAAACGGTGTTGGATCTAGCCCTGATCTCTTGACAGGGTGAGAGTATTCTGCTTAATTCAGAGACTCTGTCCCTCACCACCCCTTGTTGTAAATATTTTTGTCCACCCTAAGCGTGGAAGGGTATACTCAGACATGAGTCCCTTGCTCATTGCACCATCAGGATTCAAGCAAGCCGGGCCGAAGACGGCTGTAATGCCAGAAACCGGTCCCCGGAAGCTTGTTTCCTTCCCAGTGTAAGAATTGGCTTTTGTAGTTTGGTTTGCCCTGTTCCCATCATGCACTGGGACAGGAACAGACTAATTTGCATACAGCCAGGTTCTGAAACTGGGATGGTGCAGTGAGCTAAAAAACGGTGTTGGATCTAGCCCTGATCTCTTGACAGGGTGAGAGTATTCTGCTTAATTCAGAGACTCTGTCCCTCACCACCCCTTGTTGTAAATATTTTTGTCCACCCTAAGCGTGGAAGGGTATACTCAGACATGAGTCCCTTGCTCATTGCACCATCAGGATTCAAGCAAGCCGGGCCGAAGACGGCTGTAATGCCAGAAACCGGTCCCCGGAAGCTTGTTTCCTTCCCAGTGTAAGAATTGGCTTTTGTAGTTTGGTTTGCCCTGTTCCCATCATGCACTGGGACAGGAACAGACTAATTTGCATACAGCCAGGTTCTGAAACTGGGATGGTGCAGTGAGCTAAAAAACGGTGTTGGATCTAGCCCTGATCTCTTGACAGGGTGAGAGTATTCTGCTTAATTCAGAGACTCTGTCCCTCACCACCCCTTGTTGTAAATTTTTTTGTCCACCCTAAGCGTGGAAGGGTATACTCAGACATGAGTCCCTTGCTCATTGCACCATCAGGATTCAAGCAAGCCGGGCCGAAGACGGCTGTAATGCCAGAAACCGGTCCCCGGAAGCTTGTTTCCTTCCCAGTGTAAGAATTGGCTTTTGTAGTTTGGTTTGCCCTGTTCCCATCATGCACTGGGACAGGAACAGACTAATTTGCATACAGCCAGGTTCTGAAACTGGGATGGTGCAGTGAGCTAAAAAACGGTGTTGGATCTAGCCCTGATCTCTTGACAGGGTGAGAGTATTCTGCTTAATTCAGAGACTCTGTCCCTCACCACCCCTTGTTGTAAATATTTTTGTCCACCCTAAGCGTGGAAGGGTATACTCAGACATGAGGCCCTTGCTCATTGCACCATCAGGATTCAAGCAAGCCGGGCCGAAGACGGCTGTAATGCCTGAAACCGGTCCCCGGAAGCTTGTTTCCTTCCCAGTGTAAGAATTGGCTTTTGTAGTTTGGTTTGCCCTGTTCCCATCATGCACTGGGACAGGAACAGACTAATTTGCATACAGCCAGGTTCTGAAACTGGGATGGTGCAGTGAGCTAAAAAACGGTGTTGGATCTAGCCCTGATCTCTTGACAGGGTGAGAGTATTCTGCTTAATTCAGAGACTCTGTCCCTCACCACCCCTTGTTGTAAATATTTTTGTCCACCCTAAGCGTGGAAGGGTATACTCAGACATGAGTCCCTTGCTCATTGCACCATCAGGATTCAAGCAAGCCGGGCCGAAGACGGCTGTAATGCCAGAAACCGGTCCCCGGAAGCTTGTTTCCTTCCCAGTGTAAGAATTGGCTTTTGTAGTTTGGTTTGCCCTGTTCCCATCATGCACTGGGACAGGAACAGACTAATTTGCATACAGCCAGGTTCTGAAACTGGGATGGTGCAGTGAGCTAAAAAACGGTGTTGGATCTAGCCCTGATCTCTTGACAGGGTGAGAGTATTCTGCTTAATTCAGAGACTCTGTCCCTCACCACCCCTTGTTGTAAATATTTTTGTCCACCCTAAGCGTGGAAGGGTATACTCAGACATGAGTCCCTTGCTCATTGCACCATCAGGATTCAAGCAAGCCGGGCCGAAGACGGCTGTAATGCCAGAAACCGGTCCCCGGAAGCTTGTTTCCTTCCCAGTGTAAGAATTGGCTTTTGTAGTTTGGTTTGACCTGTTCCCATCATGCACTGGGACAGGAACAGACTAATTTGCATACAGCCAGGTTCTGAAACTGGGATGGTGCAGTGAGCTAAAAAACGGTGTTGGATCTAGCCCTGATCTCTTGACAGGGTGAGAGTATTCTGCTTAATTCAGAGACTCTGTCCCTCACCACCCCTTGTTGTAAATATTTTTGTCCACCCTAAGCGTGGAAGGGTATACTCAGACATGAGTCCCTTGCTCATTGCACCATCAGGATTCAAGCAAGCCGGGCCGAAGACGGCTGTAATGCCAGAAACCGGTCCTGGAAGCTTGTTTCCTTCCCATTGTAAGAATTGGCTTTTGTAGTTTGGTTTGCCCTGTTCCCATCATGCACTGGGACAGGAACAGACTAATTTGCATACAGCCAGGTTCTGAAACTGGGATGGTGCAGTGAGCTAAAAAACTGTGTTGGATCTAGCCCTGATCTCTTGATAGGGTGAGAGTATTCTGCTTAATTCAGAGACTCTGTCCCTCACCACCCCTTGTTGTAAATATTTTTGTCCACCCTAAGCGTGGAAGGGTATACTCAGACATGAGTCCCTTGCTCATTGCACCATCAGGATTCAAGCAAGCCGGGCCGAAGACGGCTGTAATGCCAGAAACCGGTCCCCGGAAGCTTGTTTCCTTCCCAATGTAAGAATTGGCTTTTGTAGTTTGGTTTGCCCTGTTCCCATCATGCACTGGGACAGGAACAGACTAATTTGCATACAGCCAGGTTCTGAAACTGGGATGGTGCAGTGAGCTAAAAAACGGTGTTGGATCTAGCCCTGATCTCTTGACAGGGTGAGAGTATTCTGCTTAATTCAGAGACTCTGTCCCTCACCACCTCTTGTTGTAAATATTTTTGTCCACCCTAAGCGTGGAAGGGTATACTCAGACATGAGTC
This sequence comes from Lissotriton helveticus, assembly GCF_964261635.1. Taxonomy (NCBI): domain Eukaryota; kingdom Metazoa; phylum Chordata; class Amphibia; order Caudata; family Salamandridae; genus Lissotriton; species Lissotriton helveticus. The sequence goes on along the minus strand of NC_136059.1, from coordinate 1,957,564,981 downwards.
CCTTGCTCATTGCACCATCAGGATTCAAGCAAGCCGGGCCGAAGACGGCTGTAATGCCAGAAACCGGTCCCCGGAAGCTTGTTTCCTTCCCAGTGTAAGAATTGGCTTTTGTAGTTTGGTTTGCCCTGTTCCCATCATGCACTGGGACAGGAACAGACTAATTTGCATACAGCCAGGTTCTGAAACTGGGATGGTGCAGTGAGCTAAAAAACGGTGTTGGATCTAGCCCTGATCTCTTGACAGGGTGAGAGTATTCTGCTTAATTCAGAGACTCTGTCCCTCACCACCCCTTGTTGTAAATATTTTTGTCCACCCTAAACGTGGAAGGGTATACTCAGATATGAGTCCCTTGCTCATTGCACCATCAGGATTCAAGCAAGCCGGGCCGAAGATGGGTGTAATGCCAGAAACCGGTCCCCGGAAGCTTGTTTCCTTCCCAGTGTAAGAATTGGCTTTTGTAGTTTGGTTTGCCCTGTTCCCATCATGCACTGGGACAGGAACAGACTAATTTGCATACAGCCAGGTTCTGAAACTGGGATGGTGCAGTGAGCTAAAAAACGGTGTTGGATCTAGCCCTGATCTCTTGACAGGGTGAGAGTATTCTGCTTAATTCAGAGACTCTGTCCCTCACCACCCCTTGTTGTAAATATTTTTGTCCACCCTAAGCGTGGAAGGGTATACTCAGACATGAGTCCCTTGCTCATTGCACCATCAGGATTCAAGCAAGCCGGGCCGAAGACGGCTGTAATGCCAGAAACCGGTCCCCGGAAGCTTGTTTCCTTCCCAGTGTAAGAATTGGCTTTTGTAGTTTGGTTTGCCCTGTTCCCATCATGCACTGGGACAGGAACAGACTAATTTGCATACAGCCAGGTTCTGAAACTGGGATGGTGCAGTGAGCTAAAAAACGGTGTTGGATCTAGCCCTGATCTCTTGACAGGGTGAGAGTATTCTGCTTAATTCAGAGACTCTGTCCCTCACCACCCCTTGTTGTAAATATTTTTGTCCACCCTAAGCGTGGAAGGGTATACTCAGACATGAGTCCCTTGCTCATTGCACCATCAGGATTCAAGCAAGCCGGGCCGAAGACGGCTGTAATGCCAGAAACCGGTCCCCGGAAGCTTGTTTCCTTCCCAGTGTAAGAATTGGCTTTTGTAGTTTGGTTTGCCCTGTTCCCATCATGCACTGGGACAGGAACAGACTAATTTGCATACAGCCAGGTTCTGAAACTGGGATGGTGCAGTGAGCTAAAAAACGGTGTTGGATCTAGCCCTGATCTCTTGACAGGGTGAGAGTATTCTGCTTAATTCAGAGACTCTGTCCCTCACCACCCCTTGTTGTAAATATTTTTGTCCACCCTAAGCGTGGAAGGGTATACTCAGACATGAGTCCCTTGCTCATTGCACCATCAGGATTCAAGCAAGCCGGGCCGAAGACGGCTGTAATGCCAGAAACCGGTCCCCGGAAGCTTGTTTCCTTCCCAGTGTAAGAATTGGCTTTTGTAGTTTGGTTTGCCCTGTTCCCATCATGCACTGGGACAGGAACAGACTAATTTGCATACAGCCAGGTTCTGAAACTGGGATGGTGCAGTGAGCTAAAAAACGGTGTTGGATCTAGCCCTGATCTCTTGACAGGGTGAGAGTATTCTGCTTAATTCAGAGACTCTGTCCCTCACCACCCCTTGTTGTAAATATTTTTGTCCACCCTAAGCGTGGAAGGGTATACTCAGACATGAGTCCCTTGCTCATTGCACCATCAGGATTCAAGCAAGCCGGGCCGAAGACGGCTGTAATGCCAGAAACCGGTCCCCGGAAGCTTGTTTCCTTCCCAGTGTAAGAATTGGCTTTTGTAGTTTGGTTTGCCCTGTTCCCATCATGCACTGGGACAGGAGCAGACTAATTTGCATACAGCCAGGTTCTGAAACTGGGATGGTGCAGTGAGCTAAAAAACGGTGTTGGATCTAGCCCTGATCTCTTGACAGGGTGAGAGTATTCTGCTTAATTCAGAGACTCTGTCCCTCACCACCCCTTGTTGTAAATATTTTTGTCCACCCTAAGCGTGGAAGGGTATACTCAGACATGAGTCCCTTGCTCATTGCACCATCAGGATTCAAGCAAGCCGGGCCGAAGACGGCTGTAATGCCAGAAACCGGTCCCCGGAAGCTTGTTTCCTTCCCAGTGTAAGAATTGGCTTTTGTAGTTTGGTTTGACCTGTTCCCATCATGCACTGGGACAGGAACAGACTAATTTGCATACAGCCAGGTTCTGAAACTGGGATGGTGCAGTGAGCTAAAAAACGGTGTTGGATCTAGCCCTGATCTCTTGACAGGGTGAGAGTATTCTGCTTAATTCAGAGACTCTGTCCCTCACCACCCCTTGTTGTAAATATTTTTGTCCACCCTAAGCGTGGAAGGGTATACTCAGACATGAGTCCCTTGCTCATTGCACCATCAGGATTCAAGCAAGCCGGGCCGAAGACGGCTGTAATGCCAGAAACCGGTCCTGGAAGCTTGTTTCCTTCCCATTGTAAGAATTGGCTTTTGTAGTTTGGTTTGCCCTGTTCCCATCATGCACTGGGACAGGAACAGACTAATTTGCATACAGCCAGGTTCTGAAACTGGGATGGTGCAGTGAGCTAAAAAACTGTGTTGGATCTAGCCCTGATCTCTTGACAGGGTGAGAGTATTCTGCTTAATTCAGAGACTCTGTCCCTCACCACCCCTTGTTGTAAATATTTTTGTCCACCCTAAGCGTGGAAGGGTATACTCAGACATGAGTCCCTTGCTCATTGCACCATCAGGATTCAAGCAAGCCGGGCAGAAGACGGCTGTAATGCCAGAAACCGGTCCCCGGAAGCTTGTTTCCTTCCCAATGTAAGAATTGGCTTTTGTAGTTTGGTTTGCCCTGTTCCCATCATGCACTGGGACAGGAACAGACTAATTTGCATACAGCCAGGTTCTGAAACTGGGATGGTGCAGTGAGCTAAAAAACGGTGTTGGATCTAGCCCTGATCTCTTGACAGGGTGAGAGTATTCTGCTTAATTCAGAGACTCTGTCCCTCACCACCTCTTGTTGTAAATATTTTTGTCCACCCTAAGCGTGGAAGGGTATACTCAGACATGAGTCCCTTGCTCATTGCACCATCAGGATTCAAGCAAGCCGGGCCGAAGACGGCTGTAATGCCAGAAACCGGTCCCCGGAAGCTTGTTTCCTTCCCAGTGTAAGAATTGGCTTTTGTAGTTTGGTTTGCCCTGTTCCCATCATGCACTGGGACAGGAACAGACTAATTTGCATACAGCCAGGTTCTGAAACTGGGATGGTGCAGTGAGCTAAAAAACGGTGTTGGATCTAGCCCTGATCTCTTGACAGGGTGAGAGTATTCTGCTTAATTCAGAGACTCTGTCCCTCACCACCCCTTGTTGTAAATATTTTTGTCCACCCTAAACGTGGAAGGGTATACTCAGATATGAGTCCCTTGCTCATTGCACCATCAGGATTCAAGCAAGCCGGGCCGAAGATGGCTGTAATGCCAGAAACCGGTCCCCGGAAGCTTGCTTCCTTCCCAGTGTAAGAATTGGCTTTTGTAGTTTGGTTTGCCCTGTTCCCATCATGCACTGGGACAGGAACAGACTAATTTGCATACAGCCAGGTTCTGAAACTGGGATGGTGCAGTGAGCTAAAAAACGGTGTTGGATCTAGCCCTGATCTCTTGACAGGGTGAGAGTATTCTGCTTAATTCAGAGACTCTGTCCCTCACCACCCCTTGTTGTAAATATTTTTGTCCACCCTAAGCGTGGAAGGGTATACTCAGACATGAGTCCCTTGCTCATTGCACCATCAGGATTCAAGCAAGCCGGGCCGAAGACGGCTGTAATGCCAGAAACCGGTCCCCGGAAGCTTGTTTCCTTCCCAGTGTAAGAATTGGCTTTTGTAGTTTGGTTTGCCCTGTTCCCATCATGCACTGGGACAGGAACAGACTAATTTGCATACAGCCAGGTTCTGAAACTGGGATGGTGCAGTGAGCTAAAAAACGGTGTTGGATCTAGCCCTGATCTCTTGACAGGGTGCGAGTATTCTGCTTAATTCAGAGACTCTGTCCCTCACCACCCCTTGTTGTAAATATTTTTGTCCACCCTAAGCGTGGAAGGGTATACTCAGACATGAGTCCCTTGCTCATTGCACCATCAGGATTCAAGCAAGCCGGGCCGAAGACGGCTGTAATGCCAGAAACCAGTACCCGGAAGCTTGTTTCCTTCCCAGTGTAAGAATTGGCTTTTGTAGTTTGGTTTGCCCTGTTCCCATCATGCACTGGGACAGGAACAGACTAATTTGCATACAGCCAGGTTCTGAAACTGGGATGGTGCAGTGAGCTAAAAAACGGTGTTGGATCTAGCCCTGATCTCTTGACAGGGTGAGAGTATTCTGCTTAATTCAGAGACTCTGTCCCTCACCACCCCTTGTTGTAAATATTTTTGTCCACCCTAAGCGTGGAAGGGTATACTCAGACATGAGTCCCTTGCTCATTGCACCATCAGGATTCAAACAAGCCGGGCCGAAGACGGCTGTAATGCCAGAAACCGGTCCCCGGAAGCTTGTTTCCTTCCCAGTGTAAGAATTGGCTTTTGTAGTTTGGTTTGCCCTGTTCCCATCATGCACTGGGACAGGAACAGACTAATTTGCATACAGCCAGGTTCTGAAACTGGGATGGTGCAGTGAGCTAAAAAACGGTGTTGGATCTAGCCCTGATCTCTTGACAGGGTGAGAGTATTCTGCTTAATTCAGAGACTCTGTCCCTCACCACCCCTTGTTGTAAATATTTTTGTCCACCCTAAGCGTGGAAGGGTATACTCAGACATGAGTCACTTGCTCATTGCACCATCAGGATTCAAGCAAGCCGGGCCGAAGACGGCTGTAATGCCAGAAACCGGTCCCCGGAAGCTTGTTTCCTTCCCAGTGTAAGAATTGGCTTTTGTAGTTTGGTTTGCCCTGTTCCCATCATGCACTGGGACAGGAACAGACTAATTTGCATACAGCCAGGTTCTGAAACTGGGATGATGCAGTGAGCTAAAAAACGGTGTTGGATCTAGCCCTGATCTCTTGACAGGGTGAGAGTATTCTGCTTAATTCAGAGACTCTGTCCCTCACCACCCCTTGTTGTAAATATTTTTGTCCACCCTAAGCGTGGAAGGGTATACTCAGACATGAGTCCCTTGCTCATTGCACCATCAGGATTCAAGCAAGCCGGGCCGAAGACGGCTGTAATGCCAGAAACCGGTCCCCGGAAGCTTGTTTCCTTCCCAGTGTAAGAATTGGCTTTTGTAGTTTGGTTTGCCCTGTTCCCATCATGCACTGAGACAGGAACAGACTAATTTGCATACAGCCAGGTTCTGAAACTGGGATGGTGCAGTGAGCTAAAAAACGGTGTTGGATCTAGCCCTGATCTCTTGACAGGGTGAGAGTATTCTGCTTAATTCAGAGACTCTGTCCCTCACCACCCCTTGTTGTAAATATTTTTGTCCACCCTAAGCGTGGAAGGGTATACTCAGACATGAGTCCCTTGCTCATTGCACCATCAGGATTCAAGCAAGCCGGGCCGAAGACGGCTGTAATGCCAGAAACCGGTCCCCGGAAGCTTGTTTCCTTCCCAGTGTAAGAATTGGCTTTTGTAGTTTGGTTTGCCCTGTTCCCATCATGCACTGGGACAGGAACAGACTAATTTGCATACAGCCAGGTTCTGAAACTGGGATGGTGCAGTGAGCTAAAAAACGGTGTTGGATCTAGCCCTGATCTCTTGACAGGGTGAGAGTATTCTGCTTAATTCAGAGACTCTGTCCCTCACCACCCCTTGTTGTAAATATTTTTGTCCACCCTAAGCGTGGAAGGGTATACTCAGACATGAGTCCCTTGCTCATTGCACCATCAGGATTCAAGCAAGCCGGGCCGAAGACGGCTGTAATGCCAGAAACCGGTCCCCGGAAGCTTGTTTCCTTCCCAGTGTAAGAATTGGCTTTTGTAGTTTGGTTTGCCCTGTTCCCATCATGCACTGGGACAGGAACAGACTAATTTGCATACAGCCAGGTTCTGAAACTGGGATGGTGCAGTGAGCTAAAAAACGGTGTTGGATCTAGCCCTGATCTCTTGACAGGGTGAGAGTATTCTGCTTAATTCAGAGACTCTGTCCCTCACCACCCCTTGTTGTAAATATTTTTGTCCACCCTAAGCGTGGAAGGGTATACTCAGACATGAGTCCCTTGCTCATTGCACCATCAGGATTCAAGCAAGCCGGGCCGAAGACGGCTGTAATGCCAGAAACCGGTCCCCGGAAGCTTGTTTCCTTCCCAGTGTAAGAATTGGCTTTTGTAGTTTGGTTTGCCCTGTTCCCATCATGCACTGGGACAGGAACAGACTAATTTGCATACAGCCAGGTTCTGAAACTGGGATGGTGCAGTGAGCTAAAAAACGGTGTTGGATCTAGCCCTGATCTCTTGACAGGGTGAGAGTATTCTGCTTAATTCAGAGACTCTGTCCCTCACCACCCCTTGTTGTAAATATTTTTGTCCACCCTAAGCGTGGAAGGGTATACTCAGACATGAGTCCCTTGCTCATTGCACCATCAGGATTCAAGCAAGCCGGGCCGAAGACGGCTGTAATGCCAGAAACCGGTCCCCGGAAGCTTGTTTCCTTCCCAGTGTAAGAATTGGCTTTTGTAGTTTGGTTTGCCCAAAGTCAAAGTCAAAGTTTTTTATTTTTGTTTCGGTACTCTTTCGAGGACCACAAAATTGTATAAAAGAAAATACATACTGCATTTATAAACAAATTAATACATTTTCAGTGTTATTTTAAAAAATTTATAAATCTTATTGCAAACATACTCATTAGGAGGCTTAACACATACAGAGATGAAGTCCCTTGAATTAGTGGTCCGACAGGACCGCTGTATCGGCTCAAGACATGATAACCTGGCGGTGACAACGACTTTATTCGGACATATAAAGAGCAAATGCTCTAAGTTCTGTTTACCCCCCAAACACAGGTTGCATTGTGAACTACTCTTTACATTCCAAGAAGAGGTAAAAGATAATAAAGGGAGTATGCCCAAACGTAGCATCATGATCGTACGCCTTGCACCATGGGTAAGTGTATATTCCAGATAAGGCAGTTTTTGCTTATATTCTTGGGAGTCAGCATAAGATTTATACGTAGATAATTTTGTGCAGTGTGACTGATCAAGCACGTAACTCAATTTTGGTGAAAAGTTTTTTAAAAACAACTTGAGATGTGCGGGTGTCCAAGATAATAACATTTCTGCACTTATTTCTGCTAAACGGAAAGCTTCTTTCAAATTTTTAACAAATATAGAGTCAGTGGTTTCCTCACTAAAGCACTCGATTTTTAGCAGATAACGAAGGGTACCCTCTTTGGAATGAAGAAGGTTATAGGCCCACCTAATGAGGCTTGCTATTGATATTGCAAATGCACTTGTAATCGCACATTCCAGTCTTAGTGCCTGTACTGGGGTTGAATTAGAAACTTTCAATAGCTTTTTTAGGATTTTCCCTTCGTTCAAGTCCATATAACTCCATTGTTTTAGGGGAATATGTTCAGAGGCATAAGATAAAACCGGGGAGATCTTGGCTCTATAAATTTTTATTAAGGCTGAAAAGTGCCTGCTTCCGGTATTCGCATATAAGCGCGATATTGCCCCCGCATGTAACTCACATTTCCTTTTTAAATGGATAATCTGTTTACTATTGCTCATGTTGTGTGAGAATATTCTTCCGAGATAGGTATATTCCTTTGTCTGTTCCAAGGTCTCCTCTCCCAGTTTCCATTGGTACTTCACATCTTTCTTAATCTTTGTAAATGCTACTACTTTAGTTTTACTTACATTCGGGGTTAGAAAGTGATCTTTTGAGAAGTTATGTAATATGACTAGAAGATTTTGAAGACCAAAGGGTGTCAAATCGAACAAGACTATATCGTCCGCGTACAGCAAACAGTGTATCCGTTGGGCTGCCATTTTCGGTGGAGTGGATTGCCCTTGTTGTAGATGGAATGGCAGGTCACTCAAATATAGGGAGAATAAGAGCGGAGCCAAAAGACACCCTTGTTTTAGGCCATTGGGTGTATGTATTATTTTTGACAGGCCCTTCTCTCCCCCCATTTGGACTCGGCACCAGGTTTCACTATGTAAGTTCACAATTAGTTGTAGCAAAGTTTCTGGGATACCCATTTTTCTTAATTTCATCCATAGCGTCGGCCTGTCGACCCTATCGAACGCTGTAGAATAGTCGATGAAGGCTGCGTATATTGGTTGGGATTTGCCTGTTACATATTTGTCTAATAAAAATTGGAAGGTAGCTATATTGTCAGTAACTGAATGGTTCGACCGGAACCCTGCCTGGAACATAGGGATTAATCCCTTCGAAAATGCCCAATGTTTCAGTCGGTCTAGTATTTCCGCCGCAAAGATCTTTCCGCCAGCATCCATTAAAGCAATTTGTCTATAATTGCCGGCTATACTCCTTTTTCCTTTTTTGTATACTGGAATTATTGTACTTCCTTTCCACGAATTTGGAATATTTCCAGAGTCGAATATATAGTTGAATAATGGCGCTAGCATCTGACCCCACGCGTTTTTATCAGTCTGATAAACCTTAATCGGGATCTGGTCAGGACCTGATGCGCCCGTACTTCTTGCCTTTTTAATATTCAGGGCATTTGACATTACCGATGCCCTGGAGAGTTTTATATCATTGGTTATCTTTTTTTGTTCGATGTCCTTTCTCACTAGGGCATTCGTGTTGGGTTTATACAAATCATTTAAAAATTTGCCCCAGTCTTCTTCTGAGACAGGAATTGCTTCAAGCTTCTTTTTTGACCCTGTCATCTTGGCTATCAAAGACCAGTATTTTCGTTGATTGCATTGTCTTGCTGCAATTTGGATATCAATCCAATTACGGTCCTGCTTCAACCTTTCTTGTGTAGCCCGTTGTCTTCGAATTTGATTCTTCAATTTATTTATTTCAGCTTTATATGTTGACGATTTACTCAGATACTGAGCTCGGATCATCCTATTTAGCATTTTTACAGTTGGCTGATTACAATTTTTATACTTGCTGGCACACTTTCTTTGTCTTGATCTGTCCTGTTTTGATTTACTTAGTATAGCTTGTTTGAGTTCATTTAATACAATTTCATAGTTCTTAATTGGATTTTCTGAATAAGAAGAGGTTAACAGTTGGAGTTGTGTGATGAGTTTATTTAAATAGTCTAGATTTTCAGCATCCCAAAAGATCCGACGTTGGACATGATTTACCTCTATTTTGGATTTACTAAATATCGGATCGTTCTTGAAAGTGTTCTGTGGCATCCAGAATGTTGTTAGGCGAAGAAGAGCATGATCACTTTCCTCATTGAACTTGATAGACAGTTGTGAGATTTGTTCTTTTAACTCATTCCCGCATATTATATAATCCAGGATAGAGGGAGCTCCATTTCCTTGCCTAGTAAATGAAGCTGGCTTGTCTCCGTTGGTATTTCCGTTTAATATTGTCCCGTTTATACTTAGAAGGAACGATAATAATAAACTTCCTCTTTTATCGGCCTTAACTCCTTTCGGGAATTGCGGGAGCGTTATTTCCAATGATTCCTCATTAAGTAATGTAGACCATTTCTTTATTTCACTGTTAGATGATAATATACGGTGGATGATGTTGATCTTCGAGGATATTCGATATGGTCTCTAAGAGATGATCAAACAAAGGGTCATAATTTTTACTTGGTGGTGCATAGATGTTAAAAATAAGTATTTTATTTAGAGCTGCTGCTGGATGTAATTTGAGTTGTATTTTGATACATTGCAAGTTGTGCGAGTAGGTATCGATTAATTCTTGTGACCAAGAGTAGTCTTCTTTCAGCAGGATTGCCATACCTCCTTTCGCATGACCCCTTTTAGATTTATTTGCTGGGTTTTCGTAAACGTAATAACCTTTTTGCGTAAAAGGAGTGGTACACCATGTTTCCTGCAGAACAAGAATGTCTGGATTATCTTTTATTGCTTCATTCATTTTATTCATGGTTTTCCCGGCGATATTCCATAAAGTTAGTTTCAAACCATCGCTAAACTTGACGTTGTTGCTCGTTGTCCGTTTTTTTATTATTTAGTACTTCTGGTAACCACGACCAGGATAGTATGTTATTCTCCTGTCCTTTTGGATTAGTTGTCCGGGACCAAACCGACCTTTCACCTTGTGTTACTTGAATTTTTAATATATCGGTTCTCGTGTTGTTTGAGGTGTATTCCTTCCTTTCTAAACTGTGTTTATTTTCAGTGTGCAATTGTCTAATTGCTACTGTGTTTTGTAAGTTAGTTTTGATGTCAGGAATAGAGATTACATCATATCCATGTTTTTGTAAAATTTCCTTCTCTCTTAGTATTATTCCGGGGAGAACTGGGGAGAAAAATAACACTTGTGCAAATTTCATGTTTTCTTTTTTTGGAAAACGTACTAAGTCTATTTCTTTACTAGTCAGACTCTTTAAAGAAGGTATTTCTTGAAATAGATTAACAATTCTTCCTCGATTAAGCGGAACATTATCGGTGGGAAACAGTTCCTCAATTGTTAGGTATTTTGATTGATAACCATCCCCTAGCCAAGTTTTATGGTCTTGTAGGTCTTTTGTATTATTAGTATTATACTCTGTTAATTTACTTACTGTTGGCGGGCAGTATTCTTCTGCTATTGGATTCAAAGGCTTCGCCAGCATTGTTGTTTGAATCGATGGAGTATTCACCAAATTAACAGAGGTATGTTTTTGAAATTTGAGTTTGCTCCCTTTTTTCTTTTGAATTCTTCTCAGAGGTCGACCTCGGTTTTTCTTTCCCTTATGTACCTTCACTTCTTTGTTTTTTATAATTTTTCCCGTCTGTTTTATTTCATTTTCCACGATAATCTTTTCTGGGAGTATTTTATTTTCAGGAAATATCGCACCTTGAATTTTCTCAGTTTCTTTATTTGAAAAGATAGGATAGTGCTTTGTATTAGTTTCAGACGAATAATCCTTTTCTTCTCTGAAGAGTTTCTTCAGGGAGTAGATTATGGGAGTTTTTACCTTTGTTCGTCGTTCCTTAGAATCAGTCCCACTTTTTTTCACATCTGATGTTTGCGTACTTGCATTTTGCATTTTTTGGGGTCTCGTGCTTTTTTTACAACCATCTTCAGACTGGGCTGGGATAGCCATTTCTGGTTTATCAGATAGATCTTTAGATAATGTTTTCTTCTTTTTTTCTTCCACCAGAAATTTGAGAATACCTATTTGAACGTCCAAGGTATCATCTGAGTTGGCTAAAATTTGACCTAGATGAGTGAGAACTGATTCCAGGATTTCTTGAAGTGAAAATAGTGCTTTTGACAGCAGAGGTGTAGTAGCTGCCTGGGTTAAGTTAGAAAAACAAAGATCAGTAAGTTTAGTTTGGTTAATATACAGTTTAGATGATTTATCTGGGGAACTGGTGAGTGGTTGGTTATGCCTTAAGGGAGTCTCTGATTTCTGGACTTCGATCTTCGCTGTATTACTTACTAAGTCCTCCTTGGCTAATCCGTCATCATGCAGTTTAATTGGTGTTGTTTGAGACATCTCTATGATTGAGCGATGGTACTCTTCCAAAGGGAAGATCCTTGATAGGTCAATCTCTGGATTTGATAGTACCTGATTTTGATCAATTGGTTCAAGTAGTTGTATTGACTGATGTTCACACTTGTTAATTGAGAGATTTTGCTTTTTTCCTTCTTCTAAGAATGACAGAAAAGTGTGGTTTTTCTCCGAGAGAGTAGAAAAGTATTTGGTTATTGCCGGTGTATTGCAAATTTGTCCTGGTTTCATTGATTTATCTACACAATTTCTAATAGCTGCATCAGTTCCCATGCGTTTCATATAAATTGTTCTTGAACGCAGTTTTTTTAGAGCCATCATTTAGGAGTTTATAATCCAGGTAATCTGGTGGTCCTAATCTCTTAGATTCGGAGTTAGTGGGGTGGCCCGTCCCGTCCTCGATCGTCCTCGGACGGCCTCAGACGATCCCGCCCTTGTCCCGGGCGTTGCGGTACCAAATGGAGGATTTATAGCTGCGCTGAGGCGGGGGAGGAGCCAGCAGGGAGAGCGGGTCAGCTGTTGATAATGCCGAGGGTCAGGCGCTCCTGGGACTGGTAGTCCTGCGCCGGCCCTCGCTCGCAGCCCTGCTCTCACCTCCGCCTCAGGAGCTGAATTACAGATGACAGTAGCAGCTTTTTCCTTCACAGCGCGGTGCTCTTACAACTGCGCCTTCAAAGTAAAACAAAACGATGCGGGACCCGCGGAGCGGGTTCCGCGAGGAGTGGGCTTTGAAATGACAGGCAAAGCGGGTCCTTCGTGCTCACGGTCCGATTTCCTTTCAACAGATTAAAATTCAACCACAAGTGAGCAATCCGATGAGATGACTGAAGTGCAGCCCTTTAGCTGCGCTGAGGCGGGGGAGGAGCCAGCAGGGAGAGCGGGTCAGCTGTTGATAATGCCGAGGGTCAGGCGCTCCTGGGACTGGTAGTCCTGCGCCGGCCCTCGCTCGCAGCCCTGCTCTCACCTCCGCCTCAGGAGCTGAATTACAGATGACAGTAGCAGCTTTTTCCTTCACAGCGCGGTGCTCTTACAACTGCGCCTTCAAAGTAAAACAAAACGATGCGGGACCCGCGGAGCGGGTTCCGCGAGGAGTGGGCTTTGAAATGACAGGCAAAGTGGGTCCTTCGTGCTCACGGTCCGATTTCCTTTCAACAGATTAAAATTCAACCACAAGTGAGCAATCCGATGAGATGACTGAAGTGCAGCCCTTTAGCTGCGCTGAGGCGGGGGAGGAGCCAGCAGGGAGAGCGGGTCAGCTGTTGATAATGCCGAGGGTCAGGCGCTCCTGGGACTGGTAGTCCTGCGCCGGCCCTCGCTCGCAGCCCTGCTCTCACCTCCGCCTCAGGAGCTGAATTACAGATGACAGTAGCAGCTTTTTCCTTCACAGCGCCGTGCTCTTACAACTGCGCCTTCAAAGTAAAACAAAACGATGCGGGACCCGCGGAGCGGGTTCCGCGAGGAGTGGGCTTTGAAATGACAGGCAAAGCGGGTCCTTCGTGCTCACGGTCCGATTTCCTTTCAACAGATTAAAATTCAACCACAAGTGAGCAATCCCATCATGCACTGGGACAGGAACAGACTAATTTGCATACAGCCAGGTTCTGAAACTGGGATGGTGCAGTGAGCTAAAAAACGGTGTTGGATCTAGCCCTGATCTCTTGACAGCGTGAGAGTATTCTGCTTAATTCAGAGACTCTGTCCCTCACCACCCCTTGTTGTAAATATCCTCTCAAAAACCAAGCAAGTCAACGCCGTCTCCTCCTCCTCCTGCTTCAACACCCTCCGCAAGCTCCTCAATATCTACAGATGGATCCCGGCAGATACAAGAAATACAGTCACCCAGGCCTTCGCCAGCAGCAGACTCAACTACGGAAATGCCCTCTATGTGAGAGCCCTGACCCAGCTCATCAAATGACTACAACGCATCCAAAATGCCTCGGCACGACTGATCCTCGATGTACCACACCACGACCACATCACCCCCACCTGAAAAACCTGCACTGGCTCCCTGTCAACAAGAGGATATCTTTCAAGCTCCTCACCCACACACACAAGGCACTTCACAAGACCAGCCCAGCCTACCTCAACAGACGGTTCTCCTTCTACATCCCCAACCGCCAGCTACGCTCCTCCGACTTCTCACTCGCCACCGTCCCGTGCATCTGAAGAACAACCACCGGTGGGAGATCCTTCTCCCACCTCCCCGCCAAGACATGGAACACCCTTCCACTGAGCCTACGACAGACCCAGGACCTGCTGACCTTTAGGAGGATACTCAAGACCTGGCGGTTCAATCAGTAGCAGCCCCTCCCCCCCCCAGCGCCTTGAGACCCTCGTGGGTATGTAGTGTGCTTTACAAATGATTGATTGATTGATTGATTGATCCTTCGACCTATTTAAAAATTTGCTACCACCAGAGATGGGTTCAAGGCCCATCTCAGCTCTTTCCTTTTCTATAGCTAAGAGTGTTTGGCCTCTAAGGTTATCCTCTTGGCTAGTTTTAGTAGATCTGCATCTTCCCTCTTCATATCTTCTGGGGCACTGCCCGTAGTTCCTCCAGTGGTGTTGCTATGAGCAGGACCACTGCTGGATTCATCCTCTACTTCATTCACTTCAGGGTCCTCTTCCCCTTCTCCATTAGGCGTTTCTTCCTCTGCCATGGACATAGTATTTTCTGCAAGCGGTCTTTGGGGGTGGGCCTTCGTTGGTTGAGGTCCCATTGTGAGGTTCCATGCTGGGCAGAGGAACTTAAGTTTGGCCAAATTAAGTTTCCTGTAGAGTCCCAGGTTGGGCTTATGGGAAGGACCTACCTCAGACATGGTATTAAAGTACTTGGAACCTTTTTTTTTAAACTTACAAAAAATTCTAAATATTTTCTAAAGGGCCTAACCTACTCAAATACTTTTTAACTTCTAAACAGTTTTACTGTGGGATTTAACACAAGGCCTTAACAACTAGGTTTTAAAAAATTTAGAAAAAAAAATCAGGAAAATGTTTTTATAAGTAATGACGATTATGGATTACTTAGTGGAATCACTTATTAACAAAGTGGTACAGCAGATGTAAAATCTTGTGTCATACCGCTGCCACTAATGTAGAAAGCCAGCTCTTTATATGGTATATCAAAATGAGATATTCTGCACAAAAAGTCCAGAGATTCCCTTATGAGTGGACAAGGGCTTGCTCTAGCAATCCCAAGGTGCTGTTCTAGGGAGTAGTGTTATCGAGCAGCCTCAGGCTTATCAGAGAGGATTGTGAAACATCAGCAGATACACATAGTAGTCAGTAAATGATGCACACAACTCAATAAGAAGATCCACACCAATTTATAAAAAAGAATAGCACACATCTTTATATATGTTTAGGCACCAGAATCAATCAAGTAAGTACAAATTTAAAAAGTTGACAGGGCATTCATCAGTGCTGCAATGCTATCTTATGGGAAGAAAAACTAATATGGCATACAAGTTCTTTGCAGTGACTTAAAAAGACCAACCTCCTGAACTTGAGGTAAGTATGGAGCAAGGTCCAAGGCAGCACCAGCAGGTCACATCCAGTGGTGCTATGGCTGCCAGGTGCCGTGGTGCAAAACAGCGTTGGGTGCCCAATGCAAGTCAACCGGGATCTGTCTTCGTGAACAGAGGTTGCAAGGTCGGACTGGGAGGCCAATCAGGTTGAACCAACAGGAGGGTTCAAATCTTTGGATGCTAGGGGACATGGGGACACAAATGGTCATCTTGTCCTTGGGCCTGGGTGTCCAGGTGCAGAGGGTCTTTGAGGTGTCGGCTTTCTTCATCTGGGAGGACTTGCGGTTAAAGGGCCTGTACCCAGAGGCTGCACGTGGCTTCTGAGAGTTCACAAGGTGTGAGACCAAAGTGGGCTATGTCTATTGAGGGCTTGGGGACCATGCTGACACCATTGGATCACTTTGACTTGGGCTGGGGGGCTTGGGTGCAGTGGTGCACAGTGGCATTGGGTTTTGGCGGTTCAGGAGTCCTTACAGTTCTTCTTTGGGTGCCTGCCGGTTCCAGGAGAGCAGCTCCATTACTCCACTAGAGTTCATATGTCTTTGGAGAAGAAATGCCAGTCCTCCCAGGCTTTGAAGGATCAGCAGCTTGCAGAGTGAGACGACATTGGTGCAATTATCAACAACAGGCAAACAGGCCAGCAGGGCTGGTGCCAAGTACGTGGCTTCTTCTGTATTTCTTGCTTTCACTGCTTTTTGGCCCTTCTTCCTCTTTTGATTGGCAGAATCCGGATCTCTTGTGCAAGGGGCTCACTTAAATACTCAATTTAGGGGTGTTAGAGGAGTGTAGAGTAGTAGCTAATGGACTACTGACACTTGGGGTCACTATGCCCCCTATACAACCACTTCCTTGGAGAAGTGGGCATTTTCCTGTCCCAGAATCACCAAGATGGCTAACTTTGAAAAGTCCCCCCACATCAGGTAGCCCACCTCAAGAGTGCCACTAGCCTAACGGTGGACAAACCTATCTGACCAGCTAATTTTCCCACCTGTCCAGGTACCAAATGGCTCTTGACAAAGGGGTTGGCGTCCTCTACTTTGAGAGAAGCCAGATTCGCATTCCAAGGGCAGTGGACTCTTTGAAGCTCCCCTGCTTTAGAATACTACTCTGAAGTTCATCCTGTCGGAGGGGGTGAAAACACCCTCTTCACAAGCAGGCTTGGTTTCTGGCCTCCTTACAGCAAAGGACCTCACCCTTGGGAGCAGTACTGCAGGTGAATTTTGAAAGTGGTGGGGCTAAGAGCAGGTCCGAAATTAGACTGTGTGCATAAGTGTAGCATGCAAGTGCAACTGTCACTATAGGACTTTATGTTTGGGTGTTTCAACGCATGTAGATTTAGAATGAAGGATAGTATAAATTTATACTTAACTATACATACTTGTATATCCTGGCTATGATATTTCTGCCACTGGATTCAAGCTAGCCTGGCTGAAGAAGGGTGACATACCCTGAAACCGGTTCCAGGATGCTTGTTTCCGGTCCAGGGAGGACCTGGCCTGGCAGTTCGGTCTGAAGTGTTCCCATGGGGCACCGGGTCAAGACTGATTTGCATATGGCTGGGTCCAAACTGGGGTGGCGTAGTGTGCAAAAGAATGATGGATTTAATCCAGATCCTTTGACTGGTGGAGAATGTTTGCATTGTCAGCATTCCGTCCATCCTTTGTTTGCTGTAACACTTTTTGCCCTAAGTGGGAAGGGTATGCCCAGAAGTGGGTCCCTTGCTCACTGTGCCACTGGATTCAAGCTAGTCTGGCTGAAGAAGGGTGACATACCCTGAAACCAGTCCCAGGATGCTTGTTTCCAGTTCAGGGAGGACCTGGCCTGGCAGTTCGGTCCGTACTGTTCCCATGGGGCACAGGGTCAAGACTGATTTGCATATGACTGGGTCAAAACTGGGATGGCGTAGTGGGCAAAAGAACGATGGATTTAACCCAGATCCTTTGACACATGATATTTCTGTAGCACAATATTTTTGTGAATGGTTTTCGGAAATAAAAACCCTTCTTTTGTGCACTCTATGCCCTGTTATTTCCTTTCTTCCCTTCATGACTCTAACCCTCCACACCCATTTAGCTAATTCCATCTCCTCATCCTCCATATCATTTACCCTCTCTCTGGCCTTTACTTCACTTCTCTTTCTTTATTTTATTTGGAGAGTTTCATAAAGCAGACCCATAGGTATCAGAACACTGTATGAAGAAATAGCTTACGTTTGTTTTCCCAATCTGTATAATTTCCAATCCATTCCTCATGGTTGCCATTTACATGTCCTAGCTCATCCCTTCCTTCATCTTTCTTAAGGGATTTCACGTTATTCCATGTCAGCTGTGATCTTTTCATTCTTCTGTACATTTCCTCTATCTGGTCACCTTTTGTCTCCTGTCCCTCAATGTATTAATCTCTCCTTATTCTACAGCTCACGTTATTCCTCCTTTACTCTCCGTGTCCTGCTTTATTTATCTCCATCACTCTCCCAATCTTCATCTTGCTGCCTCTTCCTTCAAAGTCCTTCCCTTTCTCTCTCTAACCTTCTCACTCTCCTTCCCATCGACTCTCTCAGAAGATTTTAAAATTGCACTATTTTAGGAGTAGGCAGCTCATCTAGTGCTGTTTTCTTTGCATTCTAATAATTGAAATATAAATGCAAAACACAAGTACCAAAATTCAAAGCAAAACCAAAAATGTAATTGAACCAATGACTAGGTACAAATTCACCTATGTTTTCGTCAGATGTCCTAAAGTTCCTTATAGTTATTTTTAATAGCTCGATTCTCACCCTTATTTTCACTTCTTTCTCTCCTTCCCCATCTTTTGCTCTCCACTTGTTTCTCTTTCCACTTCTCCCACTCCTTACCTATATCCTCGCACTTCTCTTACCATGATGCTCCTTCTCCATGATGAGCCCTCAGACCTGGACTACAGCTGAAAACATCACCTTGCAATGGCTATTCAATTAAAAAATCACACATGTGCCAAACTGGCCTATGGGGGCCAGGATGAGTTGAATTTAGCAATGTTGTAAAGAACAGACATTCACTGTAGTTATCTCTCGTCTGTAACTTGGATCAATGCAAACATTTCATGTGCAAGCTGCGCATATCAGATACAGTTTGCACTTGATTTTAAAGTGAAAATTGTACTTTTTACAATGTAATCCAAAATGGTTATGCCTGATATGATTGACAACAGAATTATAATTCATGCAAATAAAATGTTTGTTGCGCTGTTCTCCATGAACTAATGGCACCAATGTTCTACTTCATTTTATAACACCCATACCTCTGCCTAATCTGAGCTTAAAAGATGGCATTAATTCATCCTCAAGGGCATGCCAGCTGCAGGTCAAGGGCAGCAGACAGTGTGCTGCTAATTCTTTAGCTGAATTTGGGAATGGGAAAAATCCCACTGCTCTAAAGGAGACACTCTCTGTGTAGCCTCTGCCCGCCACCTGCCATTCCAGGCTAGCCCGTCAGGCTAAACACCAGTAAGGGAGTATGGAATTAAATGTAGATGCCAACGATACAGTGTACATGGTTCTGTGAAAATGAAACATGCTCGCTGCATCTGTGTACAAAATTTGACCTGGCGTTAAGAATGACACCTGCCGCAGGCAGAAGGATAGTATTCTATTGCAACATCTATATTATGCTTACTACCCCTATGTGGGGCATTGAATCGCTTTCCTACATGGGTAGCATGCTACACCATGTAAGGCATGTGGTTGAAAGTGTGTTATGTTTGTTTTGATCCTGTCTGGGAATTGTTTTTTTCATGCTTGGTTACCATCGAGTTGGGGTGTTATCTTGTTATGGGATGCAGCGCTTAGCAGTGTGATGAATAAATAAGTGTGAAAGCAAGGCATCTGGTGCAGTTTGATCCATAAAAATTCACAAGGATAACCCCCACCCAACACCCCCTCCACACACCCAGAGCATCACTGTGTTGAACTCAGTCAGTAGTCGAAAACAGCATGCTTGGAGACGTTTGTTTATTCATAGTTGTAGAAAGCTATCATGCGCAGTCTGAGCCGTACTTAGATTAAAGCACTTTTACAATTTGTAAATGCGGTTTAAATCCATACTGCTGGTGCACTGTTTTTTAATTCTGCAGTGGGTGTATCTGAATAAAATAACACTATTTCACGCTCCCTAGCTAGTTTTAGTCTCACCGTCCTCACATTGGTTTTTGCTTTGCGTTGCGCCCTCACTCACACTGCTTTCTCTTCATATGTGAATTTAGAATATCCTATTTACATTCAAAACATCCCTGAGCTCCTCCCTCTCAGAGAGGGGGTTGGGTTGTAGCCCTCAAAAGAACTAGGGTTTTCCTTTTTGCTTAAAAAAGATGCAGTAAAAGGACAAAGTATTTCATTACAAATATACTTAAAACCTGTATACAGAGGAATAACTATAACAATCAAGGAATAAATAGATACACAGTCAGGATAAAAGCATAATTAATTATAAACAGCCGATCTTATAGGGCATAATTTCGATTAAATTACATTGTCATACAGCCACCTAACATAATTTTGCTTCCCTCCAATTTGTTATGGGGGCCCAGAAGCGTCTTCCCATCTCCCGTTTTTTAATCCCCTTCATTTCATATAAGCAGGATTCAACATTATGTATACCTAATAGTCTTGAAAACCACATCTGGAAAGAGGGAGCTGTAACATCTTTCCAACCTGCCGAAATTAAAATCCTTAGTACAGCAACTGACATAAAGACTAGGGCTTCCTCTTCCTTGCCGAGATTCAGCTTAGAGTCTGTACCCAATAACATCAGGGTCGGGGATAGATCGATGTTATGACCTAGCAGCCCCTCCCAGAATTTCATTATCTCTTCCCTTATTGACTCTAAACGATTACAATGAAAAAACATATGTAAAATATCTGCTTGGCTGTAATTATATCTCGGGCATCTATCATTTTCCCTTACGCCCCAGGCGAATAATTTTGCAGGAGTATGATAAAGGTTAAAAATCGTTTTATAGTGCTGGGCACGTAAATTAGAGGCCCGGAATATCTTTTTATTCAGACATAACGCAAGATCTACATCTACATCAGGATTACCCAATTTTATAGCCCAATTATGTTCCGTCTTCTCATTATCATCTTGAATCTTCGTAAAGAGGAGATTATACACCAATTTAATCTTCTTGCATCTTCTTGCTAGCACCTCAACTACGGGAATGTCAACGGGGGCAGAAAGCTTTGGTCTTGGAGCCTTAAGATTTCGAACTATTTGGCCATACAAGAGCCAGTGGTCTCCAGCCTCTTTCCCCAGTTGAGAGCGTATAGGAACCTTCAGCTCTGGAAAAGATTAGGAGTTAAGACTCTCGGGGATATTCTGGTGGGTGATGAGATAATCGGGTTCCAGGCTTTACAAAGTAGGTTTGGCATTCCAGCCGACCACTGGAACTAGGGTTTTCCTTTGAGAGGAGAATCCCATATGATGAAGCATGTCAAAGCTGGTGAGTGAGGGATTTTGTCCTAAAAAGGGAAGTGCCCACAGTTAGCGCTGTGGTGTATAGCCATTGGTTCTGTGCTGATATCTCTATAATGATCCCGTAGAGGCTTGCCACACACTTTGATTATCTTTTTGAGTAGACCCTAGGATTTCGTACTGTTTTGCGAATATTTCTGGTCACCAAAGAAACCAGGTTTAATATAGCCTTATAGCCGGGCTATACCAGCCATTAAAGGCCCGTTCCAGCGTTTAACAAGCGAGTGGGACTTTAATGGCTGGTATAGCCCAGCTACAAAGGGCTATAAGGCTATTAGAACATTCTGCCACTAGAGGGCAGAATGTTCTAACAAATAAAGCAAAGGCCTCTTGGAACACGAGGGGCTTTAAATCCCTCGGGCTCAAAGAGACCTTTGTAAAACAACATTGGAATGTTGCTTTGCGGGCTTTTACCAGTCCACAAAAGCTCAGAGCACTCCATTGCATTCAATGGAGTGCTCCACATTCCAATGTTCTAATAATGCAAACAATATTTATCTTGAACGACTTACTGTATTAAAACACAGAAATGTGGGGAACAATATCTCTTACATAAAATAATTTTGAGGGTAATGTCCAACTTTTTTAAATAAACGTTCGTGAGGACAGAAAAAAAAGCGGTATTTAACAGACTTTTATATTACTAACACGGGCCTAAATATTTTTTCCAGGCAACTGCCACAGGCGGCACATTCCATACATCTAAGGTCCTCCCAATCTGCCTCACATTTACACCTTTGAAGACAAAAACTTAAACAAAGAAAGTCAGTCAGTGGTCAGTGGCTGCTGGATTGCAATTTGAAGGGTTCAGAATCCGCAGCAAAATAGAATACCGCTCCCTAGCTCTCTCTTCCTAATTCGTACCTGTGGAATGCAAAGGTCATGTACTGAAAACCAATGTACTTTTCAAGACACTTGAATGCTGGGCTGCCGTGGTGCACATGAAAAATTAAATGGTAGTACATAAGCAATTCTGCATTCCACGTTGTGCTGCTGCTTTGAAAACATGAATAACTCAAAGCATTTCAGATGCATTTTCCCACTTCCAACTCTGTTCTGTTCTCACCGAGTTGCCAAACAGAAACAGGTCACCTCTACCCTCCCACCTCCCAATAGCTGCAGGCGAAATAAATACAATAGAGGCTGCGCTGGACCCAACCCGACACCCAGAATGACAAAAAAACTCTGTTTTTGGAGACTGCTCACGTTGCACAGAGGACTGGAGATAAACTTACTGCATGGACCCAAGCAGAAAGTGTTAGTTGACTCTGTGTGTGTCGTTCAGCAAACCTCGTTTGCTCCCCATCCTAAATGCTCACCCTTGTTTCCAAAAAACCGACAAGGGGTTCGGGCTCTGAAGCAGTAAGGTCAAGCCTCACTGGGAGTCTTAACAAAACAAACAACCAGTACTGCAGTATAAATTCACAAATGGTCCTATCAAAATAGTGAATTAAACACTAAATAGACCAGACTACTTATTCTGTCTGAAATTAATCTTTATATGTCATCTTTTTTTATATAACACTTTTTACATTTTTTGTATACATATGAACACAAAAGACACAGATTGTAATAATGAATCAATATATAACAAATACAAATTAGCTCACTGTACAACTTTCTCTCTCATACCATTCAAATCACACTCGTACTCCTATTTACACAATATACATACAGTCATCATTAAGATGAAAAATGGATCAGAATTCAAAACAAAATTTTTCAGAATTCAAAACAAAATTTTTTAGAGGAGCGACCTTGGTGTGGATTTTAATTAACTTTTTGTTTGTAATTTCTTCAAAGAAACCTAAGGTCGCGTGAAAAGGGTCTACGCGTTTCAAACACCCAAACTCGGGGGTGTTTTCATCAGGACCGCATATCTTAGCCCAATAGTGGCAATGGATGAAAAGGGGCGAGTTTGTGGAACATGTGCACCTTGCATATATTCTTGTGTGAACGGGTTATATTTTTCTTGTATGAGCGGGTTGTATTTTTCGTTACAATGGACTTTGTGCGGCGGACTGTTGCTCAATGGCGTCCTGCCGTCTGTGTGGTGTTCGTACACTGGAAATTGTACACTTTTCTCCGCCGATTGAATCCGGATCGGTTGTCCTCTGTCAGTCAGGAATCATGAATCACGTGACTTTGACAAAGTCACGTGATTCATGATTCCTGACTGACAGAGGACAACCGATCCGGATTCAATCGGCGGAGAAAAGTGTACAATTTCCAGTGTACGAACACCACACCAAGGTCGCTCCTCTAAAAAATTTTGTTTTGAATTCTGAAAAATTTTGTTTTGAATTCTGATCCATTTTTCATCTTAATGATGACTGTATGTATATTGTGTAAATAGGAGTACAAGTGTGATTTGAATGGTATGAGAGAAAGTTGTACAGTGAGCTAATTTGTATTTGTTATATATTGATTCATTATTACAATCTGTGTCTTTTGTGTTCATATGTATACAAAAAATGTAAAAAGTGTTATATAAAAAAAGATGACATATAAAGATTAATTTCAGACAGAATAAGTAGTCTGGTCTATTTAGTGTTTAATTCACTATTTTGATAGGACCATTTGTGAATTTATACTGCAGTACTGGTTGTTTGTTTTGTTAAGACACCCTTGTTTCCAGCACCATCACAAACTTCTGCATCCACTACTGGCTCCCGTTCCCAACTCATCACAATAGGGTGGGGTCAGGGAGGATTTCTGATCCACCCAATGCTGTGACAAGCTGGGAAAGAGGAACCTTCGCTGATCGACACACACTCTTGGGAATCACATTCCGCAGTCTGAAGCACCCAAGATGCTGTCAGTCAGCAAGGGTGGGATATATGATGCAGGAGGAGTGGCACTACATTCTGGCTGGTGATTCAAACTAGGGCTGAAGTCACCCCACCTCTGAAAAACCTGTGATATGGTGCATGCACTCTAAGTGCATGTGCCTGTCTGCTGCAACTGCCTGAACCTCGCACAGAGCAACGGTCAGAAAGTATGCTGGATGATTGTTAGTGCAGTTGGTAGGAGCCATTTATTTAATTTAAAAGTAATGAAGGCAAAAAGGGGTGGGGGGGGCACAGAACAGGAACTCATCTCTGTTGGCAGGCTGGTGAAAAACAGCCAGTCAGCACACCAGTAGTGTGTAGGATTTCTGGGGGCACCTCTAAGGTGCCCTCTGCGTTCATGTATTGATAAATCCAACACTGGCATCAGTGTGGGTTTATTAATATAAGATATTTAATGCCAAACATCCCTATCTTCAGTGAAGTCATCATGTAGCGGGGGAACTCTTTTTCACCTATGCCCAGAACATGCTTTAAAAATAGCTTCTTGGTCACTAGTGCTGACAGTAATGGAACGGACCAGCACTGGGGCATCTCTGCTCATATAGTATAGTGCACCCTGCCTTATGGCTGAAAGGCCTGTTGTAGGGGTGATTAACCCATACTGCATGCAGTGTTGGTAGGCATGAAACACAGGCTGTGTGCCATGTCATGTTTTCACTTTTGTCTGCATCAGGAAAAAACAGCCTGCGGTGACAGTTTGCATGAGCTTTGTGAGGGGTCCACTAAAGTTGGCACAATCTTTGCTGATGCCCTTGGGGTACCTCTTTAGTACCTTAGGCCCTAGGTGCCAGGGGTATCATATACTAGGGACTTACAGTTGGTACTAAAGGTATTGCCAATTGGGGAAACAATTACACAGTTTCAAGAAAGAGATCTGTTCCTGGATGGTAGGGACCCAGTTCACTTCCAGTTCCACTTCAAAAGGGGCACTTTCCTATAGCATATAAGTCATAATGATACTTTCACTGAAAGTTCAAATGGTGTTATAAAATAACAATTATTAATATTGTTGCCACATGTGCATTATCACGATTATGTCACAGAAAATTAATTTTACTAAATCTTTCGACACTCGTTTGTGGGTGATTGAGAACCATCTCAAAACCCTTCCAAGACACTCCCAATATAGCTCATTGCTCCTCCGTATTCCCCTCACATTTCATCCACAATTGTTGGCTTTTGTCACCTAAGTTATGTGTGTCACTCACTCATTGAGTACTCCAATGTATAGTTACATGTTGCCAAACTTTGCTGGTTCCTACATGAACTGGTTTCTGATTCAGGCCTCTGTGCAGTCTTGCACCTCCGTCTGTCCATCTTTTTCTGTGCTAAGTGTCTACAGTCATAAAACTACTACTCGTAAATGCTATTGTGAAGGCTACAAGATAATACACCATGACCGTGCCAAGAAACAAGGCAGAGGCATCACCATCAAATTCAAGGAAACTATCAGATGCACCATTACCATCAACGACCCCACACCTCAACTTCCTACTACAAACTAAAGCAAAGACCACGTTAAAGGGCACCCTCGCCTACAGCTCCCAGGACCCTGAGCAACATTATGGGAGGCCCTCCCCAACCTCATTGCCCCCTGGCAATTGATAACGACCACTACGTCCTACTCGGTGACCTCAACTACCTTTTTGACGACCCCAACAACGCCAATTCCACTGCACCTCCGGAAAACCTGAACAACATTGGCCTCACCCAACTGGTCATCGAACCCGTGCACAATGCCAGACACACACTCGACCCCATTTTCACCTCCAGCAACAGAATTACATTCAGCCATTCCACAGAACTCACCTGGACTGACCACACCATTGTATACTTCACCATCACAGATGCCCAACACACCATCACCAAAAGTCAAATCTCCTTCCACCGCAGCTAGAGCAAGGTCACCAAAACTCAATGGGCAGTGGCCCTCGCCACCTCCCATCCCGAGACCCAAACAGACCTCAAACAGGCAGTCCAGAACTTTGCTGCCTGGATCATCCACATCGCTGACAGAGTTGCTCCACTGAAACCTACAAAATCCAACAAGAGCTACAAACATGCCAGTTGGTACATCCCACAACTCAAGACCACCAAGCACAACTGCCACCAATTGGAAAAAGGATGGCGCACCAGCATGAACCCCGGCAACAGACCACCTCAGCAACTATCACCGGCACATCAAAGAAGCCAAGAAATCAGCCATCACTACCCCCATTGACTACGCAGCCAATCACACAAAGCAACTCTTCAAAATAGTCAAAGAATTCTCCAACCCCACAGCCATGGAGAACACCATCCTGCCCTCCCAGATGACTTAGACAGCAAAATCATCAAATCTACAACAATTTCAACATCCATCCTGCCACCCTCTTCCCGACAACCTCGACCAACCAGTGAATACCAGCCAAACCATCACCACCTGGTCACCGCTCACCGTCTTCACCATCTAAGCCATCATGTCTTCCATTCACTCCGAGGTGCCCACTGCCATCTGCTCCCACCACCTCTACAAGCTCGCATTGAACCCAATCAGCAGGCACCTCACCAGCATCCTTAACACCTCCATCTCTAACCTTCCCAGGCAGATGGTAACACACAGACGTCAGACCCCTCCTAAAGAAAGCCTCCGCTGATTCCACAATCTCAAATATTATGGTCCTATCTCCCTGCGCCCTTACTCAGCCAAAGTTCTCGAGAAAGCCATCAACCAGCAGCTCAGCAAATTCCTGGAACTAAACCACCTATTGGATACCTCTCAATCAGGATCATGTGCCAACAACAGCATCAAGACTGTGCTGATCGCCACCACGGATGACATCAGAACACTCCTAAGCTGAGGAGAAACTGTGCCCTAATCCTCCTTGACCTCTTCGCAGTGTTTGACGCATTCTCCTACAACACCCTCATCAACAGACTTCACAACATAGGCATACAGCAAAACCCCCTCAAGTGGATCACCTCCTTCCTGATAGGACACATGCAGAGCATCCGACTGCCTTCCTTCACCTCCGCACCCAAATACATCATATGAGGTGCATGTCAGTGTAGTACCACAAGGATCATCATTCAGCCCCACCCTACTCAACATCTGTTGTTGTATAAGCTTTATTTTGACAGCTCATGTCATAAAAGCTAAAAAAAACACACTTTAATATATAAAAAAGATATAAAAATTAACAATTCATATAACAGCATATTTCAGGTAAACATGTATAAACAATCCAACCTAGTACCCGACTGCACCTAGAGTACAATATGGCGTTCGACAGGTCAGCGATAAAGTAATTAATACAACATATTACAATAAGAACATACATTAAACACATTATAAATGAGTAGGAGGAAGCGTTACAATACTTCATAGAGTGGTGCCTCACCAATGGACTCAATTTGCAATCTCCAGCAAGCCTTATTAAACTTTTCAGCCATCCTCGTGGCAACTTTATTGACAGACTAAAAGCAATAAAGTTCACATGCATAGCATTTATATCAAACATAAATGTATATGCCGTATGGCAACTGCACGTAATCCTCATACTACTAAGTGCTGCAGTGTTCCTGTCTGGATCTTTTGTCTGATGAGCCATGCATGACTTAGAAATTTGGGAATGCTGCAGGCAAAGTGTGGTCTAGGATCCGATTTGAGGATGCGCAGGGTGATCCGATAGTCCTGTGTGCCCAGCTGGTGGCAGATCGGTTTTAACCATTTCATCCTCGGCGTGGTGTATGCCTCGCAGACAAACATGACATGGGCAACACTTTCTACCGGGGCCCTGCAACATGGACAGTCCTTTGTTGTTGGGTTGCATGGATGCCAATTAGCTGTTGTCTCACAGACAGGAAGTGTGCCAAACCTAAAATGGATGTATAACATCCTGTCCAGAGGGACCTGAATTATGTCTAAAAAGGGCTCTAAGTGTCTGGTCTGTTTATGAAGGTAAAATTCTTCTGTTAGTCTCCCCAAATGTGGTTCGCTGGATTCTAGTTGTTCCACCCATTCCCAGTCTAAATGTTTAAGCTCTTCTCTCCTAGGTGAGTTCTTCTTGTCCCAGTGTGCTTGAAGCCCTAGTGCTGACATATTTTCCTATGCTTGGAGATCCAGCATACTTTACTACTTATGTCTAACCTGATAACCTCAGATAGGGCTTCTGCATAAGGTAGGAGCTCTGGAGTCCACCTAATATGAGCCCAACAACTCAACATCTACATGACCCCCCTCTCAGATGTCGTCAGATCCCATGGACTCAACATAATCTTCTATGCAGATGATACACAACTGATCCTCTCACTCACCGAGGACCCCTCCAATGCCAAGTCCAACTTCTGCAATGCCATGACCAAAGTAGCCAAATGGATGAGAGATAACTGCCTCCAATTCAATTCCAACAAAATTGAAGTTCCGATTTTTGGGAAGAACACCTCTGCATGGGACACAGCGTTTGGCCTGCAGAACTTGGACCCACATCCACACCGACTGACCATGCAGGCAACCTCAACATCATCCTCGATAGCCAACTGACTATGAAATAACAAGTTAACACAGTTGCCTCCTCCTGCTTCCATATACTTTGCATGCTCCGTAGAATCTTCAGATGAATTCCAATCAACACCGGAAAGATTGTCAACCAGTTCCTCCTCACCAGTCACCTCGACGACGGCAACACACTCTATGCGGGCATTTCTACCCAGCTCCTCAGCAGACTCCATACCATACAGAACAGTGCAGCCAGACTCATCCCGGACCTCCCCCAATGAACCCACATTGACCCCCCACCTGAGAGATCTCCAATGGCTTCCCAACCAGAAAAGATGCCAGTTCAAGATCCTCATGCATGCCTACAAAGCCCTCCACAACCTAGGACCTACCTACCTCAAACATCGATTGAACTTCCACCAACCCGCTAGATACCTGTACTCCTCTTCACTCGCCCTTGCACATACTCCCCACATCCATCACAGCCACAACAGTGGCCACCCCTTCTCCTACGATTCATAAAGGGGGTGGTGATGGACAGAGCATCTGAATTAAGCAGAACACTCCTACCCAGTCAAAAGATTAGGGCTTGATCCATCACCGTTTTTTAGCTCACTGCACCATCCCAGTTCAGAACCTGGCTACATGCAAATTAGTCTGTCCCTGGCCCAGTGCATCATGGGAACAGGGCAGACCAAACTACCAAGCCAATTCTTCACTGGAAAGGAAACAAGCTTCCGGGGACCGGTTTCTGGCATTACAGCCGTCTTCGGCCCGGCTTGCTTGAATCCTGATGGTGCAGTGAGCAAGGGACTCATGTCTGAGCATACCCTTCCACTCATATAGTGGCCAAAACGATTCATAAAGGGGGCGGTGATGGACAGAGCATCTGAATTAAGCAGAACACTCCTACCCAGTCAAAAGATCAGGGCTTGATCCATCACCGTTTTTTAGCTCACTGCACCATCCCAGTTCATAACCTGGCTACATGCAAATTAGTCTGTCCCTGGCCCAGTGCATCATGGGAACAGGGCAGACCAAACTACCAAGCCAATTCTTCACTGGAAAGGAAACAAGCTTCCGGGGACCGGTTTCTGGCATTACAGCCGTCTTCGGCCCGGCTTGCTTGAATCCTGATAGTGCAGTGAGCAAGGGACTCATGTCTGAGCATACCCTTCCACTCCTATAGTGGCCAAAACGATTCATAAAGGGGGTGGTGATGGACAGAGCATCTGAATTAAGCAGAACACTCCTACCCAGTCAAAAGATCAGGGCTTGATCCATCACCGTTTTTTAGCTCACTGCACCATCCCAGTTCAGAACCTGGCTACATGCAAATTAGTCTTTCCCTGGCCCAGTGCATCATGGGAACAGGGCAGACCAAACTACCAAGCCAATTCTTCACTGGAAAGGAAACAAGCTTCCGAGGACCGGTTTCTGGCATTACAGCCGTCTTCGGCCCGGCTTGCTTGAATCCTGATGGTGCAGTGAGCAAGGGACTCATGTCTGAGCATACCCTTCCACTCCTATAGTGGCCAAAACGATTCATAAAGGGGGTGGTGATGGACAGAGCATCTGAATTAAGTAGAAAACTCCTACCCAGTCAAAAGATCAGGGCTTGATCCATCACCGTTTTTTAGCTCACTGCACCATCCCAGTTCAGAACCTGGCTACATGCAAATTAGTCTGCCCCTGGCTCAGTGCATCATGGGAACAGGGCAGACCAAACTACCAAGCCAATTCTTCACTGGAAAGGAAACAAGCTTCCGGGGACCGGTTTCTGGCATTACAGCCGTCTTTGGCCCGGCTTGCTTGAATCCTGATGGTGCAGTGAGCAAGGGCCTCATGTCTGAGCATACCCTTCCACTTCTATAGTGGCCAAAACGATTCATAAAGGGGGTGGTGATGGACAGAGCATCTGAATTAAGCAGAACACTCCTACCCAGTCAAAAGATCAGGGCTTGATCCATCACCGTTTTTTAGCTCACTGCACCATCCCAGTTCAGAACCTGGCTACATGCAAATTAGTCTGTCCCTGGCCCAGTGCATCATGGGAACAGGGCAGACCAAACTACCAAGCCAATTCTTCACTGGAAAGGAAACAAGCTTCCGGGGACCGGTTTCTGGCATTACAGCCGTCTTCGGCCCGGCTTGCTTGAATCCTGATGGTGCAGTGAGCAAGGGACTCATGTCTGAGCATACCCTTCCACTCCTATAGTGGCCAAAACGATTCATAAAGGTGGTGGTGGTGATGGACAGAGCATCTGAATTAAGCAGAACACTCCTACCCAGTCAAAAGATCAGGGCTTGATCCATCACCGTTTTTTAGCTCACTGCACCATCCCAGTTCAGAACCTGGCTACATGCAAATTAGTCAGTCCCTGGCCCAGTGCATCATGGGAACAGGGCAGACCAAACTACCAAGCCAATTCTTCACAGGAAAGGAAACAAGCTTCCGGGGACCGGTTTCTGGCATTACAGCCGTCTTCGGCCCGGCTTGCTTGAATCCTGATGGTGCAGTGAGCAAGGGACTCATGTCTGAGCATACCCTTCCACTCCTATAGTGGCCAAAACGATTCATAAAGGGGTTGGTGATGGACAGAGCATCTGAATTAAGCAGAACACTCCTACCCAGTCAAAAGATCAGGGCTTGATCCATCACCGTTTTTTAGCTCACTGCACCATCCCAGTTCAGAACCTGGCTACATGCAAATTAGTCTGTCCCTGGCCCAGTGCATCATGGGAACAGGGCAGACCAAACTACCAAGCCAATTCTTCACTGGAAAGGAAACAAGCTTCTGGGGACCGGTTTCTGGCATTACAGCCGTCTTCGGCCCGGCTTGCTTGAATCCTGATGGTGCAGTGAGCAAGGGACTCATGTCTGAGCATACCCTTCCACTCCTATAGTGGCCAAAACGATTCATAAAGGGGGTGGTGATAGACAGAGCATTGGCTTTGTAGTTTTGTCTGCCCTGTTCCCATGATGCACTGGGCCAAGGTCAGACTAATTTGCATGTAGCCAGGTTCTGAGCTGGGATGGTGCAGTGAGCTAAAAAACGGTGATGGATCAAGCCCTGATCTTTTGAATGGGTAGGAGTGTTCTGCTTAATTCAGATACTCTGTCCATCACCACCCCCTTTATAAATCGTTTTGGCCACCACAAGTGTGGAAGGATATGCTCAGATGTGAGTCCCTTGCTCACTGCACCATCAGGATTCAAGCAAGCCGGGCCGAAGACGGCTGTAATGCCAGAAACCGGTCCCCGGAAGCTTGTTTCCTTTCCAGTAAAGAATTGGCTTGGTAGTTTTGTCTGCCCTGTTCCCATGATGCACTGGGCCAGGGTCAGACTAATTTGCATGTAGCCAGGTTCTGAGCTGGGATGGTGCAGTGAGCTAAAAAACGGTGATGGATCAAGCCCTGATCTTTTGACTGGGTAGGAGTGTTCTGCTTAATTCAGATACTCTGTCCATCACCACCCCCTTTATGAATCGTTTTGGCCACCACAAGTGTGGAAGGGTATGCTCAGATGTGAGTCCCTTGCTCACTGCACCATCAGGATTCAAGCAAGCCAGGCCGAAGACGGCTGTAATGCCAGAAACCGGTCCCCGGAAGCTTGTTTCCTTTCCAGTAAAGAATTGGCTTGGTAGTTTTGTCTGCCCTGTTCCCATGATGCACTGGGCCAGGGTCAGACTAATTTGCATGTAGCCAGGTTCTGAGCTGGGATGGTGCAGTGAGCTAAAAAACGGTGATGGATCAAGCCCTGATCTTTTGACTGAGTAGGAGTGTTCTGCTTAATTCAGATACTCTGTCCATCACCACCCCCTTTATGAATCGTTTTGGCCACCACAAGTGTGGAAGGGTATGCTCAGATGTGAGTCCCTTGCTCACTGCACCATCAGGATTCAAGCAAGCCGGGCCGAAGACGGCTGTAATGCCAGAAACCGGTCCCCGGAAGCTTGTTTCCTTTCCAGTAAAGAATTGGCTTGGTAGTTTTGTCTAACCTGTTCCCATGATGCACTGGGCCAGGGTCAGACTAATTTGCATGTAGCCAGGTTCTGAGCTGGGATGGTGCAGTGAGCTCAAAAACGGCGATGGATCAAGCCCTGATCTTTTGACTGGGTAGGAGTGTTCTGCTTAATTCAGATACTCTGTCCATCACCACCCCCTTTATGAATCGTTTTGGCCACCACAAGTGTGGAAGGGTATGCTCAGATGTGAGTCCCTTGCTCACTGCACCATCAGGATTCAAGTAAGCCGGGCCGAAGACGGCTGTAATGCCAGAAACCGGTCCCCGGAAGCTTGTTTCCTTTCCAGTAAAGAATTGGCTTGGTAGTTTGGTCTGCCCTGTTCCCATGATGCACTGGGCCAGGGTCAGACTAATTTGCATGTAGCCAGGTTCTGAGCTGGGATGGTGTAGTGAGCTAAAAAATGGTGATGGATCAAGCCCTGATCTTTTGACTGGGTAGGAGTGTTCTGCTTAATTCAGATACTCTGTCCATCATCACCCCCTTTATGAATCGTTTTGGCCACCACAAGTGTGGAAGGGTATGCTCAGATGTGAGTCCCTTGCTCACTGCACCATCAGGATTGAAGCAAGCCGGGCCGAAGACGGCTGTAATGCCAGAAACCGGTCCCCGGAAGCTTGTTTCCTTTCCAGTAAAGAATTGGCTTGGTAGTTTTGTCTGCCCTGTTCCCATGATGCACTGGGCCAGGGTCAGACTAATTTGCATGTAGCCAGGTTCTGAGCTGGGATGGTGCAGTGAGCTAAAAAACGGTGATGGATCAAGCCCTGATCTTTTGACTGGGTAGGAGTGTTCTGCTTAATTCAGATACTCTGTCCATCACCACCCCCTTTATGAATCGTTTTGGCCACCACAAGTGTGGAAGGGTATGCTCAGATGTGAGTCCCTTGCTCACTGCACCATCAGGATTCAAGCAAGCCGGGCCGAAGACGGCTGTAATGCCAGAAACCGGTCCCCGGAAGCTTGTTTCCTTTCCAGTAAAGAATTGGCTTGGTAGTTTGTTTGCCCTGTTCCCATGATGCACTGGGCCAGGGTCAGACTAATTTGCATGTAGCCAGGTTCTGAGCTGGGATGGTGCAGTGAGCTAAAAAACGGTGATGGATCAAGCCCTGATCTTTTGACTGGGTAGGAGTGTCCTGCTTAATTCAGATACTCTGTCCATCACCACCCCCTTTATGAACCCCTTCTCCTACATCACAACCAAGACCTGGAACGACCTTCCCCTCCAGCTCCCTCCAGCCCCCTCGCTGGTAGACTTCAGAAAAAGACCATGATCTGGCTCTTTGACGGATACACAGTATCCAGATAACCCTAGGGGTGAGAGAGTTGAGCTTTACAAATACTGTTTGAATTCCATAAAGTAGTAAATGTGAATAAAAGTGTAAGTGTACCTTTGTGAATCAGGCCCTTAATCTGTACACAGCTCCAGAATCCTAACTTTTGTAGAGTGTGTGATGATTGCAGTATGTGAAAAAGTAAAATCTAAACTGAAATTGAAGTAGCTCACCCCTGCTTCCTAATAAATGCATCTGAAAACACATATTCAAACAGAACACAAGAACGTAAGCTTTAAGTTAGGAAACTATGCAGTCTGGAAAGGCAGCATGTTTAGGAGTTGGATGAGAGGCAGCTCCAAAATTTCACATCTAATGTTTAATTTTGTTGCTCATACTAAGAATCTGGCTTAGCTCTAAAAGGTTTGCTTTTCCACCCATTAATGTCTGAACTTAGTTCAGTACACAACCCTTGAAAGTGAAAGTACAGGTCGGTGGAGCCCCAAACAACCCCACTCAATCCATAGTTGATGTGGTGTTCGTGCTTTCATGGTTTCTAACAACCCCTAAGAAAGGGGTCTGGGATGTAGAGGTTAATCAAAACCAATTTTGTTCTATAGAATATCACAAGTTATGCACTAAAAGAAAAGTCACTTTATATTAAAACGTGTTTTATCTCAACAGTCTTAACCTGTTGCTTAGCACATGTAAAATAGCCAAACAAAATATTATCAAAACAGCACTGATGCATGTTACTAACAACTAGAAAAACATGAATGTTTCTACCATAGTCAAAACGTCATTTGGCAAACTAACACCCTAAAGTCTACTTCTATTCGCTATACTCTGAAAGCATGCAGTAGCTTATCTTGCATCTACAGTTTGTTGGGATTCATCACACTGCATACTTGTTTACAGAAGGAAGCTGCAGTTATCAGTAGCCAGGATAGAGTGTTCACTCGAGAGGAAAACAAACATCAGCTGGGATCAGCTCCTCTCTTCTTCTCTCCGACTTGGCTCGATATCAGCTCTCAGTGTACGACTGGATGCTGCAGCAGTATGACAATCTGGTGATCTCTGTCAGAATTTCTGACTGTATCGATAAGCAAAAGCACCTCTCTAATCCAATGACCATTGATGAGCCTTTTACACTGTTGACCATCGATCTTATCTTCAATGGAGAATTTTTGAGGGATTTCTGACATAACCTGTGCACATCAATATACTAGTCTTATACGCATTAGTATAAACATATATGGTAAAAATATTTCAATTAAGACAACATTGTTCATGTTGTTGTTGTTAGATAGCCTTGAAATATAGATAACAAGGCACCTGTTCTAGACTGATGTTGTATTAGTTGTCTTATCAATGTCACTGTCTGGATGACTTGACACCTTCAAGGGTTCTAGAAAGATAAGGACAGACGGCATCTACAACAAAGGTACACAAGTCAACAATCAGCCCAAAAAAGGAGTCTTGGCCCTTGACATAGATGGGTCAACTGTATATCTATATAATCAGGAATCCATGCTCTCAGAAATAGGATCTGAATCTCTGTATCTAAAAATAGATTGGTAAAATCATCAAAACCATAAAATAAATACATGTAAGATATCATAAAAGATATAAACAGCATAAAATAATGCGACAAGCTTTGCATGAATACTTTTTTCTAAACCTTGCATGTCTCAAGAGATAGAAAAAGATATTTGAAATGTTGCATTATATAAAAAAGAGGCCACTAAAGACATTATCGTGAAAACACATATTATATCATGATGTATATCAAGAAGAAGTTCATTTGACAACTAAACAGACCAAGCATGATACTAAATATTCCAAATTAGAGGAATATTGTGGCTTAAAGACAAATAGTTCATACAAATTATTTCTCTATCACAATTCTCCTTCAGGACAGTCTTTGTAGTTGATACAAGATCCTGTGCATGTTCTTTATCGAATCATGTGATAATCTGGGGATATTTAGATGACCACAGGTTCCCACACAGTCGGTGCTTCCGGACGTAATTCCCTCCAGTATCCCAGTTATCTGCTTAACACCAGATCACTCAGCAAGCATTCCACAGACATCTGGAATTTGCTGACAGACTCTAAAATCTTGTGTCTGTTTCTCACTGAGACATGGCTGAGCGATAGCTCCGCCCCCGATGTTGCCGCTGCTATCCCTCCAAATTATACCATCTTTAGGAGAGATAGAGACAACGGCAGAGGTGGTGGAGTAGCAATAATAGTGGATAATAGCATTCCCTGCCTGACTTTCGCGGTGGAGAACATTGCTGGTTGTGAGGCCCTTGGTTTCACTCTTAAACTGTCTCCCCGCCAAACCTGCTCAGGGATTATCATCTACAGGGCTCCTGGCCCGCTGGGCACCTTCTTCGATGACCTGCAGGCTGCTCTTTCTGTGCCGTGTCTCAGATCTGAGCATTGTATCCTTCTGGGAGACTTCAATCTACACATGGATAAGCCCTTAGACGCTGACACCATCAAGCTTTCCGACATTGTGTGTCCATTTGGGATGATCCCTTATGTGGTCAGTCCCACTCATGTTAAAGGCCGTGTGTTGGATCAGATTTTTTCCACTAGGATCTTAGAGGCATCTTCTCCTATGCCAGTCTTATGGACCGACCACTATCTGATAAAATTTTGCATCTCAGCTGCAGTCACGTCTGGCTCTAGAGGGGTGAGTGACGCAACAAGATTGTCCCGACCTTTCCATCGAGTTACGGCGGACATGCTAGCAGATGCTCTCGGTCGGTATCCCTGTCAGCTCACAGGGTTCCTGGAACAGGACCTGGAGCTGTTCCAGAAATGGCTCTCTACGAGACTGGAGGAGTTAGCCCCTGGCAAGCCGAGAAAGGTTGTGGGTCGACAGTTATCGGCCCCGTGGTTTACTCCACTCTTGGCCACAATGCGTCAAGAATGTAAGAGGGCTGAAAGGGCTTGGAGACGGAGATATGATCTCGAAGACAAGAGCAAATATAAGGAGCTTATCTGTTTCTATCATAAGCACATCTTTGAGGCAAAAAAGGTGTACTTAGAGCGTAGAATTGATGCCGCTGAATGCGTGAGCAAGGACATTTTTAAAGTTGTGCGGGAATTTGTGTCACCTGTATCCGGCACACCTATTCATGCTCATAGCGCAGCCTGGATCAGGCAACTTGGTGAATTTTTTACCAATAAAATTAAACTCATCCAGGGTTCT
This sequence comes from Lissotriton helveticus, assembly GCF_964261635.1. Classification (NCBI taxonomy): domain Eukaryota; kingdom Metazoa; phylum Chordata; class Amphibia; order Caudata; family Salamandridae; genus Lissotriton; species Lissotriton helveticus. The sequence goes on along the minus strand of NC_136059.1, from coordinate 1,957,528,445 downwards.
TTTCCGGCACCTTCTCCTTTGGCCGATCACCCAGCATCTAGGCTTTCAGCTGCAGAGGATGCGGGTCCTTTGCTTTGGAACTTTCCGTCTATCTCCCATGCTTCCTCTTTGAATCTGCTCTCTCGGCTTAAATCGGGCTCGCCGCTTGACCCCTGCCCTGCTAAGTGTCTGGGGAAAATTGCACCGGCAGTTAACACTCTGGTCAATCCTATGCTTAATGCCTCCCTAACTTCTGGAGAGGTACCTAATGCATGGAAGCACGCCCTTATCCTCCCGCTTTTGAAGAAACCATCTTTAGACCCCCTTGCACATGCGAATTATAGACCAATCTCCCTCCTCCCCTCGCTGGCTAAAGTGATTGAGAAGCACGTGCATCTCTCTATTTCCACCTTTATAGAGAGTAATAACAGTCTGCACGACTCTCAGTCGGGCTTCCGGGCTAATTTTAGCACGGAGACGGCTCTTCTCGAGATCACTGATGCCATTTGTGAGATACTGGACGGAGGGGGAAAAGCCATCTTGGTCATGCTGGACTTGTCGGCGGCTTTCGACACCGTGCCCCATGCCGGTCTCCTTTCAAGACTCTGGGAGATAGGCTTTCGTGGGACGGTGTTGAATTGGTTTAAGTCTTTTCTGACCAACCGCCGGCAAGTGGTCTGGGCACCTCCGTTCTCCGCCGAAATGCCGCCGCTTGAGGTGGGGGTTCCTCAGGGGTCCATCCTGAGCCCCACCCTTTTCAATATCTATATGGCCCCTCTTGCGGCGGTGGCGGAGTCTTTTGGTGCCCAGATCATCTCCTATGCGGATGATACCCAGCTTCTTTTTTCGTGTGGCAAGGGGGAAGATTTCGACGGCGGGCGGATTCAGGAATGCCTCCAAGCCGTTTTTGAGTGGTTTCAGGGACACAGTCTGAAGTGCAACTCAGACAAGTCTGAGTTGCTCTTCTTCGGCTGCCCGCCCGATCCGGCCTGGAAGTCTTGGTGGCCGTGTGCTATGTCTCCACCTAGCACTGTTTCAGTAAAGGCGAAAAATCTTGGCTTCTTGTGTGATGTCGACCTTTCCCTGAGACCTCAGATCATCGGGCTGACGGGGAAATGCTTCGGCATCCTCAAGATGCTACGGAAATTTCTCCCTTTGCTGTCCCTCCATCACAAAAAAATTACGGTGCAGGCCCTGATAGGATCACGTCTCGATTACGTGAACGCTCTCTATTTGGGCCTTCCTAAATATCTGATGGCCCGTCTGCAGGTGGTGCAGAATTCGGCGGCCAGAGCCATCTTTGGACTCCCCCGGAGGGCGCGGGCTTCGGAGCTTTTAGAGCAACTTCATTGGCTTCCGATCGCCAAGAGAGTCACCTTTAAGATCCTGACTCTGGCTTTTAAGGCGCTCCACCGAATTGGCCCTAACTATCTCCGCAGGCGGATCGCCTTCTATGTCCCCAGAAGAGCTCTCAGGTCTGCCTTTGAGGCCAAAGCCGTGGTTCCTTCTATCAGGCGCACTCGAATCGGAGGTCGCTCCTTTCGGTACCTTGCTCCTCGGTGCTGGAACGATCTCCCTCGATCCTTAAGATTGGAGACCAATCTGCTTGCCTTTAGAAAGCAGCTAAAGACCTGGCTTTTCTCTCTGTAAATTCTGTCTTTTCTGGAGCACTGTCATGCTGTATCTCTCCTTGTCTCTCTCTTCGCCAAAGCGCCGGGACACTCCTCGGAGTAGCCGTGCGCTATAGAAGAGCCAATTTAACATAACATAACATAACATGTGTGGTCGTGGAATAGATGGTGAAGGCTTGCATGTAGTTGTTGGCTCGTGACACGGTTGGACAGGAATTGTTTGTAGCTCTAAAGCACTTAGTGAAAGTTAAAGTTCCTAGTTTAGAGGCTCGAATGACAGCAATAACTCGAGCCAATCTTCAGAAAGCTCTTCAAAGAGTGACAATGGTGATATTGATCCATCACAGCGAGCATCTTGCAGTAGTGATATATTCATTGCTTGGCATTGCCTCTGGTGTGGTTACAATGGTTGGAGGAGCACATTCACATCTAGGAAACACCATGGGCTGCTCCAGAAGATGATCCACAATTATTTCAGTTTATGCATCAGAAGATGGGTTTCACATGCAGAGAATCTATTTTACGAATAGACAATATCCACTTTTCACTCAGTTTAGAAAGCTACTCATGTTCCAGATAGTGTGCTGAAGTTTCTAGACACTTTTGGGCAGTTGGATACATTTACTCCATGTTGATGCCTTACTTATTGAATAAGTATGGATATGACAATACTACAGCCCATGCATAGAAAGATGGTATGAAATCATCCAAAAAGACTGGAGAACAAAGAGTTAAAGCATGATGGTATCAACTATATAACGTTACAACGCAAACAATTAGAACGCATGCTTTTACAACATGGTTTTTACATCGCATAATTTTACAACGCATGCCATTAGAACACATTTTTAAAAACTACCATCACAACGCATTCTTTTACAACACATACCATTACAACGTATAATAGGTTTAGGGCAACAGTAGGGTACGTGTTGGATAGTGTAGGGGGGGAAATTACTTCTCCCACTCCAGTGAGGGCAACAGTAGGGTAAGCGTTGGATAGTGTAGGGGTAAAAATACCTATTCCCACTCCAGTGAGTGCAAAAGTAGGGAAAGTGTTGGATAGTGTAGGGGTAAAATTGACTATTCCCATCTACCCCAAAACCCATACCCACCCTAAAATAAAAAAATCTCCATTACTTACCTTATAATGCGCTGTAATGACATGCGTTGTAATGGTATGAGTTGTAATGACATGTGTTGTAGTGACATGCATTGTAATGGCATGTGTTGCAACGGCATGCAATGTAAAGGCAGTTGCTTTGTAACAGTTGCGTTGTAAAAGCAATGCAATGTAATGACTGCGTTGTAATGGATGTTTCCCCGATGGTATCAGTCCAAACACAGCTTTAAATATAGTCACCAAACCAGATTCGCTGTTCTTAAAAAGTGCTTATTACAATGTTGAAAATTGTATTGAAAATCATATGAACGATATCAGCAAAATGATTTGAGTATTGTGTCTGTAACAGAATATGAATCTCCACAGCAGTTCTGGCTGCCTGTAAGATACAGGTTTCTGCTGCAGAAGTCAAAGTGACCTCTTTTTGCATTAACACTGCGACTAAATTGTTATGTCCTCCATATCAATGCTAGGCCAAGAGATACCCTTGATTACATGTTGAGACAATGGGTGCAAGGTTTTTTCAACATACTGTATTATTTTAGAAATCATAATCACATAAGGTTGATCAGCTTTCAACCCACAGCAACTAATGTTAGTTAACAACATTATTTAATAGATTGTGGTTCATGGGGATGAATGAAGTGGGAGTAACCAATAGGACACAACTTAATCAAAGCATTATACATTCCATGTAAGGAAATTGGATCGCACAGTAGTGAATGACCAAGAGAGCTCTTGCAGCTGGAAATACTGATAAATACAGAGTCATACTACTAATGAAATAGATGTGAATGTGCATTTGTTCATACTAGCCTAATAATGTACTTGTGACAATCATGAAAACAAAAACTTGCAATAGGTGTGAAAATAACTACTTGTATCAACCTCATAACAGGAGGATTTCCACTAAGTGAAAATGGTGTTTCTTCCATTTGTTCAATACTAATAATGTGTATGTGGATTTTTTTTTAATAGAGTTTTATATAGCGCGACCTTGACCCAAATCGGGTATCAGAGCGCTTACATAGCACCAGTTGCGTTACATGAGGACACATTAATTTTTGTTAGGCACGGGGAGATTAAGTGACTTGCCCAGAATCACAGGATGTTGAGGATCAATGCCAAGACTCGAACCGAGTTCCCCATATTCGAGGTCAACCGCCCTAGCCGTTAGGCCAACTTCTCTACCCAACTCCTCTTCTTTTATAACCATTGCTTACTGTCTCAGGGTTAGACTGTAAAACTTAACAAGCATTTGCAATTCAATAAGTCTTTCATTTACGAGAGTTAGAGCTATTGGCATGATAAATGATAATGTTTTTGGCCCATGTGCTTTCGTTTGGAGTGTTGTGGATGTGTGTTGTGTGGAGTGGAATTATGTGGTTTGGAATGAAATTGTTTGGGGTTGAACTGTGTGGGGTGGTTTTTGGTAGTGTGTAGTGCATTTGCGGAGTGGAATTATGTGGCATTGTGAATAGATAGGGGTGAGAGGTGCAGAGAATAGATAGACAGGAAGACAGTGAGGGATAGGTAGTTTATGCACAAGAGTGGTGAATGAACTCCAGACAGTGCTGCAGAAACAGAGTGTGAGAAATAGAGGAAGAAGGGGAGTGCAAATCACTTCATCTCTTCATGCCTAACAAACTACAAACAAATTAGTATGACCTTACATAATGTAAATGGTGGTCACGTAAAGCACTCCAATAACTTCAGGTGGAGTTTGCTCCATATAAACCTTCATTAACAGTGAGTGGGGTAAAGAAAAGGGGGAGAGGGAGTGATGAAAAGTAAAATATAAGCCTGGATAAAAAATGTTTGAATGAAAAACAAGCGAAGGGACCGAAAATATTTCTTAGGAGCCTGCCACTGGTGCAGCCTAAAGCCTGGCCTGCCAAATATCAAGGCTGCCTAGTTTAACTTTCACCTAATGCATATCTCTTTACCTTTTGAAGCAGCCTTGCGGGTAAGGCTTTGAAGCCATATTTAACAAAATAGTATTCGTTGTGTTCATTTTATAAATGGTTCGTGTCTTGCTTCGCTCTCTTTTTGCAGCTCTAAAACTGTGGGAAAGAGAATAGACATGCCTAATAGCAACATTAGGTCTTGCAGACAATCGTGCGCGCTGACACTTGACCTAAATAACGGTAATATGCATCAGAAAGCTAAAGGCTGCAATTTAGGCCTGCGCACATTTTGAACTTTTCCTAGGGCCGAGTTGTACAATATTATGTTTATCTGTATTAAACCTAGAAACATAAACTTGCAACACTTAAAAAAGAAATTACTCTACATTCATAGCCATTTGTCACCCATTATGCTAGCCATTTCCGATAAGCAGTTTATTAAAATTCACAGTGCTCTCTTCTTTAATCATGTCTTCAGCCAACATTTAATTCACAGTATTATTTCATTTATTTCTTCTCCAAATTCTGCATGCCATGATAGCACTTTCACCAGAGAAATGCTAAATGAATATTATGTAAGGATCGGCTACACTTCACTACACAAAGCATCCTTTAGCTACCCTACATTTTCTGTATGTCAAATGCATGCATTTTATATCAAATAACGTGTTGCAGACTATCCACCTCTCACTGCAAACAATTTAATTTATTTGGGTATGATAAACCACCAACTTTTCTAAAAGCCTGGTATGACTAGTCGCTTACTATCCATCAACCAGAATGACCTATATGCGGGTTGTTTCTGTGGGAAGTTTATACTGAAATTTCAGCATTATGAACTGTAGGAAACAAGTCTAACCAATGTTAATCTGTGCATTTGTAAACAATCATATTGTATAAAACAGAAATGGGTATCAGTGACCCTGGAAGTGAAAACAGAAGGAGCACAACACAGATGCGACCCCTAAAATACCCCACCTCTTAAGCACATTGTGCAAAACGTTGTGAACACTTCAAATTTTCCCAAGGATGCGTACCAGAAGAAAAACTATTATATATGTAACTTGTGTATCAGAGAGGGGAGTGCGTGTGCAAGGCTCCACTTATCTACTGCCTTTGATAGCGTCTGCCATCTGTGGTGTGTTAGTCATGGCTCAGACAATGGGCCACGTCGGAGGGGGATGTGATGAAAAATATATATCTATATGTTTACATCAGCCAAATAAGTGAATCAATCCCATATTCTCCTCCACACTATCTCAGACCCACTGAGCTAACTAGGTCTGCTCTGACCAAACTGCTTACTCTGTGCTCCTAAACACCCCTCCCTTTACAAATCTATTAAAGCTTGACCCCAGGACCTGTAATGTCCTCTTTGACACGTCCTGGGTTAACAGCTGTGAAAAGCCTCTGAATCTTGATGTTGACTTAAACTTGCTTTCTGGTCCCGTGTGCCCTTATTTTGCTCTATGTCCTGGGCTTGCATGACACTTCTATTTGTATATGTACAACCGTATTTGGCCTTGTCCACATCTTATGATTTTACTGATGTCTGCACTTTCTGCCCTATATATTCTCCCGTGAATATCTATGAGGGGCAGAAGAAGCTTGTCCCAAGACGTGACACTGAGTCTGCCTTCTGCCTTGGCATGCCAATAAACGGACTGAGGAGGGTTGGAGGATTTATTACCCAACTTTATGGATTTAATACCCAACAGGGGACACCTCTTTAAACATTACGTGCAGGAAGCGAGAGTCACAGCCTATGCAGAGGAGGAGCCCCACCTGTGTAAACAGAGCGTAAATGAAGCTACCTCAAACTCATGTAGGGAAGTGAAGGACCGACTTTTCCTGACCCCCAATATTTTGAGCAATGTGTTCGAAGGGTGCATAAGCCAGGAAGGATATTTCTAAAGCAGTAATCTAAGGGCTCACCAGAAAAAATAATGTGAATAGGCATCTGTCTGTTGTCTATGTTAAAAAGCAGAGCTATTGTCTCTCCCGATGTAGGGCAAAGACAGGTCAGATGCAGTGTTGAAGTGCTTTAATAAATCCCATTCATTCTGAAATCTGCAGTTTCTCACTCTAAACATATCAACTCCATTTTTGCCAGAAGCAAAATTTTACAGAATCCGACCACAGATGTCCCGAGCATAAAAATAAAATAAGTAAACCCCAAAGGAACATGTTAACACCTATAGCGTAAGGAAACTACAGTTGGCCAGTGCTCCTGAGGGAAAAATGGAAGTGATGTATTGGGAGCACCAACCAATGATGAGCCAGCAAAGGAGAGTGACACTGGAGTCGGCCTATGTTAAGCAGCAGGTGGAATTGCTCGCCATTTGGTGACCTCAACAGGTCTTGCAGAAAGCTCGACCTAAAAATGGCTTTTTCATTCAGAAGTTACCAGGGCACATAATATGATCAAAGAGGTTGTAAATCCCATTTTAATTGTATTATAGCTCTTTACTTAACCTAGCCTAGTTGTAAAATACCTAAATCTCCTTTAATAAGATCTAAGGCTGAATATATGATGTTGTTTAAGGAATACATTCTTTTGGAAAGTGTGTGCATGCCATAGTAAATAATTAAAAACTGCTTATAGGTTTTCTTTATCTATATGTTGAATTCTTTTTGCAGCTTCTTTTTCCAAGTATTTACTTCTTCATTATAGATGATATATATCCCGGTCGCTATAAATTGTTTATTTTTAGAGTGGCATGGTCCCAGGTACTGTGGGCAGAATTCATGGAGTTTTACTTCATGGAATATCACAGATTTACCCAAAAACTCTGTAAGATTCCACAAAGTTCCATGAGCTGCGGAATTCCAGTACATTCCAGTGCTCGCCCTGATGCTCAGCGCTGGGAGCTTATCCCACGCAAGTGGCAACTTTCTCAACACGAGGGAAAGCAACCTTGCGTGACTGCAAGCATTGAGAAATTTCCCCAGGAGGCTGTCTAGTGCTGGTTTTTTCTCACTCACTAGCTTAACGCTGGCAAGCCAAGCATGAGAAAAACTCAGAGACACAGTGGTTGGCAGAGCTTTTGCCAAACTACAAGTGGAGTGCAGTGTGGGAAAAACTCTTTGTACTTCGCCGACAGAGCAGAGTTTACCACCCACCCCTAGCCCCAGGAAAATCCATGTTTTCTTTAATTAGTGACAAATGCTCCTTCACAGCTGGTCAATTGGAATATGTTAACAAATGTTGGCAAAGTTTGCCCACACTGTATGTTGTAATGACTACTAGTGTGCAACTGTCATGTCTTGGATTAGTGAGATTGGCTTTAGAACCAGGGGCGTTGTAAAGGAAACAACATGTGCAGGTGTTGGAATCATAAGGCCATTGGGCTAAACCTTCAGAAGGGAACTGGGAACAAGTAAAGGTTCCATTTTGAATCATATCATTTATGCCAGAGTCAGAGATGTTCATTTTTGATTACCAATTGGTGAATAGTGTAGAATTAACATTTGGTATTGAGGGTTTTTTCCGATCTTTCATGGTGCTAAATCCCAGATAGGTAATCTGTTGGATAGGTTCATTCAGAAAAGGCATTTCTTTTGATATGATACATGCTCCAAACTGGGATTCTTTACCTTGAATCTGCCAATATGTGGTTCCTCAAATACTTTTCTAACCTATATTTTCCTTTCAATACTCGTATTTATGTTTCCCCATTACTTTTATCATCTATATTTTACTTCCAATACTCATATCTCTGTTCAGCTAAATTCTGATTAATTTCTTCTGAGTAAATCGTTTATTAGTAGTAATGACTTTTTTCTGGAGCAGTTGTAGGCATTGTGAAAAATAGAAAGCTGAGCGATGCGACCTCTCCTCACCCTGGAAATAAGGATTTTCTTTTAAAGAAATGTGGATGACTATTAAGGGACAGAGCTGCACAATGCTCCCATTGTGTGTAATTATATATCTCTCTGGGATAACCAGTTCTATATATGTAATAGTGTGCGTAATGATGAAAAATAAACATACCTTTTTAGTACAATGCATTCAAATAAGGGTCTTCATTATTCAAATTGGTATATGCCTGTAAATCAGACATCATATTTTACAGTTCAAGTATCCCAGTCATCTGAAACAGAAACAGAAATAACATCATTCATTGAAACCTTCAACATATAAGGTGATTGTAATGTCTCAGCCGGTCCCATAATCTGATAAGGAATCTTTACCCAAACTATGCCCTTGGGTACAGTATAAACAGTGATGTTTGCAGAGTAGAGATCCAATTGAGCTCTGTGGGGTGAGCAATGCGGTTAAAGTTCTCAAACCACAGGTTGTGGAGCTGTTCCTTTAGGGATGAAATGTCCAATCAGTAGCAGTAGAATGAATGTTAGCGTTGTCAGCCACATGATGAAAAGAAGCACTCCTGTAGTGTTCCAAACATAGAACCATGGCTGTATCAAGTACCTGCCACAAAACCAATAATAAGCAAGAAACAATTGATGGCGTAGAGAGACTCTGAAATATGATGAAAAGTCTTCTGTGTTGAATTCAGATTAATTCTCATAAATAATTGTTTCTTGAAAAGGTATCATCTTGATCGATGTTGGGCCTTGTGGAGGTTCATATTAAACCATGGCGTTGCTTGCAAAATTTGCAACTGTAGAGATGGCAGCATCAGAATCATCCATGGAATCTATTGCTTGCTACAAAGCTGGACATGCAGTATGCTAAAGTATCCCCAGCTGGGGGCTCAAGCACGTGATGTTATTACTCTGTTCTGAAGGCATCACATTCAGAGTAGGGAGAGGTTGAAAGGTTTTACTCTGAATCCTTCTTGATGTCCAGGAGGGTCTGCTTTGTAAAATTGGCCATATCGTACTTCTTGAGGTAGTCAATGAACTCTTGTTGGTTATTCTTTGAACCAGAAAAAGGAGACAGGATGACAGTTTGTTCACCTTTTACCCCAAGACCTGGAATGGGTGGTCTGTGTGAAGGTTCAAAAGCTTGCTTATTGTGGATCTTGATTCAAAATAGATCACCCAATTTATAGACCCCCTTGTTAGCAGCTATAGAAACCTTTTGGCTGGTAGTGGCTGCAGAATTTTCACATTGGACTGCTTGTCTATGACCTCTTGGACACTCTGTAAGACATTTAAGAATTGGTCCAAGTCAGACTTTTTTTGCCCGCCACTTTCCCAGGATTGTCTAGGCCAGTCTCATACATTGGTACTCTGAAAAGTACTTTGTATGGAGTACGCCCTTCTAATACTTGTCTAGGCAAGTTATTTAATGCTTTCAGAACTCCATAAAGTGATGGTGCCAATTTGTACTTGAACTCAGTACCCTACTAGTCAAGGCTTGTGTAATCTTGCCATTGGCATGCTCAACTAATCCATTTTTTCTGCTTGATATGGATTGCTGCATTGCAGACAAACTCCCAGAGCATACATAGCATCCCTTTAAGCTTTGGAGGCAAATGCAACCATTATCTGATTGAAATGCTCCCATGGCTATCAGACACTGCAAATCCTTTACGGTTGCTCAGGCACCTGCATTTCTCTGAGGCACACCCATAGGAATCAGGAACATGAATCTATTGCTACTAATATATGCCTATACTGGTTAACAGAACTTATGGGTCCAACTATGTCCAAATATATAACCCTAAAAGGGATGTTGGAGACTGTGAGTGGAGTCTGCTTGGGTCTTCTAACAGTAGAAGCTTTGATTTGTTACCAAACATCACATTGTCTAACATAATCTCTAGTCTTTTTCTGTTTATATGAACAGGTCCACCAGTAATGTTGCTGTGGCATTGCTACAGTTGCATTTATCCCAGCATGGGAAGACGCCAACCTTGCAAAGGCTTTTATTTGGAATAATCCTGCCTCTTACTCCAGGTATAGTAACTGCTGGAGTATTATTTGAATTTAGGTGTAGGAGTATTTCAGAGAAAAGCCATCTAGAGGCATTTCACTCTTCGTAGTTGCCTGAATCGCTGTTAGTATATCTGCTTCGATCTTCGTTTGAGATCTGGTCAAGACTTTTGACAGTCTGTATTGAAGCCTTTGCAGCTAGGTTGGCCACACAGTTCGCTTTGGTTTAATCCTGTCATGCTGATGGCACAAAGTGTGAGTCACATGGACAAATTGAAGCTTATCTTGTAAGACAGCTACCTTTCCCCAGAGCTGTTTATTTTTAATAGGTTCCCCTTTTGACTCTGTGAATCTGTTTAGGCACCAATGTTTTAAATCTACATTGTAACCCTACACGCAGAAGGATGAATTGGACACTGTTAACGTGGGATCAAACATGTCAGCCCTCTGTAGTGCAAGTACCAAGGTTTGAATTTCTGCATGTTGTGCGGTGCTTTCATGCAGGATTGTGGTGTAGGCGCACTGTGGCTGAAACTCACCATCTTTCACTATACCCTGCACTGCGGTGCAGGCTGTGGAGTACTTACATTTGGTTTCTACAACAGGTAATACAGATCTGGGAGAGGATGTGGCCTAACGACTAGGGCGATCGACCTCAAATCTGGGGAACCGGGTTTGAGTCTTGGCAAGAACGTCCAACATCCTGTGATTCTGGGCAAATCACTTAATGTTCCTTTTAGAAATGGGATCTCTGGTTGGCTAAGGCTTGCGCCAAAGCCAGGCAGAGACCACTACTCTAGTCAGGGCAAGGGAGTTACACGCCAAAGATAACCCCTGCTTACCCCCTTGGTAGCTTGGCACGAGCAGTCAGGCTTATCTAGGAGGCAATGTGTAAAGCATTTGCTCAACACCCACACAGCAGCAACGCACTAGGCACACCACAAAAGGGAACTCCACACAAGGTTATATAAAAAATAGCCTTTGTATTATCAGAAACACATTAGAGTAGTAATCACACAATATACACTGTGCCAACAGGCACTAGGCAATATTTACAGGGGACTATATACACGCGACAGGGCCAATTGGGCTACTATCAAAACCATCACAAAGCACCAATTGTAAACGTAGCACAAATAGTAAATGTAGAGCACAACCAGTAACTACTGGCGAAATACTGAACTGAGAACTAGATCCTGTAACATAGAACATAGGACACCTAAATCATGTCAGGCATTAATCACATTAGCATAGACCACATGAATCACCTTAGGGCCATCATTAGCATACCCAAAGTGTGCACTAACCTCCTAAGCATAAAAACATTACACATGAGGTATCACCATTAGGCCAGAACATTGCGCATAAATCTCCTAAGCGTAAACACAGTGTGCCCCACACTGGACTGGCCCCAGGCCCCCACTGGGGCTTCTCAACAAAATCTGCCACCACGTTGCAGCCGCCTGCCACGGTGGCGCAGCTGAGGACACAAAACCAGCACTGGCCCTCACTGTGCCTCAGGAGCCCCACTGAGACTCCAAGACATATGGGCCCAACGATGCAGCTGCCCGCAACTGCGGTGCAGCTGTGTACAGAGATCAAGCACCGGCACCACTTCTTCTCGGCAAGCCCCACACGACTCAATGTAGGGGTTAGGCACTGAACCCAAAGAGTCCGTCTCCCGCCCTTCCTTGCAGAAGCCACCAAGATCATCTGCGGCGTAACTCAAGGCTCCTCGCTCAGCCCCACCCTCTTCAATGTCTACATGAGCCCCCTCACAGCCATCGCATGCAAGCACAACCTCAACATCATCTCCTACGCCGACGATACCCAACTGATCCTCTCCCTCACCAACGACCCCACCTCCGCCAGAGCCAGCTTCCAGAACGGAATGAAAGACATCGCAGACTGGATGAAGCTCAGCCGCCTGAAACTGAACTCAGACAAGACGGAAGTTCTCATCCTCGGCCCATCCATCTCCGCCTGGGACGACTCCTGGTGGCCCCCTGCTCTGGGCCCCCCACCCAAGCCCACGGACCACGCACGCAACCTAGGCTTCATCCTTGACTCCTCCCTCATGATGGCCAGGCAAGTTAACGCCGTTACCTCCTCCTGCTTCAACACACTCCGCATGCTCCATAAGATCTTCCGCTGGATCCCCACTGGAACCAGGAAAACGGTCACCCAGGCCCTCGTCACCAGCCGTCTGGACTACGGGAACACCCTCTACGCTAGGACCACTGCCAAACTACAGAAAAGACTCCAGCGCATCCAGAACGCCTCAGCACGACTTGTCTTGGACATCCCCCGACACAGCCACATCTCCACCCACCTGAGGGACCTGCACTGGCTCCCCGTCAGAAAGAGGATCACGTTCAGACTCCTCACCCATGCACACAAGGCTCTCCACGACTTGGGCCCCGAATACCTCAACAACCGCCTCACGTTCTACACGCCCACCCGCCAGCTCCGCTCCGCCAGCCTCGCCCTCGCCACCATCCCACGGACCCGCAGAACCACCACCGGAGGAAGATCCTTCACCTACCTGGCGGCCAAGACCTGGAACACCCTCCCCACCCACCTACGACTCACCCAGGACCATCTCTCCTTCAGAAAGCAACTCAAGACCTGGCTTTTCGAGCAGTATCAGCCCCCTCCGCGCTTGAGACCCTAGCGGGTGAGTAGCGCGCTTTACAAATACTCTTGATTGATTGATTGACTGACAATGCGCCTCAAACCACCCCCTGACAACTCACACCTTAGCCCCACTCACAGGGGTTGGGAGACTTCCGGGGGTCTCCGGCGGCACCTATGCTGCACAACTGGTAGCCCCACTTACCGGGACTTTGACATGGTGGTTCCGGTCTTTCAAGGGGGTGGAAATGAGGTCAGTGCCCAACTCTGCTTCTTTCTTGCTCCGCCCGGTCCCTCTCCATGGGCACGGGCCTCCTCTGTGGAGGCCGCGAGGCTCCAGGCAGTCTTGGCTGCGCAGGGCTCCCCTCACTCGCTTGGGATCCCCGACTCGATGCGAGCACCCGTTTCCTGTGTCCCGCTCCTCCTCCTGGCGCCGGGCATGAATTGGCTCCTTGGACGGTCCTGCCCCGGTCAGGCAACAGACGCCTGACTAGCTGGCTGGCTGGATTCCTTTCTGGGTCGCTGCTCACAGCGCGGCGGCCCTTTGGTAGTATGCAAAGGCGGGGTGGGCACCTGCAGTCAACACCACTCACAAAGTGGGGTGGGCACCTGCTGAGGAGGGCACTACAATGCAGGGTGGGCTCCCACCAATAGAAAAAATTCCAGGGTGGGTCAGCTCCCACTAGATGAACAACAATGTGGGGTGGGCACCCGCTGGTCAGATGTGCAACAAGCGGGGTTGGCACCCGCTCACGGAGGCGCACTGTAGTGGGGTGGGCTCCTGCCCCTTTCACAGCGGCACGCGGAGGCCCCACACCAGGATTCCCTCTGCAGGCACCTCACAGCAACGCGTGCCCATCACGAAAGCTCCTCTATTTGCCAAGAATTAAAAGTGAAGCACTCTCATAAAGTCCATAAAGGGATCTCCTGCCCCAGTAAAATACAGGAGAAGGGAAAAGCTTCTGCAGCCCAGTGTTCAGGCTCAAAATCACCCAGGCAAAACTGGGCAAGGGCAGGAAAAAGCTCTTGGGGCTGGGGACACCCCAGCAGGGCACAGCCAGACAGGCCGGCATGCAGGGACCCCCAGGAAGCAGCAGCTGGGTCCCGCGGCGGTTCCTCCTGGCAGAGTGTCCCCTCAAAGTCAGCAAAAGCACAAAATTTTCAAGGGGTCACAGCCCCTTCTTTTATACACCCTTTTTCTTTGTGTCACAGCACAGGGCTTGGGAAACCAGATGCAACTGGTTTTGGAGCACACTGTTTCCCAGGCTCCTCTTTCCTCATTGTTAGGTGGGGGCTCAGTGATCAGACGCACCATAGGGGACAGAGCCAGCATTGTGGAGGGAAGGCACAGCCCTATTCAGGTCCCAGGTGCAACTCCTCCCTCCCATCTAGATGCAGATCTCTCTATTCACCACTGGGCTGACTCACCCTGTCTCCTGTAGCTACCCACCCCTCTCAGCTCTTGTCAATCACAAGCCAGATATGCAATTCACATCAGGCAGGCAGACACACAGCACACAGAAATGCCAACTTCTAAAGTGGCATTTCTCCACCAGTCATCATAAATCTGCGCACACCATTGTGCAGCATTTATTCTCATGAGTCAATACATACTAAACTCGCCCCTGCGCTCCTCTCATACCAGGAATTACCATGGACACACATTCCCCCATGCATTCCTATGGGAGGGCAGGCCAATCTCACCACACATGCTCAGAGTGCGCACGCCCTTTACACTGGGCAACAGTGCTAAAGTGCCCAGAGGCCTAAAACCACTACTACCATGTCAGAGCTTAAGCAAAAAGTTCAGGGGTGAACCTGCCAAAAAGGGCCAGGTCCAACACTTCCCGTGCATAACAAAAAAAAAATAGTGTGTCCTCTTGTAACGCAACTGGTGTTGGTGTAAAGCTCTCTGATACCCGATACCTTCGGGTGAAGTTCACGCTATATAAAACTCTGTTAAATAAATACAATAAAACAATGTGTCCATGTAGAACGCACTGTGATATAGTTCAAGGGTAGGGCTTTTACAGTTGAAGTGACATTCTATTTATATTGGAGGAAAGTTTGTGTCCGAAGAGTTGCATCATACTGAAACTTCACATTCACTGGACTTAAAGAAGAAGCCGAATGCACCCATATCGAGTATAGAGCTCGAGCATTAGGAATACTTGCATTAGTGGCAGCCTCCAGTGCTGATAAAGGAGAAGCCACAATTATTCATTTTTCGTGCAACAACAGACATTCTTTTAAAATAGTTGTCTGCAGAGCTATTAGAATATTTGTGATGTAACCAAAACATGCTTCAGCTGGAGAATACAAATGTGACTTGTAGGCTTTAGGAAGCGTATGTCTCTAATTCTAGATTACATATTTGTGACCTGAGTAGATTGCTCCAAATCTTAATCCTAGGTGTGTTTTGCTATCCCAGGTTAATAAATATTTTGTATCTAGCATGACTGTTTGTAATGCACGCAAAATATCAATGTGCTTATTTGTCCATTGTTTTGCAGAAAACGTTGGAGAAATCATGTCATTCAAGGGCTTTGCTCGCTCAACATGGTGTGGCAAGTACGTTTGTCTGAAGTTAAGGAATCCCAACAAGGGCTGTAACTTTCTCAGTGTGTTCAGAGGCTGCAGGGTAGTACATTTCTGAAGGAAATCAGGTGGCTGAACCCTGCCCTCATTGATTAACTATTGCATAAGAAAAGTCACAGTCCGGTTGTCAATTGTAGACTTCTTAAAGTTAATCTTGTAACCATGTGATGTTAATATTGTAAGAATCTTGTCCACCCTAGTAGGTGTGCATCAAAATCATAATTGGTGAGATAGATGTCATCAATGCATTATAGAACCTCAGGTGTTGGTTGTAAACTCTCCATTATGCATGCTGAGAATGGGCCAGGCTGTTCTTGTATGCCATAGACAATGGTTTGAATGAGAACTGCACTCTATTGAAACTAAAGGCTGATAGATACCTGCTTTCAGGAGCTATATTCATACTGAAAAACCCATTGGGGATATCCAAGGTTGTTTTATACTTTTTGAGTACTAGGTTTGCTATGAGTCTTTTGTACTGCATATGTTCATGTGTGAATGTTTAGATTTCTGTAGTCTAAAACTATTCTATAAGATCCATCTGGGTTTGAGGTGGGAAAAAGAGGAGAATTCAGTGGAGAAAGACAAAGCACTTTAATGCCCTGAGATTACAATTGTATTGATTTTATGTTGTGCTTTGCTCAAGGCTTCAAGGGCTATTGAGCCTGTGCTTAGGGCTCACTACACAAGGAAGTGACATATGGAATAGAGTAAGAGTGGGCTGAAAATCCGTTCCGCTCGTGGATTTTGCTTATTTTTGGCAATTTCGCGTTCTGCGAATCGCGCGAAATTGTCAAAATATTCGCAATTCGGAAGCTGGTGGATTTTTTTGCTTGGTCGCGCTTTAAAAATACAATCTTGCGCGAGCGGCGTTGACTTACCGTGATTCTGAGTTCGCCGAGTTGTTTTTCCTCCCAGTTTGCGTGCGCTGCTCCATTTTGGATCTGGCTGCCTGATCGCACAAGACTTTTCGACCGCAAGTACGTCATAGCAGCCCGCCATCTTGCACTGCGAGAGTTTGAGAACGAAACTACGTATAAGGGCCCGCGATCACGCTTCGCGGGAGTAAACAATTGCGAACACGTAGATGCAACACGCAGCTGACTTCCGGCGGGAGATTTGAACAGCTCGCTTTCCCGAACTTGCAAAAATTGCAATTCTGCACAAAAAATCTACCGCAGGCAGCAAAAACCTTCTGAAAATGATGATTTGGATCAGAATAACTCCTCAGATTGACATTTGGCTGCACTTTATTGTGCAAGGAGTCCATTTTTGGGGGGTGGGAGGAAGGAAGTGCCCCAGAGTCTCCAACTTCCTGTTCCTGTCCAGCAGGCTCCTCCCAGTGCTTTGTCCATGTCCTGGTCACTTTGCATTTGGATCTGGAGCTAGAAGGATTACATTTTGTGGCTGCTGCTGGATATTTGTATTTGAGAACTTTTTGTTTGGATTACTTTTGGATTACTTTTTGATTTGAGATTTTACAAGTAAGTTGGTGTTGCTTGTTTGGGGTATTGCAGTTGCTGCACCTACAATTTTTAAATTTTTTCACAACTTTAAAAAATATATATTGTGGGTAGCCACAGTATCCAGTAGGCCCAGGGTTAGTCATGGGTGCATCATACAACTGTTTCTGTGAGTTTTGTTGAACTTAAATATCATGTATGTCATGGAATAGAATAGCTCACTGTTATATGTGTATTTGGGTAGCCACACTAGCCAGTAGGCCCAGGGGTAGTCAGTGGTGCATGAACCAAGTCTTTCTGTGGGGTGTCTTGAATTTAAACATCATTTAGGGCATGGATGGCATTGGATTGTGGTGATTTTTGTGTTTTTCGCTTTTTTTGGGGGTGTTGTTGGGGCCTGGCCATGTGGGTGGAGGCCATTTTGAGGCCTGGTCCAGGCAGGGCCTGGCCATGTGGGTGGGGTTCAAGGGGCCATTTTGAAGCCAGGCAGTGTGCTTTGTGTCATAGGCCTGCACCCAGTCTGCCTTGCTTTCATCCATTATGCCCAGGGGTACTCAGTGGTGCATGGACCAAGGCTTTCTGTGGGGTGCCTTGAATTTAAACATCATTTAGGGCATGGATGGCATGGGATTGTGGTGATTTTTGTGTGTTTTTCAATTTTTTGGGGTGTTGTTGGGGCCTGGTCATATGGGTGGGGGCCATTTTGAGGCCTGGTCCAGGCAGGGCCTGGCCATGTGGGTGGGGGACAGGGCGCAATTTTGAAGCAAGGCAGTGTGCTTTGTGCCATAGGCCTGCACCCAGTCTGCCTTGCTTTCATCCATTATGCCCAGGAGTACTCAGTGGTGCATGGACCAAGTCTTTCTGTGGGGTGTCTTGAATTTAAACATCATTTAGGGCATGGATATCATTGGATTGTGGTGATTTTTGTGTATTTTTCGCTTTTTTCGGGTGATGTTGGTGCCTGGCCATGTGGGTGGGGGCCATTTTGAGACCTGGTCCAGGCAGGGCCTGGCCATGTGGGTGGGGGCCAGGGCGCCATTTTGAAGCAAGGCAGTGTGCTTTGTGCCATAGGCCTGCACGCAGTCTGTCTTGCTTTCATCCATTATGCCCAGGGGTATTCAGTGGTGCATGAAACAACTCTCTCTGTGTGGTCTCTCTTCTATTAATGTAAACATCCATTTTTGATTCGAAATAATTGCAATTTTTTATTTTTGGTCTTTCTGTTTTTGGGTGTGTTGTAATAATATTAAATGCCTAGTTGCAAATATTAATTGAAGCACGACATATGCAACATTTATTTAACTGATGTTCCTCTGGCTTCCTTTGCTTTTAGGTGCACAAAGAGAACCACGAATCATCCTTATCGTTCATCATCAGTGCCAGGAAGAAGTCCTGCTGCGGTGTGTGCACAACGTCACGTGACGTCACGTGTGGCCACAGACAACTCTGCAACTCGTGCAACTGCGGCCTGCTGTTCTGACATCTGAAGAAGATGGGCTCAAAGAAAGGTGGCTGTAGCTCCTCTACCAAGAAAGTTGCCAGTGCCACTGCCAGTAAGTAGTAGCAGAAGAAGCAAGTGGCGCCACTTACCAAATAGACTGGCATGCCCACAGACACTTTTTTGGGGAAAAAAAAAACTACGCCTGCAGCAGCGGGGAGCAAGGTGGGAGCAGCACCTCAGCTTCATTGGCCTCAGTGCCACCACGCCAAGTTAGGGCCAAGGCCATGAGTGCCGCAGAGGCAGCCATTTGAATTGCTCAATCACCATCGACCAGTGATGTTGCCGTTGACTCATCGCAAGAAAGTAGCATCCAATCAACGCAGGGTGTAACTCATCTGACGAGTGTTCAACCACAGCCGCAACGACAACCACAGGTGCAACAAGGAGAGGCGCAAGGAGAGGCGCAGGTAGAGGTGCAAGGAGAGGCGCAAGGAGAGGCGCAAGGAGTGGTGCAAGGAGTGGCGCTGGCACAGGAAGTGGCGCAAGTAGAGGCGCAAGGAGTGGCGCAAGGAGTGACGCAAGTAGAGGTGCATGTAGAGGCGCATGGAGAGGCGCAAGTAGAGGCGCATGGAGTGGCGTATGGAGAGGCACAACTGCCCACAATGCTTGTTCCTCCAGAAGTAGGGGCACATCAGGAAATCGAGATTCAAGCAGAGGTATCATCCGAGCAAGCCACTCCTCCTGATGATCCATTGTCTTCCAGATCCCCAGCATGAAAAAGGTCAAGGAGGGCTAGTACAAGTTCTTCTTCAAGCCCCCTTCCTTCTGATGATCTAGATCTCGATTGGAACCCACCAATGCAGTCTGAGAGGGAGGCACGTCATGACCCGACAAAGGTAGCTGAGCCTAAAAGGAAGGTTCCCGCAAGGCTTTCACTTATGGGTGAAGACGACGAACAAGAAGTAGAAGTGGTGTATTTTGCTGCTGATGAACAGTCTGACGATGACGACCCAGTCATCACAGTCATCACTCCAGCCCCAGCGGGCATGCAGCAGACAGACATTTTTACCCTATCCCGAATTGCTGCTGAGCGGGATGTGGGCGGCGTGGCATTGGTACCACCACCAACACAGGTAACTACTACACCAACATGACCTACAGCTTCCATATTTTCTCTTCAGAAGGGCCGGCAGGGACCTCCATCCAGCTCCACCTCCGTTACCTCAAGTAGTGGTGCTGTAACTGTAAGTGCACAACAGAGTCAAATTTGGCCACGCCCATCCTCCACTTCATCTGGCATTGAAAGTAGCACCTCCACCACCACCACCAGAAATCTCAACTCCCCAGTTTGGGACTTCTTTAGTATTAGCAAAAAGGCAGAAAACCTAGTTATTTGTTCGATTTGTAAAACTGTAGTTAGTCGGGGTAAGCTTGGTACCAAGTATGGTACCGGAGGCCAGAGAGGTCATCTCCAAAAACACCACACTATCCAGTGGGAGGCGCACCTAAGTAAGATCCGGGAAGCCAAAAGTACAAGAAATCCAAATGTATCCATTGATATTGCATCTGATGAGGACGAGGGGCTGATCGTGCAGGGCGGAGTTGAAGAAGCGACAGACATTTTTTCTGGTACACACAGAACCCCTGGCAGCAGCACTGCAGTGGTAGCACCCGTACCCTCTACCCCAGCAACATCTATGAGGCACACTAAGAGTCTGGGAGAGACACCAATGCGAAAAAGTACATCAATAAACCTAACTGGGTTGAAGAGGTCTGGATCCTCCTCATCACATATGAAAACGGTCCAGACCACCATTAAAAGCATGTTTTGGTCGGAGGCGCCATTTGAACGCAACCACCCAATGTAACGTCTTTATAATGCAATGCTTGCTAAAATGTTAGCGCTGGACCTTCTCCCTTTTTCTTACGTGGAAGGGGTGAGTTTTTGAGAATTTGTGGCAACAGTCTGCCCTAAATGGAAGGTTCCTAGCCGGTCCTATTTTGCCAGTGTTGTGGTTCCAGCACTACATCAAGATGTGCTGGAGGTGATTGGGGCAGCTTTGCAGAAGAGTGCTGTTCACACTATCCACCTGACAACAGACATGTGGACCAGTTGCCAAGCCCTTGATTACATGTGCATCACTGCACACTGGGTCTCTTTTGCAGGGGTTAGAGACAAGATGTCTGCACGTGTTGACACTGCCACAACTTTTCAAGCTAGTCGGAAACATGCAACAGTAGCTATGTTTGTCATGGAGAAATCTCATACTGCAATAAACATTTTGGAGGAGTTTAACAGTAAAGTCTTTAAATGGCTGCATCCAAGAAAGCGCATGATTGGTTACGTTTCCACCGATAATGGCAGTAATATAGTTAGGGCCATGAATGATGGTGGCTATTTCAGAGTGCCGTATTTGGCGCACAGTATTAACATTGCTGTTCAAGATTTCTTGAAAAAAGAAAACAAAGTCAGCAAGTTACTGACCACCTGCCGAAGAATCTACACACATTTCAACCATTCTTTTAAGGCCCACAAGCAGCTGAGGATCATTCAACTTGACCGTAGAGTGCCAGTCAGGGGACTCATCCAGGAGGTGGCAACACGTTGGTACTCAACCTTCTACATGCTTGAGTGTCTGTTTGAGCAGTGTTTGGTAATCAATGAGTATGTCTTTGCACTGGGTTCTTCTATGAAAGACATGAGGCTAGAGGTGGAGGAATGGGACCTAGTTAAAAGCCTGACAGACATGCGTCATCCTTTTGAGGTCTTCATGCGTGACATCAGCAGGGAGGACTGTACTTTGGGCAAAGCTATCCCATTGTTGCGCATGCTAGAGCACCAACTGAAGGCGGTGTCTTCAATGTTCAAAGATGATACTGACAAGCAAGACGCATATCAGTTGGCGGAGAGCTTATTAACCTGCCTACTTGACAATGCAAGTCTTAATGGAATACATTGTGATCAACTTTACATTTGTGCCACTATTCTTGATTCACGGTACAAAAAGGCACAGGCCAGCAATACACTCATTCCTTTTAAAGAAGCAGATGTTTCCAAGTACAAACACTGGCTAGCTCTGTCAGCCACTCGGTTCGAAAAAGAGCGGCAGGAAATTGAAGGAACCGGCAGAAGTACTACTGAATCAGCAGGCCATCCGTCATCAAGGTCCACTTCTGTGGCCGAAGGCAGTCACTTTCCCTCAGAGCCGTTTCCGATGGCAGCAACCGTATCATCATCATCCTCACCTGCACCAGGCCCAGCCATAATATTGTCAGACGCGGGTTGGAAAACTCATCAAGGGTTTGCTCGTTCCAGTGCTGATGCAAAGGCCACAGATGGTACGCAAAGTGGAGCAGCCCTGGATGCCCTTGAGTGGATGGTGCAGGCCTATCTGGATGACCCAACAGAGGTCTACATTGATCACAACCCATTGATGTATTGGTATGGGAAAAGGGGTCAATGGGCACTGATCACCAAGCTGGCTCTAAATTATTTGTCATGCCCACTCGCAAGTGTGTCTTCTGCACGTGTTTTCAGTGCTGCTGGTGCCATTGTAACTTCAAAAAGGACCCGCCTCTCACCCAAAAATGTGGAGAGGTTAACAATGATCAAGATGAATCAGCACTTCATACCACCAGATTACAAAATACGTGAATCCACGCAGGAAGAAGAGGAGGACACCGACTTATATGACGGAAGTTCTTCCCTGTTAGCTGACCTACTCCCGTTGCAAGTCACAGAGTTTGATGGCGAGCTCTATTTCCCTGACACCTAGGTCTGAAATACTAACTTCCTTTTTTTCGTCCTTATTCAATTTTATTCCTGTGTCTTTCTTTGTTTTGCAACATTTACCACAAGAAAACTCTAATCACAACAAATCCATCACCAGCACTGTCTTTGTCTTATTTCCTTATTGAAGGTGCCACTGTCTGCATTCCTGAAGTTCACAATTTCACAACTCAGTCATGCTCCTCTATCCTCCTCCTCCAGACTCCCCCAATCCATTTCCCTCAAGGCAGATGGCTGGATTACGCAGAATCAAGAAACTGTCGCTTCGTAGATGAGTCCCCTCAAAAGAAGTGGGACTGGAATTACTGACTATATGCTGATTGCTGATGCTGACTGTTACTTCGGAAATTGACACGAGAGGCTGCCCAGTGGGCCTTAACTTTAAGAACAAGATGCGGACAAAAAGTGGAACAGGTAATGAATAATGAGATGGCATGCAGTAAACAACACTGGCAGTCGGGCTCTGTTGAAAACAATTGCTGTTTGTTTGTTGTGTTTGAAATGAATCATATGTGTTCTGTTATTATTTAATCTTTTACACACTAAATCTAACTCAAGTCTACTCTGTTTTTACCTTGTTTAATTCAAATTGTACTACTACTGCAGGGGCCACTACGTTGCATTCTTTAATATGGAAAATGTCCTTGGACTCACTGTGTGTAGACTGTGACTGCATGAACAACATTGAGTTTGCCAATATACCATGATAATGATGAGTCTTGATGATCAAAGTTATACAATATCTTTATTCTTTACAGTCACTCACTGGGATGGATGCTGGATCATCCTTGTTGGTTTACGGAAGAATTATGGCCATTTCGTGAGTGGCAAACAGGTAAACAAGTCAACAAGAACCACAGCAGAACTATAGGTCGGCCTAGTCATGGTATGGAGTGGTCGAGCCAGTGTAGTGTTGTTATGCTAGAGTCCAGACAGCAATTCATGTAAAATTGCGGCTATGTGCGTTGCTGTATACAATTAGATATGCTTTGTCTGTCAGGGTCAAAGAGGTATGCTACATCAGGTTGGTTCACTCAGTGGTGCCTGCTTGACCGTCTGCATGGCCCTGGCCTGCTGTGTGCTAATTACTAACCTTGCAAAGGAGACTCAGAGTACGCACTTTAGAAATGATGCTTGTTGTTTGTAATACTGTTGCCTCTGAAACTGAAAGTGTTATTTTTGCACTATACACCGTACCTTATATTTTTTCTCCGTGGTGTTTTAATATCACTTCCTGTTTTTCCCTCAACAATTACAGGCCGGCTTTTACCCTGTTGCGATGGTGAAAACATTAACCCAGGCTTACCATTAGCAATCCGCAATTCCGCACTCGCCAGGCAGGCAGTGGACAGTGTGTCTGGTCACCAAGATTGATCAACGGAGCGTCAGATGGAATGGAGGAGTAACACGAATAAGAGGAATGGCTGGATGCATGCAACTTCCCAAATTGAACAGGACAACTACAACATACAGTTACAGTATCCTCTTCACTTCTCCTTATCTTTTAAATAATGTTATTGTTGTGAACTTCTATGAGTGTGACTCTGTGTGTTTGTTCTCTGCTTCAAATTCATCCCTACAGCTATTTGATAAGTTTCTTTGCTATTTTTAAAACTAATTTAATGTACTAATAAATGTTTATTCTCTCTGAAGGCAGATAGGCAAGTGAAATTGCGTAATTACTGCAGCCCTGTACTGTCAAATTGTTAATTCATAGTTAGTAAGTTGCAGTAAGTACTACTTTTCAGTAACCTAACCATCCATTAAGCAAACAACTTCATGGATGCAGTGCACTTCCTTTATGTCCCTTAAAAGATTTATGGATATCTTCATATCCAAACATTTGTTTTTCTTCATTTGTTGTTTGTCCATGCTATGTTTTTTTTTCCTCTCTCCACAAAACTTTCCCAAAAACCCCCATCCCCATCCAATTTTCAAACCCTAACCCTCTTCCCCCGGGTTGTGTGGTTTTCATTGAGGTGTGACTTAACGACAACAATAATTCCACACACATGCTGGGGAGGATAAGGTCAAAGCAACAGAAAATAAATTTGAAGGCTGGCGAAGGAATCCGAGGATATATTCTTATTCTTATTCTGCTTGAGACACACCCATGAGTATTTGCAAATCAAATCAGAATTTCATGTGCGCCATCAAGTGTATTGATCATCAGCAACATCCTCCTCCTACACGTCACGAATGCTTACGCTGCTGTGTCCTTCACCTTCAGTACTATCTCTTGTAATACCCATACTCCACTCAACTAGTAGTTATATTTTGAATACTTTAGCATTGCTTAGGCTACAATTTATGGCACTGTTCTTGTGTACTGTACTATCTCTAGTACTGTTCTAATGCTCCGCTCAGGCCACTCAATGTTTCATTTCCTTTTTTTTATATGCTGCCACTGCCAGTGTGTATCACTACTACTACCACCACAACGATAACATTTCATCCGTCCAGGATTCCATAGCCAACCTTAATCGCCATTTACCATGCAGCCAGCCCAGTGCCTAGCCCTATTCTCAAACACGAATCACAGGTAAGATAAGCATTGTGGGGGAGGAAGAATAATGGAGTAGGAGGAGAGGAGAGACTGACGGTAGTACTAGTAAAGTAGTAGGCCAATTTAATTCACTAACTCTGTCAGTGGCACTTTTGTACAAATGTGGGCGATTAGACAATTTGAATCAACCAGCCAGTTAAGTTTCAGGAAAACAAACGTACAGTTTACCCCCCCTGCCTCCCCCACAAAACAGTAAAAAACGTGTATGCTATGTTTAAGTTGAAATAAATAATTATTTGAGCCCTAACAAAAATAAACTATCCCACAAGAAGACCCAACCCAACCCATCCCCCTCCCTAACCCCAACGAATGTCCATGAAATCAAAGTCCCCAAAGTCCAAAAACCCCAACGCCCAATTCCCAACCCCAAAAGTCTTTAAAAAAGGGGCAAGGGACAGTCTCTCCTCTACTTCCCCCGGCGGTGTCCTGTGGCCAGTTGTTCACGCAGCTCTCTCTGGAGGTCCTTGAGCAGGCATTTCTGCCTCACCACCTCCTGCTCAAGGGTGGACACTCTGAGGGTCAAGTGGTGCACACGAGCCTTGCACCTGCAGGTACTGTGGGGGGCAGCTGATTTTTTTGCTGCTCGGCGGCGGCGGGTGGCTGCCGGACCACGGCTCCGTACCGCTGAAGGCTTGCGCTGAACGTATGACCCTGGGGCAGCGGAGGAGGATGCAGCTGTCGTGGATGTTGTCCACTAGAACTGCGTGTCCTCCTCCTCCTGGACCACCAGCCGCTGATATTCAGCGACAATTGCCTCCAGCTTCCGTTGCCGTGCCCGTCTAGCCAACTCCTTCCTTGTTAGTTTGGAAGGAGCATCTATACCAAGAAAGAAAAACATACTGTAACCAATGCTCTTTAAGATTAACACAAAATAATTCAGCAGAAAGTTGTGTCACAGTAGCACTAGCAACTTGCAAGCACAGTACATAACATTTGTGGCATGTATCTATCTAACCTCCCACTTCGTCGGCCTCTGCTCTAACATTAGTGGGAGTTTCAGGAATTCTACTAGCACTATATGGACTCACTATATTAGAATCAGACAGTACACCAGTCTTCTTCTTCTCCCTTGTTTAGCGAAATTGTTACGTAAACTTGTGGAAGCCGGCATAATGCCAGCGCAGTCAACTTGTACCCGAGAAAAACAGACGTAAGCCATTGTTGTAAACGTATCTAGGACCCTATTTAAATATTCCTGATGTATGCCCTTATGTGGTTATAACAAATCATATCCTTATAAAGGCATAAGAATTATATCCATATTAAGTCATAGCCTATGCAGTCCAAATACGGCAAGGCTACTCCCATAGACTCCTAGAAAGCACAACGCGTTCTTAAACAAACCAAGCCTCCAGCAGCCCGGGAATTCCCCCTGCTTCTGTATTGATTTGTCCTAGAACTCCTGGAGTCCTGAAAGAACTGCGAGTTCTTAGTGACGTCTTATGTCCAACCTTACGTCAAACTCAGCACCTCCCAGGTATAAATATACCAGCCTCTGCCCTAGCAAAACACACGGTGGTTTGGAGCAGATCAGCTATCTACTTGCCCGACGCCTTGCTGTGGCAAGTGCCGAAGGAAGCCGACCCTCCCATTGACGCACTGAGAAAGACGCTGTCTTTTCTCCTGCCGAGAAATCCAGCTCCAGTGTTTTCCGGTCACCCTTGCGGGTTGCTGGGAGATCGAGTCCTGAGAGAGAGATACAAGACCTCCTTCATTCTATAAACAAGGTACGGAGCTGATTGGACCCTTAGAGAATTCTTGATTCAGATTCTTGGCAGAAACTATCTTAACTTAAACTGCAGCTCACTTATTCCTTCCCACGTACTAGGCTTAGGTTAGGTACACCGGGGTAGGCGTATCTTAGAAGCACCAGTTGAGTACGTTTAGTCATGATTTTATCTATGTATATATTTTATCTATTTAAAACACCGTATGGTTTAGAAACCATACCATGCTTTTACAGTATTATTTCATAATACTCCTTTTACTGTACGCACTTTACTTTATAACAAGTATTGCAATTGTGGCAACTCACTTCTCTTGCATGAGAAAGAAGACTGTTCAATAAATAACCTCTTTTATTGAAAACGCCCGTCTCTCTATTTCTCTGCGCTTCTGGTGAAACTAAGCATGCACGATTGACTGAGTAAAATAGTTATCTATTGTTTCCGCGACTCTGGAGATATACTCCTTATTCTGGAGGGAGCAAAGTTGTCATGTTTATGCGGTTGTCAGAAACTAATCCCTTCTTGTCTATTCAGGAAAGTTAACACTTTCTTGTTTACTCGAGAAAGTTTCTAGTGACCTCTGAGGTAGCTGGCATTCATAATTAAGTCTAACATATTCAATAGAGACCTAGTCGACTTAAGTCCTACGTCTAAACTATCGTTTATGTTATTCCAATGCGCAGAGCCTATTGGGAATATAGGAACTACACTACACCATGAGGACACAGACTTGCGTTACTGTTACCAGTCCAGTACACGCAGGTGGTGAAGCTCTTACTTTTCTATTACGGGTGGCACTGGCCATACTCTGTTACAAGGGCTACTGCTCAATTAATTTAACTTTCACCCTGGCCTGCCTCTGACTACTACAATAGGAAAATGAAGAAGATAATATGATCATCTATCCCTTCACAGGATATTTGCTTACATATGGGATGACTTTAGGTGCTTTGTTTTTGATTGACTGAACACCGATAGGCCACACATCAATGTCAATGACAGAGTTGTAAAACAATTATTAAGAGAGGTAGAGAGTGATCCCCGACTCCCCGTAATCGCCGGATATATGCTGTGCTTGCAAACTACTGTTACTAGTCATGGTAATATTCTGAAAAATTACAACTTCTTTCCTCGGCTTTGCTACTCTGGCCCGGAGGTGCGGTGTTACATGCTCTTCAAAGTAACACTCTTCATCCAGTGACCGTCTACTCTCTCTACATACACCTATGCTATCTATGAGGAGGATATCATCCCAGCATCCATCCATTCAAAGTAAATGTCAATCACTCTTCATAATGTCTCAACTGGACAAACCTTACTTTTTCTCACCGAAAAACAACCTTTTTATTTTATTTTGTAAACCGCCAGCCTTGCATCCGTACTTGACTTGCATTTGAATTTGAACCAAAGGATATATTGCGCACATATACAGTTTCTGATTCACCCACCCAGGCAGTCCTCTTTTCTTTCTCCTTCCACCCATCCTTGCTTCAGCCTTCAACCGGCCATGCATCAGATTCCCAGCCACCTCGGGCAGCATTCATAAACATGTATTATTCTTTGCCAGTCATTAATTTTAACTCGCTCGTCCTTCCTCACACCCTTCTTTCCCTTTTCGTTCATCCCATCCATCAAGTTTATCTCTGATCTGACTTGGCTTGTCGATAAAACTTTCACAGCTGAGTTGAAGTAAAATTTAGAGGAAGCCATTGGTTACTGGTCAACTCCAGCCGCTAATGCTATTGCTAATGAGAAGTCAAGGGTGACTGTCTTCTACCTGGTTGATACAAACTTAGTTCTTAATGTGTAAGTCTTCCTAACAGTAAAGTGTACTTGTACTGTACAACATAAACACCCCTGCAGAGAGCCCAATCTGCAATCTCAATAAGGAATATCATAGGTTACCACTGCCCGCCACTACCGTGGCATCCCGCACAGCAGTTCCTGGTGGCTGTGGCACCGCATTCGCCCCTGGAGTGCCCACCTCCCCGCTGGCCCCGGCACTGGTGGATGGCTGTGGTGTTATGCCTGGAAAATACATTTAATATTTTTAGATGCCTTATACAGCACTCCCTATTTTGTCTAGGAATAAAAAAATGTTACTAGTACTACATATACAAATTTAATAACTTGTGACTCTATAGTCTAAACTAAAAATGCCCCTTTCTTCAGGGAAGGGTGTTTTTATTTATGCTTAGCCATAACCTGTGATCCTACACTTTTTGACACAACTGATGAATGCACCATTTTTCTCATAACAGACAGAAGCTTCCCTTCTACGAACAAGAGCAAGATCATCATCATATGTTAGGCGGAGTCGCAACGATTCATCCCCACCAAGACTTTAAGTTCCAACCAGGTGAACGCTCTCCCACAATTAATGTGTGAAATCAGCCACTTTTCAGTCCTTCACCATTTGTTATATGACATTGATTTTAATAAATGTTTTTTATATAATGCACAATTTTAATTTTTACAGAGTACACACAGAGCTAGTTGTTTTACTTTTAATAAAGCTTTAAAACTTACATAGACTCTGTGGTTTTTTGTCTTGAGTGAGTGAGCGAAAGGCTTTGCAATTTGCAAGCATGAGTCCGTGACTCTGAGAGGTCAGGACTCTGACTCCATAGTCTTATGTTCTGGGTTGTATATTCATTGGGATTCATCGCTGCATTCGGGAGCTAAATAATGACTCTCTGACACACTAGCTAGTCAGTAAGGAGATTGGGGGTTCAACTTCTGTTATGACTGAGGTATGTGGAAAGTCTAACTGCGCCTATTGTAATTTATAACCAATGCCCCATTTCTTGTCCATAGTTCTGTATGTGCAGAATAATCCCTGCAACAGTAGTAGTATGTCCTCCTATCCAATCAAAAAGTAAACTAGTATCTTATTCTTGGTGTCCATTGACATTTTATTGTTGGGAATTGTCAAAGCATAAACATTTAGAAGACTTCAATAGACATTATGGACAACCCAGACGACTGCACTCAGTGCCTAGAGCTATTGCTGAATAGGAGTTTTGTTTAACAGTACACCTTTTGCCAACTGTGCAAGCTTAGCTAGCTACACAGACAGACTAATAATAATCTAGTAGTAGCACAGAGAGTCATAGTAGAGGCAGGATAAGGATTTAGAAACAGTCTACAAGAATATCAAAGACGATTTAGGAAAAAATAGAATTATGAGGAACGTTTGGAATAAATAGGTGCGTAAAAGATAGGGAAGTATATTTAATAATATTAACAGGAAAACTTACTGGGGCCAGCAGAGGAGCCCTCGGCGGACCTATCCTGGCCTTCCTGTTGTTCCTGGAGGCGCCGCTACCTCCCCCTCTGTCCTCTTGCACCTGGAACCGAGTTTATTGAGAGTGCTCTGTTTACAGCACATCATGGGTCTTGG
Source organism: Lissotriton helveticus (assembly GCF_964261635.1). Classification (NCBI taxonomy): domain Eukaryota; kingdom Metazoa; phylum Chordata; class Amphibia; order Caudata; family Salamandridae; genus Lissotriton; species Lissotriton helveticus. The sequence continues at coordinate 1,957,498,339 of NC_136059.1, read as the reverse complement.
GGGGGGTGATAGCTATTAGGCACACCGCCCTCGTAGCTAGGCACCCGCTCGGTACCTAGAAACGCCCACGTCAGCCGGACCCCGAGGACGTGGGTGTTTCTAGGTACCGAGCAGGTGCCTAGCTTCGAGGGCGGTTTGCCTAATAGCTATCACCCCCTCCCCCCCCCGAGACCCATGATGTGCTGTAAACAGAGCACTTTCAATAAACTCAGTTCCGTTCCTAAGGGAATCTGATGTACATAATCAGCATAATTGCGTTTTTTAACATAGCAGTCCTCTGGTAGGGTGGGCCTTAGCGCGCTCATACCACCGAGGCCACTACACACACCAGTGTAAATATTCACACACACTGGTCCTGAAGAATGCCTCATAGAATTTGTCACATAGACTGAAACATGTTGACCGCTCCTTTCACCAGGATAACAGTGGACCTTTAATCTGTGTCCGTTATCTTCCACACCTTTTTTAACCTGACCATTTGGCGAAACCAATAATATCATTTTTTTTTACTCAATTGGCCATTTTATTCATCACTTCACAATCACAATACCAGCTCTGCAGTAAATCTGGCATTGTAGCACACCGGGGTGGCATTCAGCCATTCCTGGTGGGCCCGATGATGAAGCATGTCACCGACCAGGTCGGTGAGTGAGGGCTTTAAAAAAATCCTATTAGGGTTTTGTTTCAAACAACAAAAATGAACTCACTTTGTGTTGCTTCAAAATCTGTAGTCATTCCTCTTTATTACCTGACGCTCCTTTGTTGTTTTTGAGTATTTACTTCTGAGGGGAGTAGGAGCGTTTCTGTCTCCCTTCCTCTCTCGTTGTTATTTACTAAATAACCAGTCAAAATATACTCAAACTATCAATCCACCACCACTATCTCTTCTTAGTGGCAGGAGAACAAAGGAAGGACTGGACTTGAGTCTCTAGTGTCTAGCATTACGCACTTTTGTAGAGTATACTCATACATAATCACCCAGGCCAAATGAGCACAAAATTCAAAACAAGTAAGCATAGTAGCACCGCCAGTGAGCAGGCGAGCACCTGCAATCAAAGAAGCTTTTGAAACATAATTTACCTGCAATGTAATCGGCAGCATTCTTGCTCTTCGGAAAAAACTAATATTTGCAATATCATAATAACACAGAGCAGGAGAAAACAAAGAAGTGACTAAATAGCTACTACTACTCACCAAGCCAAGGGTTCTCTGTGCCAAGCAAGTCGAGCAGGTCGTGTTCCCGGTCCAGGATGTCGGACCACCGGTGTGTCGCCTGGTTGTAGGTTCGCCGGACCCCAGACTCCCGATACATGGCTGGCGACTCTCCCAGAGCCCGTACCCGGTACCGGGCCTGCCGCCTGCCGCAACGGTCTTGGGGAGGTGGCGCTGGACGAAGAAAACCAGTGCGGCCACCTCCACAGCGCTAAAGAACTCCCAGGCAGTTACTTCCTCCCCCCTTAAGCGCCCGCAAGGGAGCCGGCTATGGGGTGCAGGACCCTTCCCCTTCGACCTGCCAGCTCCCTTTGCCATGGTCCTGGGTGAAAGAAGAAAAGAATAGGGTAAAAAAAGTAAAGAAAAGAGAGAGCTAAACAAAAAAAGTAGTTATTAAGGTAACAAAAAGTTGGAAAAAACACAAAATATAGATGTAGAAAAATAGAGGGATAGATAATAAGTAAAAAAGATCAAAATAAGTTCAAAAGAACAAAGGATTGCAAAGATTAAAGCAGGATAAAAAAAAGCATGCCCAGAATCATAGCAATGAATGAAAAACAAGATGGCCGTGCCCATTGCGACCACGTGGGTAAGTTTGCGCGATATTTTCCCCGCGAGCACGAAAAAACGGACGCGATCACGTAATTGTGCCCCGCACGTAGGAAATGCCCAACGCGAGCATGCAACTAGCGCATGGAAATGGAAATACGCAACGCGAACACTGAAAACAAGATGGCCGAGCCCATGTTCGACCGCATGGGTAACTTCGCGGTAGCTGCGCTGAAAAAAAAACCCAGCGAACACGCAAAAATAAAAAATCCGCAAATTCATACATAGATTCGTGAATTTTGCAGACCGCGAGTACCTATTCGCACGAATTCGCGTACCGCGAATTCGCAAATTTCGCCCATACTTAGAATAGAGTGTTTATTCCACCCAGCTTAATTTCTGTATAAGGCTGGGGCCTGTCTAACAGCCCACTTACTGGTGTAAATTTCCCTAATATCTTCAGGTAATATGGGAGAAAAAGGTACTTGTATTATTTCCTCCCCTTAAAGTGCTTCCCTAATGATGACGAGGCCAATCATCTTCTGCTAGTATAATGTCGTATTCTTTAGATAAATGCAGCTAGAAAACAGCTTTAATGGTGTACGGTATATCCCCTTCAATCTTTAAATCCAAATTTCAAACCCTACTGGGGTATGAAATATTTATCTGGAATCTCATTCTATAGCAACTCATCACTTGGACTCGCCACCAGACACCTTTGGAGAGTATGATGCACAATTCTCACTTCTGCTGTGCTGACTAGGAGTGCTCTCTCACCCAAGTCCTGTTCGGCAGAAGTATCCCTAGCTGGTATGACATGTTTCTTAAAAAGTCCTGCCACCTTATTCCTTTTAAATTGAGCTTTAGAGTCTGAATGTTCCTCTTCCCTCTTTACGCTCGTCTCAGTCTCTCATTCTGTTTCATCTTTTTGTTTACTATATTCTTCTTTTCTTTGGCACTGAGTCTGAACCTCTCTATCTGCTCATTTACCACCTGAGTCCTGAAAAGAATGGTGAAGAGTGACTAACAGAATACTGATACCATAAAGTTTTTTTAATTTTGTCACAGTCCCTTAAATTATAACCACCTTGACCAGACTCTTGAGATACAGGAGATGTGGTACGTCTTTTATCTCTCTCCCACTGCTTGTCCTTACATGTTGTGACAGAATTTTCCTTAGTGGAACATTCAATGCCACTTTTAGGTTTTAAATGTGGTTTAAGGGCCTTGTACCCACTGTATCATACCCTACAGAGATATTAACTTCAGAAATTATTCTCCGTAGTTCACATTCACAGTCTTGAACCAGAACTGCTTCAAGCGTCTGGCAGAGTCAATGCTTTTCCCTTAGTTCTTAGATCTTAGGAGGATCGTGGAGACTGAAGAAAAGTCTCCCATTAAACTTCATGCCTACATTCAGAGCCAGTGCAGCAAGGGGAAGACACACAGTCAGTATTCTGTATTTTTCTTGGCATTTTGTGTGAGGGTAAACCACTTCCAACTGGTTGGTTTTGCGAGCAATCCAGAAGGCAAATTAGCCACACTTCATAGATATCTTCCAAATTATAGCATCTATCATCAGTGGGCTGATTGCTTGTTTGACAAAGTGCCACTGTACTACTGGTCCTGCTAGAACTGGTCTAGTGTTCATGGTTTGGAGCACATCCTGAATCAGCTCCTGTATAAGGAGTTTATATAATTCAGAAACCCTACAACAACAGCGATGAATAGGTTTTAGGATGTCGAAAGTGTGTATACCCAGCTAGTAGTGATCTTTTATGGTTATGTCATGTGTATTTGTAAAGCACACTATCACCTGTGAGGGTATCTTGGTGCTCAGCAGGTGTGTACATATTCCCTGTCTATGCTACATTGGTTAATTAAAAAGCCAGGTCTTCATCTTCTTGCAGAATTCAACAAGAGAAGAGGAGGCCGTGATGTGGAGTGGAAGGCAGGTGTACACTTCAGGTGCAATTTAAGAGAACGCCTGTCCTCCTGGTCTAATGCTGTGTATGCATAGGATGTGTGTAGGAGTCTTGTGGAGCAGAGGTTATCTCAGTGACTTGCGGAAGGAGATGCAACAGTTCAGGTAGGTAGGGTCTAAGTCGTGTAGTGCCTTGAATCTATATCTGGAGCCAGTGGAGCATCCTAAGGCATGGTGTGATGTGTGTTCTGCGAGTCTGGCTGTCGAGTTCTGGATGATTTGTAGTCTTCTAGAGAGTTGCTTGGAGATCCTGCAGTAGAGGGTGTTCTTATAGTCCAACTTGCTGGTGACTAAGGCGTGATTGACAGTTTTTCTAGTGTTAATTTGAAGCCATTTTAAGATAATTTTGCATCTTCCTTACTCAGGGGACCCAATCTAACATGCCTGTGTGTGTAGGGTAACTCACCAGCAAACCAATTTTGGTGCTCTTGAAAAGTCAGAGGAATTTATGCCCTATAGTGTGCAGTCAGTGCTGCCAGTTTGTAAGCTGGAAACTGCCCTGAGGCAGAATCTATAGCCTCAAACGTTGTCCATGAGTAAAACATCTCAAAGGCAAACACTGAGTGTGCAACTGTTACAAATGTAAGTCACCCCCACCACACTGCATCGGGACACCCCTATTATTGAGATGTTGTGTTTCTGCCTCTTGGCAATTTACTCATATCACAACAGGGGCCACTATTTTAACCCAACGGATTCAAAAGTCAGTGAATTACAAAAAACACATATGTGGAATAACCTTTTGAGAAGTCAAACTTGACAAACCTACAGCAATAGGTGCTCCTTTAATCCATGTAGGAACTGACCATGATTACTACAGGCGTCTATGTGTATCTGTAATGATAGTTTTCTTGTGTGTGCATATTTAAAGACTACGCAAAAGTCCAAAATATCCAAATGCACCACGTTGGGCACTATGTTGCGTAAACTAAGACTCTAGCTTGACTTTGCTAGGCTTGATTTCCCACCCATGGATGACTGAACTTAGTTCAGCATATCAACGCTTGAATCTGAAAATACAGATTGTTGTGGCCCCACACAACCCCAGTCAATATATTGTTGATATGGTGTTCATGCTACCTGCGTTACTAACAGTCCCTAAGAAAGCGATCAGGGATGCAGTGGTAATTCAAACACAATGTTGTTCTTTAGAATATAACACACACGTTATGCACTAAGAGAAAAGACACTTTATATTAAAAAGTGTTTGATTTCAACAGTCTCATCCTGTTGCATAGCACATGTAAAATAGCCCACAGAATATTAATAAAACACCACTGATGCATGTTACTAACAAGAATAATATGAATGTTTCTTCATAGTTGAAAAGTCATTTGGCAATCTAACACTCTAAAGCCTACTTCCATTCACTATACGATGAGAGAAGGGAGTAGCTTTACTTGCATATTGAGTTTCTTCGGATCCAGTGCACTGTATATCTGTTTACAGTAAGAAGCTGTAGTTCTCAGTAGCTGGAAGAAAGTGTTCCCTCAAGAGGAAAAGGAAAACAAACATCAATTGCGCTCAGCTCCTCTCTTCTCAGACTTGTCTGGGTATCAGCTCTCATCTTAGGACTGGATGTGGTGGCAGTACAGCAATCCGGCGATATCTGTCAGAATCTCTGGAAGTATTTTGTGCAATAACCTGGGTGAAGGACCTCTCTAATCCAATGGCCATTTGATGATCCTTTTATACTGTTGATCACCGATCTTATCTTAAATGGGGAATTTTTGAAGGATTTCTGAAATAGCCTGTGTGTATCAATTCACTAATCGTGGAAGCATTAGTATAAATAAACATGGTAAATATGTTAATTCAGACTACAGTGCTCTCGTTGTTATTAGCTGACCATGAAAAACAGACAGCAAGGCACTTATTCCAGATTACGGTCACCATATGTGTCTTTTTGAAATCATTGTCTGGATTGAAAGTAGTCGCCGAATGGATTAGGAACAGCTGACTGAAGCTGAACTCAGACAAAACGGAGGTCCTCATCCTCGGCCCCACACCCTCAGCCTGGGACGACTCCTGGTGGCCAACCACGCTAGGAACAGCACCTACTCCCACTGACCACGCACACAACCTGGGAATCATCCTCGACTCCTCCCTCACCATGTCAAAGCAGGTCAACGCCGTCTCCTCCTCCTGCTTCAACACACTCTGCATGCTCCGCAGAATCTACAAGTGGATCCCCACCGGAACAAGAAGGACTGTGACCCAGGCCCTCGTCAGCAGCAAGCTAGACTATGGCAATGCGATCTACGCCAGCATCCCGTCCAAACACCTGCGATGACTGCAACGCATCCAGAGCGTCTCCGCCCGACTGATCCTCAACATCCTTCGCCGCACCCACATCACCCCCCACCTGAGAGATCTTCACTGGTTTCCCGTCGAAAAGAGGATCACCTTCAAACTACTCACCGACGCACACAAAGACCTCCACAACACCGGACCAGCCTACCTCAACGACCGACTCAGCTTCTACACCCCTACCCGCCAGCTCCGCTCAGCCAACCTCGCCCTCGCCGCAGTCCCCCGCATCCACCGGGCGACTTCCGGCGGCAGAACATTCTCCTTCCTCGCCGCCAAGACCTGGAACACCCTCCCCACCCACCTACGGCAGACCCAGGACCTCCTCACCTTCCGAAGACTCCTCAAGACCTGGCTCTTCGAGCAGTAGCAGCCCCCCCCTCCCACACTCAGCGCCTTGAGACCCTCACGGGTATATAGCGTGCTTTACAAATATAGTGATTGATTGATTGATTGATGCCTTGACACCTTCACAGGTTCTTAGAAAGATAAGAACAGACAATATCTACATCAACAGTAGGCATGCCGATGATCAGGCAGAACATTGAGTCTTGGCTTGTTCAAAATTGAGTCTGGCTTTAGAATCTTTACGTCACTTTCCTCTCTAACATCCTGAGAAATTATAGCTCAACCCATGGTGAACCCTTCAGAAACAACCCTCACATACCTCACAATCGGAAAAGTAGACTGCAGCTAGGCCTACAGAAATTGTGAGATTTGTCTTTGGAAAGTGGATTGAAAACTCATTTCGCACTTTAAACAGAAACAAAGCTTCCATTTGTGCAGCAGTTGCAGAGGCTAGATGTGCCCTCTGAACAGTGATTATGGATGCATTTTTCAATACAAACAATAGCCAGGGGGCAGGTTCCTTCCTTGCACCAGGACCTATTACACACTTTTAAACCACTGAATTTACACGTCCACTGAACATGACTCTGATAAACAAGAACTACATCTCAAGAAAAATAAATAACGTTTTAATCCAGGGAAATATTTGTGCAATACTCTATTAGTAACTCATGAAAACATGAAAATAGAAGTGTGATATAAGGCCTAAAGGCACTTAAAATTATTTAAACTGTGAACATCTGCAGAGCCTTAACTTTGAGTGGTCTGCATGATGACTGGACTAGGTGACAAAGGAAAACTGATACTCAAACTACAGTATCTTCCCCTTGCTTTCTAACATATGCATATGAAAATTGAAAATCAAACAGAGCTCACCAGCATAGGCTTTAAGGTGGGAAACGATGCATTATAGAATGCAGAATGCTTTTGAGTCAGGTGTGATCCAGCTCCAAAATTTGAAACATATTTACTTTTATTTTTCCTACATCATGAGAAATAAGCTGGAGCTCAACCCAAATGGAACCCCTTGGAAACACTGTTCACAAAGTCTCTTCAGAGATGGAGAGAGCTTAAGTAATCTGTGGATGGAGCGCCCATTTGCTCCTTCAATTGAATACTTCTTCCAATGGCCCAACAGAGTAAGGGATGTTAGAGGAACAGTAATACATCATCTGCCCTATTTCGAGCGGACAGTGTAATGCCTTCTTTTCTGTACATGCCAGCAAGAAAAAAACATGGTGGTCAGGAACAGGGAAAAATGACCCCCAAACCCTGGCAGAAAACTCCCAATGTCGGAGGTTCATTATTCACACGTATTTTTAAAAAACTCAGATTTTAGGAGTTTGTTTTTGAAAAACAAAACCTTTTCGGATGTTTGTAGGCATGCCATCATGCCTGATGGTGTGCATCACACTTTTCCGACACTGAGAGAAATAGCCATGACAATGGTTCATGCCACTATAGAGAAATGTCCATGAGGTTAGAGGACATCTCTAAATTTAGAGTATGAATGCCTCTCAGAAAAGAGGAGGTAATGTACTCCAACATTCTGAGGGAGTAAACACTGTCTACTAAATTCTAAATTGGCTCCAAAATATGTGAGCTGTGAAGTGATTATGATCTCCCATATTACAACACTCATGACTTGTTAAATGATATTATTGAAGACATTACTGATGACATCTCAAATTACATCATTGATGACATCACTGAAGACATCATTGATAACACAATAGTCATATGCATCATAACATTGCTGAGGGTACACATATGGGTGGTATGGAAATAGTGTAAGCCCTGGAGACAAGTGTAATTGTACATTTTAAAGTTATATTGTGCACTGTTTACAGATCACTGAAGTTTGGGGTTAAAGAAGCACTTCATGTGGAACAAGGTAAAGGCTGAGTGTACCTGATGTGAGTTGCAAAGGTGTGTTCGAAAGTAGGTTGTGGCATCAAGCCAAAGCCTTCTCTAAAAAATCTGTGTGAAAGAGAAATTGTGTTGTTGATAATATATTGTCCGCCAGTGGCTCTGTAGGCATGTGCCCATGTTCAAAATTTGTAATGCAATGTTGAACACAAATTATATAAGCTGTGAATTTCCAGAAATTCACTAAAGATTTTTTAGATTATTGAATAATGTAGAATGTAGGAGTGTCCCACATAAAGGTGCTTTATTTCACATTGGTATTGTAAGCATGCCTGTAAGGTTGTATGCCATTATGCCAATCTCAGGAATGTGCCTAATGTATTTTACTAAACTACACGGCCTTGCCCCAGGGCCTTACTGAAGGTGTCTTTACAGTGGCAAATATATACCTGTCAACCTTTTGCCTCAAACTTTGGGGTCATGTAAAGTCTTTAAAAGGGCAATTTTATTATGATGAATAAAAAAATGGTCCCCATGTGCAGTGTGTTGAATTAATTCAAGTCCATAAACCCTATAGAATAGAATCTCTATGATTGGATGATGTCAGCAGGAATGTCATCAATTATGTCATTTGATATGCCATCAGTGATGTCATTATTGATGTTCTTTAACATTTCAAGAGGGATGTAACATGTGAGTTCACGTGCCCTCGACAGTGGGAAGCAAGTTATAGTTAGCTTGGTAAAGTATGATTGGTGAATGTCATTTATTTTAAATGTTAGGTTTTGCATTATTTCAACATCTAACTAAAACGTCACTTTACTTTTGTTTGTTCTGTGAATTTCTAGAGTTGTTCTAATGTAAGCTAAAGTTTTATCACCTTACCTAACTATAAAATGTCTTTAAACTGTTCTTTTAATGAAAATCTGGGGCTTTTTGGTCCCATTCTTGCATCGACCCTAACCGGCCACGTCTTTTGGCTATGCACAAACTCAGGTTGACCAGAGCCAGACCTTTGGTCAAGCCCTGTGCACAATATCCTGCAGGCGGCCAACTCCCTCCAGAAGCCCTGCCCCTGACCTTCTGGCTTTCGGTAGGATACGTAGGATCTCAATGTTGTATAGCGAAGATGTTCCAGAAACATCTTTTTAAGCTGGAAAGTAGTACTCCCAACATATAGCATGGAACATGGGCACACCCGGGTGTAAATATAGAAATTAGAAGTGCATGTGAGGCTTTTAACCATGGTACATTCTCCACCTAATAAATTAATGTATTTTCATCCATTGCTATTAACCTTTTTCTCCCACATTTTGCTAATTCTTTGGTGGAATGCATCCAACTTTCCTTTTCCACAGGTTTCAGATCACTGTGCACCAGTATGTCTCTAAGAGATCTTGACTTCCTATAAGTGATGGAAATAATAAGACTCACTTTTTCACCTAATCTCCCTTCACGATTTTCTAATGCTCATTCGTCATTCTATGTAAATTTGTAGATTTACAATTAAAAGATGTGTGAAACTCACCTGATCTACCCCTTCCTTTCTTCTTCCAAGGGACCTTTGTTTTGTGAAAAATGGAGAATCCCTAGTTTTAACCCTCCTTCTTTTTGCTGCCTGTCTCAGGATCTTGATAGGGTCTAATCTGCGCAAAGAGGCTACCCCATTAAGAACCTGAGACAAAGAGAGGCTTAAGATTGGACTTGAAATGTGCGTTCAGGAACATAGCCAGGAAAGGTCCAAATATTCCTCAAGACGATTATAGAATAGTATGAACGGAAATAACACAGTATCCATGTTGAAGGGTCGCTGTGGCTTTTACTTCCACCCCTTGTACTTCTCACTTTCCTACTCCATGCTGATTAGATTTAACTCCAGCGACTATAAGACAATAACTTACTAACTCCTGCGTCTTCTTGACTAAATAGATAATGTTAAAATGTACTTCCTGGCAAAATTAACAAAGACTGTTAAAAAATTCAAGAATAAATTACACCTAATCACAGAAAAAATTGTATTCCATATTTATATGTCAGAGCTTTGGTGATGTGTTTAGGTCTGGTGTTGTTGAAGACCTAATGTCTTTAATACATTAACATATACACAAGAAATATGCTTTGAGTCAGCCTCTTGCCCTTGACTGGATGGATATTTTGTATATCTCATTTCCCTTCAGCGTATTTGAAGTCTCTCTTCTCTATTCTTACTTACAATCAATCTGGAGTATTTTTTATTTACTTCTTTGCATTCAAGGAATAACTTTGTATTTTACTTCTAGCATGCTATGGCAGTGCATGTGTTTTCTTGTTCTCTTCTTTGTCTGTTGCTTCCACCCTGAAATTCCCACCATTTTCCATATTGCCTGCCCACAGCTATACCACTGCTTCACCTGCTGGTTTTCTTTTACATGTTTTACTATCCGTGGCTCCTGCATTTCTCGTCTATTCCCTTCCTCACTGTTCCCACTGATCTGCGACAAACTTACTCCTCTCAAACCCCATTTGCTCGTCTGTTACTCCCCTGCTTTTCCCCATCATGTTCTTTTACTCTGTATTTTTTAAATATATCTTTTTGACCTTGTTTTTGAGAGCCCAGAACCTGCAATTTGCTATTGGACCCCGATTTTCTTTTTCAAGTGCTCTTGTATATATTTTTTTAATTTATCATTGCAGGATTGGCGCTCTCCATTTTAGAATTGTACATTTTAAAAAACAAAATAACACTGCAACATGACACATGCACGTATATGTGATGATGAATGTGCAGATATATATCATCAAACGGTTGCCATGATGCATATGCGAGAATGTGTCACAATGGAAGCATGCATAAACATCATTGTGCCTTTTTTTTTAACAAAGATGTTCAGCATCAGCAATAACCATTTTTTTTTATTTTGCCAGTCCTGAACAGCATTGATAAAAACCATTGGCAAAGCGAGTAGATATTTATTGGCAAAGCCAAGAGATGAGTCTGATTTGCTTTGCCAATGCATATTTGATTCTGTCATCTGGGTTTTTATACAGTTTGAGAGGAAAGTGTGAAAGTTGTCATTTGGTGATTTATGAAAGATTAGACTAGTTGGCAAGATAGAGAGGTGATGGTTATAGTTTTAACTGAAAACAAAGCTATAGCTTGCATGTCACAAGTTTGACTCTCGTTGGGGGAGTCCAGCCCTTTATGCTCCCAAGAGCACTAAAAAAGTGGTATTGATGTGAGTTTGAGAATTATTTGAGTTGCCCTCTGACTTGGAACTTTAAATCTTATCAGATTTCAAACGGTCACATTTGCAACAGTAGCTTGTCATCATTGCAGGATAATGCCTTCGAGTAAAATGCCAAATTTCAAAAGCATAAATGATACCAATTATTTTCACATGATAACATTTCACAAGTATTAAGTTTGGAAAATGTTACTGTTAGGAATGTACTTATGTACATTTTATGGAAAGGGCCACAACGGGGCTGTCCCGCTGGCCTTGTTTTTACTCACTAGCACAGACAGGGGCGTTTTCTTGCGCTCCAAACATATTTTCTTTCAATTGAGTTGCTGTCCCGTTTACCCAGCGACACGTACAGAAGGCGAATCTCGGGCCCGCAGCCAACTTTCAAGACATTTTCATGTAATCTGTATTCCCCAGGCTCATCAATTCAGCTCTCCAAACCCAATCTGCATCATTATTAGCCACACAGCCCTGCTAAAATAGAATGTAAAGTAAGACATCTGTGTTATCATATTAATATATTCACAGGTTTCCACTTTCATCTTCGGATCATTAACGCCGTGTCACCATGCAGGTGAGTGTTGCGGTCCCCATGACAGCAACGTGACACGCACGAGCCCAGAGCGTGCGTGCGTGGAGACGGACGCACAAGAAACCTAGATTGCGCACTTTGAAAGAGGCCGGCAGTTGTTCATCAATATAGCCTCTTTGACTACTGCTCTCTTCTGCCCTTTATTGCTAATTGGTATCACAGAATCTAAGGCACTCGGGCAAGCCCCCAGCAGTGTCAGGAAGGTGTGCTGGCGCTGTTATGCCCTCTGGCTTGGCTGCCAGCCTATTCCCTCAGATCAGAGCCAGAAGGCAGACTGCTCTCGAATACCGATCACCTCAGCCGGACCCAGTGCTTTGAGTTCTCTCTGGCATCAATTCCTTCTGCCAGTTTCCTCTTCTGTTACTCTCTTTTCTTCTGAAGTTGACAACAAAGACATCCTCGGGGCCCGCCTTGATGTGAGTGCACTCTTGATGTTTTTACGGTGTATGTTTTTTTTCCGTACCCTAAAGTTGTGCTACTTTTGTATTCAGCTAGCACAATATTTGCACACCAGAAGACGACGCGAAAGCAAGGCCGGTTTACAGAATTATAGATATTTTAATTTGTACTGCGTTGCTGTTCTGAAGGGAACGCATTTCCCTCTGTCGCTCATCTGCATATCTCATCTGTGAACCTGAAGGGTTATCTTGCCGGGGCTACGGTCCCTGTTTACCTTAAATTGGCCTGACGTGCCACTATTAATTTTGAGAGATGGCTGTATAGGAAGGGGATGAATATGGAATTTCTGTGAAGTGCAAAAAACGAGAGAACTTTTGAACGGCGTCGGTCCTCTGTGATAGCGAGTTTTAAAAGGGAAATCTCCAAAGAGCTAATTAGTGGTGGAATGGAGCTCCGACTGAACAAAGCTGGAAAGCTAGCCTGTAACTAAAAGGACCTGGCCACGGCTGACAGAAATCAAAGAGCTCCCAGTCAGCTGGCAGTAACCTTGGGCTGCTATTTGACAGGGACAATATATTACATTTAGAAAAAACTCTGTATGCGGCAGGGAGTGACAGCATTAACCAAAGCAGCCTAAAGAGGAATGCGAACATCACCAGCAGAAGAGAACATCACCATCCAGGCAAGGCACTGACAAAGAAAGGCGGCGCTTTTGATTCTCCATGCATCACAGCATGCCTCCATGCTTAAAACGTGTTTAAAGACGGAATACAAACTGGAACTAAACACTGCTACTAAGGTAGATCTGTCTATTGCAATGATCGTGCCCTGGCTGCATCCTTAGCACAGGTTCTAAACGGAAAAGGAATCCATGATACTTTCGAGGTAAATGGAAATCAGGCGGGAGCTGTGTGCTTCAGGAATAAAAATTGCACAATACCTACCATTGTTAACATGTGCATGACACTGATTTCTCTACTAAAGTACCAGTCTTTGTCAGTGCAGCTACTGGACTTCGTCCTTTTGTAGATTCATTCGCATCTCTAAAGTATAATTTTACAGTATTGGATGGGCCCCATGCACCGTCCGAGATCTCCTTGAGATTACCTCTGCGAGGATAACATGCATTAGCAAAACCGATAGGACTGGTTTAACAAGCATGAAAACACAGTAATACACACAGGAAGTTTACATACATTGCATGCACTAATTCAGCTTAATGCAATAAAGGCTTAGAATAATTGGCTTCACCAGTACTGGCAAAAAAGTTGCAAAAATGGATTGCTTTCCATATGCAATGCATTTAGGAGATACATAATTATATGCAGGGGTGTATAGCTTGGTCAGCAGGCAGCCGCGGTGTCTGCAGGTAACAATGGTGGGACCACGTGGTTGGGGTATTTCGAGGGCCAATGCAGAGGAAAAATTTATTATTTATTTAATTTTCCCTAGGCATCATCCCTCGAAAAAAATAACACCCGGCCCCTCCGCCCCACTGCTGTTACCTGCATGGACCGCGGCTGTCAGTAAATTTGGGGGCGGGGTGAGCTTCAGATTTCCCAGCAATCCTGCTAGCATATCATGGTAAAACACATTATCTTAGAAGCATGGCATGAGGGGGCTTAAGGGTCAGTCGAAAGGGAGAGCAGTGTGGATTAGGGTTACTTAAAAGACAAATTGTTGGAAAATAACCAAGAGTTTTAAGGACTTTAAAATACAGAGCAGACCCTTGTGTGTATGTTTTTGTTTCTGCGTGCATGCAAAACTCCTATGTGAAATCTACCAGGCACTTTACCATACCAGACTGAAAGCCCCCCAACCCAACTATTTACCAGAGAATCCATTTATTGGGGGGTGTAACAAGCCCCCCCACCGAAGCTACACCCCAGGCTGTATGTGACATAATGTATGATGATTGGGTGTACTTTCCTGATGTTAAATCGTCCCTCACACATTCCACTGGAAATGCTTTGTAGAAGGCTGAATGATACATCACATAGCCAATAACATGGGGGAACAGAGTTATAATCCTCTGAATGGAGCGCAAGCCCACTTTAGATATTTAAAGCATGGGCAGACATTCGTCTTCCAGACAGCTTGCTATCAAGCTGGACCTAAAAACACACCTGTTGCAACAGTTGTAGCTCACATTTCCAATCCTGCTTCCTCTTACATTCTTGTAACATGCAAGTCAGTCTTTTTCCGAAAGAAGTAGACACATGGTTAGGTTTCCTCTTAAATGTTGCGTCAACAAATCAGGAATTTATGAGCCCCTGCCACAGTTTCTCAGAAATGATCACCAGCCTCATAAATATGCATTTAGTTGTGGCTGTGTATTCATCATAAATATGGTCCAACATATGTGAGGCCAAACTCTGCCTGGATGCAAATACATCTTCAGTTGATAGTGGGGAAACTGGCTCCATATATGAGTCCCATAAGAAGTATTGCAAGAATATGTGTGGTTTAAGTTAACCCTGGGCGTAGTTCGCGTAGTAGCGCTAAGCATAGCTACGCGAAGTGGACTTCGCACTACGTGAGCCACGCGTAGCTACGTGAGCTGCGTAGTGCACTGTGCAAAATGATGTTCGCACTGATTGCACAGTGCCGGATGCTTGTCTGCACTGTGCAATCAGTGCAAACCGCAGCTTGCACAGTACAAGCAGTCATTTACTGCCGCTTGACTAGATTTCTACTCGAACGGCAGCTTTCTCAACGTGGACTGGTAGTTTCTCATCGCGAGCATATGCGAACACTTGCAATGAGAAACCTGCCCTTCCCGCGTTGAGAATCTTGCCGGGAGGTTTATTTTCCACGCTCGCGATGGGCAACTTGATGTTGCTGATCGCGAACGAGGAAAATGTCTCGCCGGGATGTCATTGTGCTCGCTCGCGGTCGCCAACTTGATGTTGAGGACAGCGAGCAGGCAAAAAATTACCGCTACGCTATGCGTGTTTGCACTGTGCTATGTAGTACTTCGCCCAGGGTTAGTTTAAGTACGAGTATTGTGACTGGTTGAACATATTGTATATGCGTTAATAGTATAGTATTGTGCGCAAATATTTAGAGAACAATCTGTCAGATTGTTGGAAATGGGGGTTGCCCACGTCTCAAAGGGGGTAGCATGGCATCAAGCGGGCAGGCCAAACTTCGAGGACATGTGAAGCATTCACGCAGTACCCACAGACGACACACCAATCACACCACAAAAGAGTCACGACACCACCTTTGGTTGGAAAAGAATAAGTTTAGTGTTATCTCCAACCTGCAAGGTAAAAAGAAATAGAATAGTGGTAGTCACAACAAGGCGCCAACTGGCGCCAGAGCCAAGTACATCATGGGGAATTATTTACATGGGACAAAAGGGATGAGTCCATAAGTCCATGCTGCAAGGAAAAAGGGATGGTTAAATAAACATTAGCCCTGGAGCCAATCTGGCGGGGCCAACTCAGGCTCTCATCCTTAGGGGGTTGTAAATGCAGAATACCACATTAGCATAGGTATATATATCATGCACAATCACGCCAACCCACCCCTGTAAAAGAAAACAGAGCATCACAGCACATCTAATATTAGACAGGAGCACCTGTCATGAATCAACCTGGCTGGCTCATTATCAAGAGCCCTGAACAGGGGCCTAGAATAACTCATCAGGCCAACAAGGCATTTATGCATTTAACATGGGCCTGACTTTAGGCCTATGAACCTCAACCTAGGGCAAACCCTCCTCAGAGTATAGACATATAGATTAGATGTCAGGCCTAACATTTCAGGGAACATCAGGCAGAACGGTGGCATCACTATAAACATAAACAGCAGGGTGTACACAACAGCCAATCCCCTGCATGAACATTAAGCCTACACATTATAGAGCGATGTTAGGCATTAACCCATGAGCATGAGCCTAATCCTCCACACTGGTGCACCGTTTAATGAAGGTTCCCTAGGCATCTGTTCCCTCCCAGCTCACTCAAGCCAACCTATATGGGGGTGTGCCCTTAGGCCATAAACACACTGACACACTGGGTGCGAAATTCAGCGAAAGCACTGCCTTGCCACACTAACACAAATCCCAAGCCCTACACTAGCTGGCATTCACCTCGTCACCCCAGGCAGGGATTACTAATGTCGTGGCCCAGCTCAGAGGCCTGGCAATCCTGCTAGTACTTCTCCCGGGGGCTCCGGTGTATAATTAGGGCCCACTAGCCCAATTACAATGTCTCCCGGGGCAGGGGGGGGGGCGAGCACCGACCCTGTGCCCCGTTGCCCTCTTCACTCCCCACACAGTTTAATTAAAGCCCCACTCACCGGGCTACTCCGGGGGTCCTCTTCCCCCTGCAGGGCTCTTTTCCGTGAAGGGGCAGGCACCGGCAATGTGCCTCGATGCCCCCTCCTCTCTCTCACAATGACAGCCGGGCCCCAACTTTCTCACGGGGGCCCAGGACTCTACTGTGCCGGTGTGCGGGGCTCTCCTCACTGGCTGGGAGCCCCGCAGGAATACAGGCTTCCTCCGGCCGGCTCCTGTGCGTGATGGCAGGGCTCCTCCACCACACGGAGCCCTGCAGGCGACGCGCTGCTCTCGTGGTGCCCTGCTTTGCTTGGGGAGGCGGGGCTGGCACCGACAGTGTGCCCCGGCCCCGCCTATCCTCCCGGCCCCACACTCAGGGCATAGACCGGCAGGGTAGGCTCCTGCTCCGGTCAATCTCAATCGGGGCTCCCCTCTCGCGATCACGGGGCCCCGCAACGACTCTTCACCCGGGTCCCCCTCCTACCTCACGGGGACCCGGGGCTTGAATTCAGCTTCTCCGGGCCTTCCCGGCCAACCACCAATCCCTGCGCGGCCTTCAGAGGTCACGGCCGCGCAGGCCAATCCGTGCGCGGCGGGGGCGGGCCGATGACGCAGCCTGGCCCCCTCGTCACGTGTTACGGGCCGGAACGGCTTCAGGGCCTAGCGCGGCCCTCTCTCTGCTTCGGCGGCCCCCTCCTGGCATCGGGGGCTGCCGCAACGTTGCACACCCCAGCAAGGGGGGGGGAAATCTCCTCAAGACAGCGCCGGGCTGCGGCGGTGATTTTCGGCGCTGCCACACAGCGCGAGGACAGGACAAGGGGTAGGCTCCCTTTCTTGTTATAAAGTCCCCTCACAGTCTCCTCAGCACCCGGGCTGCGACGGTGATCTCCGGCTGCGACAAGGGGTAGGCTCCCTTTTTAATTAATTATTTAAATCGGCCCAAAGCGCGCCTCCACAACAGCGCTATTCACAGGCTGCCAGTCTCCTCAGAAAACAGCGAAAACGGCGCTATTCACAGCGCACTGCTCCTCCCTCTGCCCACAACCTCAGCTCCTTCCTCAGACTACGCAGAGGGGGCAGGAATCTAGCACTTCCTCAGCGCTTCGCAGTTATAGCGCTTGTCAGATAGGCTTTACAGCACTAGGGGGCCACAACAGTCCCAGGGCCCAGCGCTTTCACAGGGCCTCACAGCACCTCAGCCAGCAGCATTTCTTTTGGGGGCACGATCTTCCCCATGGTGCTTCAAAGGGGCAGACAGTCCCACAGCAGTTCCTCAGGGGCACACTCCTCACCTCCTGGGCGCTTCTTCACACAGCGCTGGCGCGATACCCGGTCAAACAGCGTCAGTGACCTGGATAGGGGCCCTCCCTTGTCAGGGGCCCATGGGGACAGCAGGGGGGGGGGGGGTTCTAGGGGTGCAGGGCCCAGCTCACAGGTCCATGTGGCGGTAGCACCTCACAGCAGGTCCCCTCTCTTCTTTGTCCCAGCGCTGACTGACTCTCTGGTGACACTTCACCCTATTTATACCCTCCTCCCAGGCAGTGCCAGGACCTTCTAGAATGTTGGCACATCTAGCCTAAACTGGTTCTAGGGGAGGAGGTGAGCACCCTGGGTGCCAGGCTTTCCCTCCAAAACTAGGGGTAGCTGGGTAATATTATCTAGACCGCTGACCTATGTCAGTCCAGTGGCAAAACCCATGGCCATGGCATCCATTTTAAAAACAATACATTTCAGTCAGGTACATTTCCAAAATGGGGGTGCAGTTTTAAAATGGGGGATTTTACAAGTGCTCACATTACTTCAGGTAATTACATTTTTCACAAGATGTCTCACACCACTCATGGCCTATACAGGTTTAATCCCATGGGGGAGACATTCAAATTAGGGGGTCAAAAGCGAAAAATTTTGGGGGGAAAAGGCCAAGTCCAACACGACTCCCCCCCAGCCAAAAGCCAGGGTAGACATATCAATGCCTTGATGGGCTTCCCTGCTTGGGGCGGAAAAAGGTGGACGCAGGCCTGCAACTACAGGAGCACCTGCAGTCTCTCCTCCACTCTGGAACCCAATGGTTCTCTTTCGCATCCCTCCTTTCACCAACATAACCACCCCACTGGTGTTCCCTAGTGGGATGTTTCTCCTTCCTAGAGTGGGAGGCTCTAGCCTCAGGCTTGTAATTCCCTTGGACCACTCTCCTCTCTCCAAATTGCCACTGGTCCACCCATCTGGGGTCTACACCCTCAGACTGACCAGCCCTTAGGGGCGAGGCTCTCCTCCCCCTACTTCTCCTCCTAGGGTTCCTCCATCTCCTACGCTGGGGGACACCCTCACACAACTCTCTCCCCAACCTGGAGCCGAAACCCACAGGCTGAACCGGTGACAGGGGCGAGTCCTCCCTCTCCCTGCACCCCCTCCCAGAGTCCCGCACCCTCCTAACTGGAGAAGTACCCCTGGGAGTCACTTCCGGGGGGACTCTGGTTACAGAGGTCCCTCCCACCAGGGCAGGCAAACCCTGTCCCTGGCCACCCAACCCAGGATCTGCGCCCTGTGGATGAGCTGGTGACAGAGAAGAGACCTTCCTCCCTCTGCACCCCCTCCCAGAGTTCCGCACCCTCCCACTGGGAGTAGTACCCCTGGGAGTCAAATTGGTAGGGACCTGAATTACAGGTACCCCACCCTCCAGGTCAGGCAACCCCTCAACCTGGAACCCCAGTCCAGGATCTAAACCCTGTGACTGGTCAGACCCCCGAACCACTGGAGCTCCAATTAATGATGCTCCGGGTCCTCCTGACATGAGGGGATCCTTTCCTCTGGATGACGCATCGGGACAGCCTAGTCTCCCAACCGGAGGTTCTCTTAAAGAACACTCCAGACCCGGTGACCACAGCTGGGGCCTCTCGGGACACCTCCCCGTCTCACTCAGTTCAGGATCACTCCCCTCAGCCTTCCCAGACGCTCTGGCACTTACCCAGAGGTCTGCCTCCCGTGCAAGTTCCCTGGGGTCTGAGAACCCGCACCGCAACAGATGGTGACGCAGTCTTGGGAAACAACTCCTCAGCATGTGCTCCCGGATAACGGCATGGCACAGCCCTTCCCAATCCTCCACTGCTCTCCTCACCACCCAATCCTCCAGTACAGTCCAACACTCCTCCTCGAACTCTCCCCAGGACTGATGGGACAGCTTTCCCCTGCCCCTAAACACTAACCCGTCCTCCTCTTCCGGGGAACCAGGCACAGTCTCTTGGGCTTCGGGAGTGGGACTCCTTGCACTGGCTCTACACTCGCTGCCACCACTGGATCCCACCCTCTTCGGTGAATCCAGACTCCTAAAACCACTCTCAGGGGACAACCTACCCACCTGAGCTGATCTCTCTCTGGCGAAGGCCCTCTCCGCCTCTGCCATCCTCTCCAGCGCTAGGACTTTTTCAGTCTCTAGTCGCTGCTCTTCTACCCTCAGCTGCGCTAAGCCCTCGGCATGCCTGAGCTTTGCCAGCGCCAGCTGATACTCCCTTTCCTCCCTCCTATCTACCCACTCTTCTGGGGACAGGGAAAGGGATGGGGCAGTGCCCCCGGGACTGGACCCAGTGCGAGACTCCCTATCTTCGGTGTCCTCCACAGCTACTGGCGTCTCTGCCCTACTAGACTCTTCCTCCTCCTCATCGGAGCAACTACCTCCCAGGGTTCTGGATGGGGAGCCCTCTCTCTGGTCTCTAACCCACTGACCCTTCAACACTTCGGGGGGGTAGTCAGACAAGTCCCCATTAACCTCTAAGGCCTCTCCCCTCTTGAGGGCCTCATAGAGAAACAAATTCCTCCTAATGTTCCCTACTGGGGGTATCCCTCTCTCCAGGAGGAAGTCTATCACCTCCTGTTCGGTGTACTCCATCAGTTCCACTTCCTGGTAAATCAACCCCATCGTGGCGAGATACACCCGGGACACACCCTCCCAGTGGAACAAGGGGACACAATTGTCAAACACTTTCAGGAGGAAGCAACAATAATCCCCACAACAAGGCTCGGATTACCTCCAAAGCTCTATTTGCAGTGTAACCCGTGGCCGCTGTGGTACTGCGCAAACACAAGTCCTATCCCACCGCTCTGCCACCAAATGTTGGAAATGGGGGTTGCCCACGTCTCAAAGGGGGTAGCATGGCATCAAGCGGGCAGGCCAAACTTCGAGGACATGTGAAGCATTCACGCAGTACCCACAGACGACACACCAATCACACCACAAAAGAGTCACGACACCACCTTTGGTTGGAAAAGAATAAGTTTAGTGTTATCTCCAACCTGCAAGGTAAAAAGAAATAGAATAGTGGTAGTCACAACAAGGCGCCAACTGGCGCCAGAGCCAAGTACATCATGGGGAATTATTTACATGGGACAAAAGGGATGAGTCCATAAGTCCATGCTGCAAGGAAAAAGGGATGGTTAAATAAACATTAGCCCTGGAGCCAATCTGGCGGGGCCAACTCAGGCTCTCATCCTTAGGGGGTTGTAAATGCAGAATACCACATTAGCATAGGTATATATATCATGCACAATCACGCCAACCCACCCCTGTAAAAGAAAACAGAGCATCACAGCACATCTAATATTAGACAGGAGCACCTGTCATGAATCAACCTGGCTGGCTCATTATCAAGAGCCCTGAACAGGGGCCTAGAATAACTCATCAGGCCAACAAGGCATTTATGCATTTAACATGGGCCTGACTTTAGGCCTATGAACCTCAACCTAGGGCAAACCCTCCTCAGAGTATAGACATATAGATTAGATGTCAGGCCTAACATTTCAGGGAACATCAGGCAGAACGGTGGCATCACTATAAACATAAACAGCAGGGTGTACACAACAGCCAATCCCCTGCATGAACATTAAGCCTACACATTATAGAGCGATGTTAGGCATTAACCCATGAGCATGAGCCTAATCCTCCACACTGGTGCACCGTTTAATGAAGGTTCCCTAGGCATCTGTTCCCTCCCAGCTCACTCAAGCCAACCTATATGGGGGTGTGCCCTTAGGCCATAAACACACTGACACACTGGGTGCGAAATTCAGCGAAAGCACTGCCTTGCCACACTAACACAAATCCCAAGCCCTACACTAGCTGGCATTCACCTCGTCACCCCAGGCAGGGATTACTAATGTCGTGGCCCAGCTCAGAGGCCTGGCAATCCTGCTAGTACTTCTCCCGGGGGCTCCGGTGTATAATTAGGGCCCACTAGCCCAATTACAATGTCTCCCGGGGCAGGGGGGGGGGCGAGCACCGACCCTGTGCCCCGTTGCCCTCTTCACTCCCCACACAGTTTAATTAAAGCCCCACTCACCGGGCTACTCCGGGGGTCCTCTTCCCCCTGCAGGGCTCTTTTCCGTGAAGGGGCAGGCACCGGCAATGTGCCTCGATGCCCCCTCCTCTCTCTCACAATGACAGCCGGGCCCCAACTTTCTCACGGGGGCCCAGGACTCTACTGTGCCGGTGTGCGGGGCTCTCCTCACTGGCTGGGAGCCCCGCAGGAATACAGGCTTCCTCCGGCCGGCTCCTGTGCGTGATGGCAGGGCTCCTCCACCACACGGAGCCCTGCAGGCGACGCGCTGCTCTCGTGGTGCCCTGCTTTGCTTGGGGAGGCGGGGCTGGCACCGACAGTGTGCCCCGGCCCCGCCTATCCTCCCGGCCCCACACTCAGGGCATAGACCGGCAGGGTAGGCTCCTGCTCCGGTCAATCTCAATCGGGGCTCCCCTCTCGCGATCACGGGGCCCCGCAACGACTCTTCACCCGGGTCCCCCTCCTACCTCACGGGGACCCGGGGCTTGAATTCAGCTTCTCCGGGCCTTCCCGGCCAACCACCAATCCCTGCGCGGCCTTCAGAGGTCACGGCCGCGCAGGCCAATCCGTGCGCGGCGGGGCGGGCCGATGACGCAGCCTGGCCCCCTCGTCACGTGTTACGGGCCGGAACGGCTTCAGGGCCTAGCGCGGCCCTCTCTCTGCTTCGGCGGCCCCCTCCTGGCATCGGGGGCTGCCGCAACGTTGCACACCCCAGCAAGGGGGGGGGAAATCTCCTCAAGACAGCGCCGGGCTGCGGCGGTGATTTTCGGCGCTGCCACACAGCGCGAGGACAGGACAAGGGGTAGGCTCCCTTTCTTGTTATAAAGTCCCCTCACAGTCTCCTCAGCACCCGGGCTGCGACGGTGATCTCCGGCTGCGACAAGGGGTAGGCTCCCTTTTTAATTAATTATTTAAATCGGCCCAAAGCGCGCCTCCACAACAGCGCTATTCACAGGCTGCCAGTCTCCTCAGAAAACAGCGAAAACGGCGCTATTCACAGCGCACTGCTCCTCCCTCTGCCCACAACCTCAGCTCCTTCCTCAGACTACGCAGAGGGGGCAGGAATCTAGCACTTCCTCAGCGCTTCGCAGTTATAGCGCTTGTCAGATAGGCTTTACAGCACTAGGGGGCCACAACAGTCCCAGGGCCCAGCGCTTTCACAGGGCCTCACAGCACCTCAGCCAGCAGCATTTCTTTTGGGGGCACGATCTTCCCCATGGTGCTTCAAAGGGGCAGACAGTCCCACAGCAGTTCCTCAGGGGCACACTCCTCACCTCCTGGGCGCTTCTTCACACAGCGCTGGCGCGATACCCGGTCAAACAGCGTCAGTGACCTGGATAGGGGCCCTCCCTTGTCAGGGGCCCATGGGGACAGCAGGGGGGGGGGTTCTAGGGGTGCAGGGCCCAGCTCACAGGTCCATGTGGCGGTAGCACCTCACAGCAGGTCCCCTCTCTTCTTTGTCCCAGCGCTGACTGACTCTCTGGTGACACTTCACCCTATTTATACCCTCCTCCCAGGCAGTGCCAGGACCTTCTAGAATGTTGGCACATCTAGCCTAAACTGGTTCTAGGGGAGGAGGTGAGCACCCTGGGTGCCAGGCTTTCCCTCCAAAACTAGGGGTAGCTGGGTAATATTATCTAGACCGCTGACCTATGTCAGTCCAGTGGCAAAACCCATGGCCATGGCATCCATTTTAAAAACAATACATTTCAGTCAGGTACATTTCCAAAATGGGGGTGCAGTTTTAAAATGGGGGATTTTACAAGTGCTCACATTACTTCAGGTAATTACATTTTTCACAAGATGTCTCACACCACTCATGGCCTATACAGGTTTAATCCCATGGGGGAGACATTCAAATTAGGGGGTCAAAAGCGAAAAATTTTGGGGGGAAAAGGCCAAGTCCAACACAGATATTTTAAGATACTTGTATAAGCAGTGCTTAATTTGAGGACACTGCAACTTGCAGCATCCATTAGCTCTGCCAGTGACAGTACCAACTCAATTATTAACCATCACACTCTTACATGTGTGATAATTAATATTATCCCAGGTCCCCAAAGCTATTGGAATTGCTTGGGTGACAGGTATCAGTCATGGTAAATGTATATTAAATTAATAAGCAGCTGTTGTTGGGCTCATATCTAATTTAGACAGTAGTGAGCCATTGGTAGAATCTGGAAGGCTTACACATACACTGGTGATGTAGAGATCTTCTATGTGAACCATATGCAAAGGAATAGAGTGGGAATGCTTCCTACTGCGGTACACTTGATCCTGGTCAAGAAGTGCCCCAATGCACTGTGAGTTCCATTTATGGCACCAACAACATGTTATGTGACTCCCAAGCCACAGAACCCAGCCTTGTTATTGTTTGAGGTGCCATTATCTGTAGGAAATCAGATGTAGTCATACATACCTTTGAGCATTATATCCAAGACCTGGCTGAGGACAACTGAAATAGATGACCCAGACATCCCATTGGAGCCCCATTATTTAGCATGGTAGTTGGATATATTGGACTGGGAGGTAAAGCCCCTGAATCATGGAATCTCACACAGATTATAATTTTTTCTAAAAAAAAAAAAAAATAGCCGATGAATGTAGGACATATAAACCTATTTCTCTTATAAACACT
This sequence comes from Lissotriton helveticus, assembly GCF_964261635.1. NCBI lineage: Eukaryota > Metazoa > Chordata > Amphibia > Caudata > Salamandridae > Lissotriton > Lissotriton helveticus. The sequence continues at coordinate 1,957,473,599 of NC_136059.1, read as the reverse complement.
GACGCAAAACTATTTGCTAAAAATCTTGGCAAATCGCCTCGCTCCGATAATATCTGGCTTGGTATCCCCCAACAACAAGGGTTTATCCCGGGCAGGGATACTACGGCTCACTTAAAAACGGCCTTCATAGCATATGATGCTGCCAGGGTTAAGTCAACCCCACTCGGTATGATACTATTAGATGCTGAGAAGGCATTCGACCGAGTGGGGTGGGACTATATCTGGGCTGTATTGAAAATATTTGGGATTAAAGGCCAATATTTACAGTGGATACAGGCTCTGTATGATAACTCTTGTACCAAAATCTGCTATGCAGGGATGCAATCGATGCCATTCTCCATATCTCGGGGTACCCGTCAAGGGTGCCCTCTGTCACCTTCATTATTTTCCTTATCTATGGAACCTTTTTTAGTGGCACTACAAACCCAGCCATGCATAATACCATTTGCTTCAGGTCTGAATACTCTTAAAATAACGGTATATGCAGACGACTTCGCGGTTTACTCAGTTGATGTAGTAGAAGCAATGAAAGGGATTATAATGGAGGCTGAGAGATTTGGGCTGTTTCTGGCTACAGACTGAACACAAATAAGACTCAAGTAGTAATGAATTATAAAACACGGACTCCGATACAAGGAGTATGTAATGCCGCTACCTACCTGGGTATTAAAGTTTCTGCTAATTTAGAAGAAATATCTATATGAAATAACAAATTATTATTAAAAGAGACAGCTATTTTATAATAAAAAAAGGCACAAGGTTCCTCTTAGTATAATTGGACGGATACATTTAATTAAAATGAAGATTCTCCCTAAGTTTCTTCATTTATTCCGGTCTATTCCCTTATGCATTAATAACACCTTTTTTAAACGTTTAGAGGGTGTATCAAGTAGCTTTATTTGGAGCTTTAAAAAAGCGCGTCGCGCAATTGAGACATTGAAACTTTCATTTAGCCAGGGGGGCCTTGACTTCCCAGATTTCAAAGGGTATTTTTGGTCTGCTTCTTAGGATGCATTCGCAGTTTAATAAACCCTAGCAATAACCCTTTATTCTATTATGTATTTATGCTGGGAGCAGAATCTAAAATGTTTTTGTACCGCATTAATGACACAAATTACTTTAAGCGGGTCAAATTTAAGACTGCATGGGACATAGCATTTATCTGGAGGGCTATCATCAATAAATATAAAATACTGATGTATCATCCCAAATTTCCCTTATGGGATAATCCGGCTCTTCCAGGTATTTTTCATGAGGGGGTGGAGAATGTGGGTTAATTTGGGTATTAAAAGTTTAGGGGATTTATAAGATTGTACTGGGTTTTCAACGTTTGATAGACTGAAACTCCTTTATAGTGTTAAAGAGAGCATGCAGTTAAAATATTATCAAATTCGCGACTATTTCATACGCAGCATGAAGCTCGTAAAACTGTCAGATTCTGATATATGGGACTGTATATATGTAGCTAAAGATAGATCATTGATCAGTGTTGGATATAAAGGTTTTCTTTTAACTCCCATAAAGAAGATGACTGTGGGAGATTAGCTGGACGGTGGAGTCAGATAATGGGGTATATTATTAATGCTAACACTATTTCATCTGCACTCAGTAGTATCTGTAAGTCAGTACATTCCTCTAACTTGAGGCTACAATCATATAGAACCATTTGCTTACTGTATTACACCACTGAACGGATAGCGAAATGGTCATTAGGTAACTCTACTAGTGATCAGACTAAATGTCCAAAATGCAACCTATTTGCTGCTGACCTGCTACATATGTGTTTTTCAATGCCCGTCATTAACAAAGTTCTGGCAAGGAGTCAAAACAACTCTGTCTCGTAAGCTTGAAAGATCTATTTCATTTTCAGAATCAGATGTGTTACTGGGTCTACAGACAGGATACTCTAGTCAGAGAGACCTTATAAATATTCTACTGGCTTGTGCTAGGCTATCTATAGCTCAGGCTTGGATTGCACGGTCCCCACCAGTGACGGTGGAATGGTGGGGTATTGTCAAAGATACATATAAGATGGAATTTGCACTAGCTAAAACCAGAGGGACCAGGTCGTTGCATAAATTAGAAAAAATCTGGGGAGATTGTGTGCAAATGTAAAGATAAAATCTCACTCTCTTAAATACTTTTATGAATTCCTCCTGACTCCTCTTTTTATTTCTGACTTTGACGGTAAATTGCATTTTTACTTGCCTGTCTTTTCTACTTTTCTACTTTGGATAGTATGGAGTTATGAAACTATTTTTTTTAATTTGTATATTGCTGTTTTGCTATTATGACCTCATGTTATCAATAAAAAGATTAAAAAAATAAAAATAAAAATAAAAAGAGAAAAAGCACTGAATTATCTGTTTTTGAGAAATATATGTATGTGGTTTAAATATACCCTGCGGCCCATATATAACATTTAACTTTCCATGATATTGGTGCACTTTAGGGATCATTTATACTAGACTGATAGGGAAGTTAAATGTGCCAAATAGGGATTGCCATTGTGCAGCACATACAATTGAGGAGAACCACAGGGACATATTACCGTGAACAGTGGTAAAGTGCACAGAGTCCATAAGTCAGCAGCAATATGGTCATGAAAAAGGGAAAAGATGCACATGGAGACAAACCTTTAACATAAACTCACATGCTACAGGCAGACACATTATACCAATAATAGTGTGACAGTTAAGACAGAGCTTGGAACTAAACAAGGTGTTGCAGTCAAGCAGGAAAACAGGGAAACAAATGGGACCTGCTGATCATTTGCTATTGCAAATCTACTGGATCCCAAAATATATTTTAAATGACATTTATTTCTACTTACAGAATCAGTTGAGCACTCACACTGAGCTAAGCGAAGGGCTACACAGAATCTGAGACAGGTCCAAATAATTGAAATTGAATAACTGAAATGATCTAGGCACCTTAGCTACATTAGAGGTTACTGAATGTCTTAGCCTTGCTTGAGCGTTTTGTAATGTGCAGTGGCATGGTAAGAGAGTTTTCAGTCTCACTCACAGTGTGTCAACATAATTTAGAAACTGAATAGGGCTTCACAAGCCCCCATTCCAAGTCCTGATGAGCCTTGAACCTTCCCACATTGCAGAGAAACTGGGATTCTACTGCTTGGACTGAGCTACAGGCATGAACTCTTTAGTGCGATGGCAGAGTGGAGAACAACAACAATGCTGGGGTTCAATGAAGAAGCGGGCTAGGCAACTGAGTGTATCTGTTTTGAGTGGGCAGGTAAGTGGGTGGGGAGGATGGAAATGAAAGGCTAGACTACTCTAGGCGGCTGGAGGACTGGATACTACATACTACATTTTCCCATTCCTGCATTGACCCACAGAATACAGCGGTAAGATGATGAAGACCTCTGATCGCCTGTGCCATTCCAAAGTTAGAGAGCTCCGGGCATTCAACAATCCTACCAAGAACAGTTCAGATGCTTTAGAGAGCTGAGAGAGTTTAACAGTTTCAGCAATTGTGCTTTTCTTTTCTCCTCCTTACGAAGTTTATCAGTATATCAGCCAATCCTGCTTCTTTTGAGATGTTATAACAGCCATGTTTCTATTTTCTCTTTTTCCAGTCAGACAATGTATTAGTGATGCCAAGGCCTGTCCTGCTTCCTTAGAGAGCTCAGAAAGTTTAATAGTATTGCCAAGGTTAGTCCTGCTACTCTCTTCTCCCCCGCCAGAGATTTTATCAGCCCTGCTTATCTGGAGCCTCCAAAGACTCTTCCAATCTTGCCAAGGCCAGAACTGCTTCTACCCTCTTCTTCTCAGAGAGCTTATCAGTCCTTGAAAGGGCAATCCTTCTTCCTCAGAGTAATCTTATAATTTATCTATACTGCAAATGGCAGCCCTGATTCTTTAGAGATTGTAACAGTCATGCCAAGGAAGAGAGACCTACTTCCCTCTTTTCCTCTTCCAAGAGTTTATCAGTCCGATCAAACCCACTCTTGCTTCTCTCTTTTTCCTTTCTAGCAAATAGGCTAAAAGCTCAGCTAAGGTAATTTCCCCCTTTTTAGAGAATTCTGAAATTTTGTCAGCCTTACCCAGGCCTTTGATACCTGTACTCACCCCTTCCAACAAGAGTATATGAGTCTTGTCAGGACCGGTCAAATTGTTTCATACTGTTTGCATAAACACACACTTGTTACATACTAAATGTGAATGAATGAATGAATGAATGAATGTGAGCTTTATTAAGCGCATACTAAACCCAGGGCATCAAGGTGCTGTGTACAAATATGCCTACAGACAAACCAGCATACGTGCTCAAACCCGTCTCACAGGAAACAGCCAGGTCTTAAGGGTTTTACGGAAGATTGAATGAGCTTGTTGGCCCGAGAGGGAAACGGGGAGAGAATTCCATGCCTTGGCAGCAGCCAGCGAAAAGGCTCTCCCACCCCATCTCATCTTTTTAAATCTGGGAATTGCCAACAGATTTTTATTAACTGACCTGAGGTTTCTGGCGGGTGCATACCTATGGAAGATGTTTTTTATGCCCACCGGGCCATGTCCATAGTATGCATTATGGGTGAGACATAAGGTTTTAAACAAAACTCTGCGGTCCACTGGGAGCCAGTGCAGGGAACAGAGAGAAGATGAGGCCGAATAATGCTTGGGAAGATTCAGCACGAACATTGTGGCAGCATTTTGCACCAGCTGAAGGCGGCGCAGCTGACCCTTGTTAATTCCCAGATAGAGGGTGTTAGAGTAGTCCATTGCAAAAAACACAGTTGATGGACAGAATGTAGAACAATGTCATACATTCACCCCAGGACAAGGATCTGGGCCTAAATCCATCGTTTTTTTGCACTCCACACCACCCTGGGTTAGACACTGGCTATATGCAAATCAGCTCTGACCCTGTGCCACATGGGAACAGTCCAGCCTGGCCAGTATTAAGGCCACGGCCACCTTTTTCAGCGCTTCCAATGACAAAAACTGGGAAATTTTTCTTTAGCTCGAATTAGTCCAAAGCATGTGGCTACTGTTCTGGAGACCTGACGAGACATGGAAAGGCAGTCATCGACCATCACTCCAAGATTCTTTCCATAAGATACAGGAGTAGGACAAGTGCCTAGAGAATCGGGCCACCACTCACTCGACCAGATGTCAGAGTTATCGCCAAAAATCAAGACTTCCATCTTCTCGCCATTTAATTTAAGGTAATTCTGAAACATCCATGAGGAGATGGCTGTCATACAGTCTTTGACATTTTTCGCAGAGTCCTTGGCCTTTTGAGTAATAGAAACCATGATTTGAGTGTCATCGGCGTAAGACAACACCTCCAGGCCAAATGATTTCACCACAATGCCAGTGGGGCCACATAGATATTAAAAAGGGTGGGGCTCAAGGGAGAGCCCTGGGGCACACCACAGACAAGGGGGGAGGACTCAGAGTAAAAATTGCCCATTCTAACAGTTTGAGACCGCTGACTGAGGAATGAGGCAAGCAGGTCCAGGGCCAGTCCCCCAACCCCTATCTCCTTAAGACGCTCCACCAGTCTCAAGGGAGACAGGGTGTCGAAAGCGGCGGTAAAGTCGAGTAAGATAAGGAGAGTGGTATGCCCTGCATCCACCTGCACTCGGATATTATCCAACACCGTGGTAAGAGCGGTCTCCGTACTATGAGCCCGTCTAAACCCATGTTGGGAACCATCCAAAATCTGGTGGTCCCTCAAGTAAGTACTCAAGTGTGAATTCAGATGGGATTCAAGAATTTTGTCAGGGAGAGGTAGAAGGGAAATAGGACAGAAGATTTTTAGATTTGAAGGATCTAACAAAGGTTTTTTTTAGGATTGGCCTCACCACCGCGGCTTTCCAGATCAAAGGAAATTTGCCTGAGGTTTTGGCTAAGTTCAAGACTGTCACGAAGTGCGGGGTCAAAGCCACCTTTGCCATTTTCACAGCTTTAAGGGGACAAGGATCCAAAGGTGACCCAGATTTAATTTATTCGAGCAAGAGGTCTACAGTTTCAGGTGATAGAGTTGGAAAAGCACAAAGACTTGCCGACGTCTTTTTACTAAGATCGCTGTTTGAGAAAGTTTCAGAGGAAGCCTCAGTAGTCTGACTAGCATTCAAGATCTCTCGCTGGTCATAGATATCGGAGATCTTAGAGCGAAAGAAGGAGGATAAACTATCGCATCACTCCTGCGAGGGCTCCACTTTATCAGAGACCGTAGGAACAGCAAGTGAGTTAAAGATGTTAAAAAGCACCTTGGGAGAAGTAATGTCACCTGTAATCTTGGAGTAGTATCTTTCTTTTGCCTCAATTATTGCTGCTTTATATGCCTTCAGACAGATTTTATGTGACTCCCTGCCAGAAGGCGTCGTATCCTTCCGCCAGGGTCTTTCCTTCCTTCTACACTCTTGTCTCATAGTTCGTAGATGATCAGAGAACCAAGGGGCGGAGGGCGTTTTCCTGGCTGAATAACATAATTTTATGGGGGCAAGTGAGTCCATCATAGAAGTAATCTTTTTAGAAACGGTTTCCGCAGCTGTGTCTACATTATGAAAGTCTGATAGCTGGAGGTTAGCAGTGGAGAAGTGTGGCTCAATGGTTAGAGCAGGCAGACCTTGATGCAGAGCTCTGGCCAGGGACCAGGGTTCGATTCCCGCCTCGGCGGGTTTCCGCCTCATTAATTCCCCTGACTAGATATACTCGCCTCAGTGCCTGTTCTGATCATGGGTCCCACGCTGCAACTCTGGGCAATAGCTTGCTTAGTCTCCACAATGGCCCCAAAAGCGCTGGGATGCCTGGCTGCACCTGGGGGGTGCCCAGGAGTGGACATTTCCCAGGAAAGCCAGGAAGGGTTCCTAAGCGGTATACGGACAGCGCCGGGACACCTCCGGTGGAGGTAGCTGTGCGCTTTACAAATTCCGACATTTACATTTAGCAAGAGCAGTGGCGGCCCCTTTATTTGTAATCAGGGTGAGATTACCTTTTTCAACCACTTTCAAAACAGCCCTTTTAGGACCACCTAGATTAGTGGCCCTTAGTTCAAAAGGAACTGCAAAGTGGTCTGACCACGAGAGCGTAAGGGGTGCGCCCACCCGGATTCGGTCATCATTGGAAAATATTCCACCAAGGGTGTGGCCCGCAATATGAGTGGAGGTATTAACTATTTGAGGGAAACCACAGTTATTCATACACTCTAATAGAGTTTGGGTATCGTGGTTCATGTTGTTTTCTAGATGGAAATCAAATCCCCAAAGAGCGTGAAGTTCAAGCGCTCGAGATACGGCTCTAGAAGGTAACTAAAATCATGGCTAAAAGAGGCCCTCGGATCGGGTTGCCTGTAACACAGTATCCCCGAGAAACTTTGCATGGGAGTAAAATGTATAGAAAAATATAATGCCTGGTAAGGGTCAGAATCAGAGGTCGGAGGTTCTTAGCGACAAGTGAAAAGTATCCCTAACCAGGATACCTAGACCTCCTCCACGGCGACCCACCCTGTCTAGTCTAGAAAGGCTATACGCCGGTGGATAGCCTCAACCAGCTCAGGGCCAGAAGCGTCGTTAGCCCAGGTTTCCGTAAGGAAACCCCAGTCAGGGGAATGTTGAAGAACAAAATCTTTGAAAGCGATATTGTTCTTGATCAGGGACCTTGAATTTAGGAAGAAGCCTTTCACGGACCTCTGCCTTTGCATATAAGCTCTGACCGAAAGAGAGGAGGGGCTAGTCCCTTCTTCCCCCTTAAGGCAGAAGCCACATCAACCACAAGAGAATGGTCCTTTCTCTAGCAGCATTCCTGCGTTCAGAATGTGAGCACAGAGCGGTGAATTATTTTGCCCAATATCCAGCAAATCCTCCCTTGAATGCCTTAGTTTAGGTCCAGGCTCTGATAGCAAAAGGGAAGCATCCCCGGCGCAGACTTGGCGCGGACAGGCGCAGACAGGCTTGCCTTTGGCACGGGGGCGCCCGCTGCACGGAGTCCAGGGCATGCTGCTAAATAGCACAGGAAGAAAAACGCGCACTAGAGCGCTAACCCCCCCAGTCTCCGCCCCTCGACCAGCCGGCCGAGGATCAAATGGCGCCGCCTAAAGCACCCTCCACAACAAACGGTAGAAACCCCTGTGGACCGGGATGCGCGGCAAACCTAAGGCTTCCTGGAAGTCAGGTAAGGAAACACCGTATTACACTTTCCAAAATTAAAAGTTGAAATACAAAGTTGTTTAAAAATATAATACGAGCACACAACAGTAAATTAGTTAAAAATACGTGGGGACCGGAGGAGCCCCGTAGAGCAAAGGAGAGAGCAGGACCGGAGTACCTGCAGGCTTCTGCAGTCTGCGCTGGTGGAATGACGATCTAAATATAGAGTTTGTGCGCACTAGAGCGCCAACCCCCCCCAAATGTGCATGAAAATGCATAGGTTTGCACCCAGTAAAGGGTACTACGAAGCACTAACTGCCACAACATCAGCAGCATAGTTAACTCTGGGGAAACATAATGACATATGTGTATAATTTGTGTGCCTTCTTAACTAACAAAGAACCCCCAGAAATACCTTTATTGCCAACAGCACACGTAATTAGCTAAACCACTATTTTCAGAAGGTGTGACTTATAGCTCCCAAGTGGTTGTGTGTTCTGTAAATTACAGCTTTATCCAACCCTGGGTTTTTAGCACAGAGCAATTTGCATTCTGGGAATTGTACATTCACCGTTCTTTGAGCGGGGCCGGCCATGAAAGTTACAGACCTACTGCCTCTGTGGCTGGATGTATAAAAATGCTCTCGCGCTGGCCATTCACTTCCTGATTTAGGGACACCTCACTGCATGTGATCACATTTCTCTTATTAACATCTATGGCGGTAAACATCATTCTGAGGCTGTATTGTTCATTGTTAGGGTAACATCATTCTGAGGTTGCATTGTTCATTGTTAGGGTGACCATATTTTGAAACCCAGAAAGAGTGACTGTCCAAACTATAGAAATAGGACCACCGTTTTCATGATCTGAAGGGCACAGAATGAACTAACTGCTAACTCAGGGGGGAAAATTGAACCTTTGAGCACACTAGCTTGTGTGTTAACTAAATTACTTTCTGCTATAAGCTGCTAGCTAATTGTGCACTTCAACACTTGAAAACTTCCACCACTTTGTGTTCAGTTGACCCTCTCTTAAAACCGGGATACGTGCTAAATTCTGTGAAATATGCTGGGAGAGGTGATGAAAACCGACCTGTCCCAGAAAATTCAGGATGCCTAGTCACCCTTGCTTTGTGCCTTCTGTACTTCAGCTCTTCTAGCCAAAGCTCTAATTTAAACAAATGCTGTCCATTAACAGGCATTTGGACACACCTCATTTTCAGTGTGAAGAGCTTTATGCAAGGCACAGTGCTTCGGTTTCTGAGCCTGTCTTTTCACACTGCAAGATAAATAATGGTCTTTGATTAATTGATTACTTTTAGTTGTGGTGTCTCAAAGGTTTTCAAGGATGCACTATAAGAAAATGGAAGATAGCTAATGATTGTATGTAAGCAATTCATGAGTATTTGAACTCTAATTCAAATCATGTAATCACATGGACATGACTGCCTTCTTTTCCTCCTGATAAATAGGCCTGGGCATGAAATTCCTCTCCGCTTGCAAAGTTTTTCTCACTCTGCGTAGCGCACAGTTTTTCCCCGCAACGTTAAGTTGGTGAGCATGGAAAATCTGACTCCAGAGCATCTCCCAACAGTCAGGGATGGCCACTACCGCTCATGTTGAGGAACCTTCCGTTCGTGTTGAGGAAGCTGCCGCTCGAGTAGAACATCTACTTTAGCGGCAGAAAGAAGCAGCACCCTCTTGTGCTGCACATGGTGCCGTTCGCACTGATTTTCCAGCGTGGAACAAAAACCCGGCCCAAAAAAATCAGGGTGAATGGGGCAACCTAACTCACTCTGCCGCTTGCGGAACTCCGCATAGCAAGTCAGAGTATTTTGGTCGCGTGGAACTAAGCAAACTCTGCACAGGCCTACTGATCAATTGTCACTCAAGGTGTCACGCATAGAGAATTGAAAGGTCACACATTATCACACTGAAAACATGGAAATGTCACACATGAAATCAAAATTGGAGAGCTTTGCATTTCGGATGCCGTACCTATCTGGAGAAAACACGCCCGATATTCAAAATGACCTAACCCCTTATTCTTGACCCCTACCCTTCAGTGTGTCTGCACGAGTCATGCTGGAAGCAATCTGTGTTACAATTTTACTCCATCCTTATGGTGGGCGCAGCAGATAGGCAAATTGGGCCGTTAAGTTTGCCTACACTCGGTTGCTTATGCCACATCCTGGCACGTAACTGACATATAAGTAATGTAGCTTTTTCTTTTGTAAGGTGCCTTTGGTGAAGCAAGAGGGCAAATAAAGGTTAGGAGGATCCGACTCCTTTGTAAATGGCTGCTTGGATGATATCCAAAGTGCGAATACTAAAACCATTTTCATCTTGCACGTAAAATCCTTAATGTAAACAAAGGGAAATGCCTTTTGGTTCACAGTCAACAGATTTTCTGAGTGATAGATGAGATGTGAATTGTTTGTCTGCTGAATTAAAAAAAAAAGCCGGCTGACTCATCTTTCCTTTGAAGCTATCGATTTTCCTGTTGGGCCATGCGCGCAGTTCCGTGTAGGAGCTGGAGGGACTATTCCTGTCCACTTGCCTGTTAATAGCTGTCAGGCTGCATCTAGAGTTCTCCGAGAGGCACAAAGGTATGTTTACGGCAACTGATTGACTTAATAGGATGAGTTCTTCCCTCCGTTTGTCAAAAACAAATTTTCAATTTGCGCTAAAACTCATGATTTTGCTAAGCTTCGCGTTTTTTCTCTCCATTAGTTTGAATAACAGCCACTGACTTCTTTCGACGGGAGCCAATGGGGCCAGTCTGGGAGCTCTGTTTGTCCTGCCCCTGCTTCTTGGCCCCCACCGCCAAAGATTTTGAATGTGCCATAGCTGGAAAACACACAGACACTGTATCTTGCAATGCACATTCTTTTACCCAAATACTTTTCACAGCAAAGCAATGCTTGCTTAAAATGTTTGTATGCTTATGTGTGTGTGTATATCTGCTTATACATATAAAGCCAAATATATATACCCATATAAAGTAACGTTTAAATATTTTAATCTGACATATTTAAAACTTTTATCTGTGGCCACATGTGTGCCACCCTTAAATTTTACTTCTAGTGACACCACTGAGAAGAACCAATACGAACTCACTAACTTGACGCACTTCTCGCTCCTCTTACACATTGAAAGATAATGATCTCCCCAACACTTCCATCCTTCTACTGGGCACCAACAAATGGGAATTTAAATCCAATGGAATTAAAGTATGTAAGTGTGGTTTAAAAGATATGGCAAAGTTGTCAGTCCATAAAAAAACAGACCCCCCCTGAAAATCGTGCCTCTCACCATGAGTCTTGAGGGCCCACCCACGCTTCTCCATGGCCCTCCCAGCCCCTGAATTCTATTCTGGAGCCAGACTTGTAGGCGAGGCTGCTTTGAGACATGGGAGTGTTGTCTGTCCAGTCCAGCAGGCCCTGTTTTTTTAGAAGAAATCAGATTTCACACGTTAGTGCATGCCCTGCAAAGAGCACTGTTTGGAAAGCAAAGGGAAGCGCTTACTTTGTGTTTCAGAGCACCGATGACTGGAGCCAGTGAGATAACTTTCGGAGAGACATGTTAGTTTGTGTACAGCGCAATTCCTTCTGTAGCACAGAACACGAACACGAATATGATGTAGTCCAAAATGTTTCTTTCTCCTAATGAAAACGTTACATAAAATGTTCCTACCTTTGAACATTTGTGGCACAATAGGCTGAGAAGAGCAAGGGCCACCCATTGTGGCAAAATAGGCTGAGAAAAGCAAGGGCCACCTATAATTCAAATTCATAAAATGGAACAATTCTACAGCTACTTTTACAGTGCGAAATGTGTGTCAGGGCAGGTCACTGAAAATGATATTCATGTTTTTTTTCTATTTGCGATTGGCACAGGATAAGATACATCTTAACATCTGATTTGTATACAATAGCCTATAGGTTACAACTAAGGCAAATAAATGTTGACACACAACACAAGAATGGGAAATATTGTAACAATAAAGGCAGCCACTAAAGGAGAAACATGTTAAACTTTGGCATGTTATTTATTGAATTTGAGGAGATGGCCAGGGAAAACAGGTGCCAACAACATGTAATGAAGGTAATTACTGTGCAATTTCAGCATAAGTCCAACATGAGAACACTGCATGAAGATACCATTTACACCATCTACAGGATGGTGGTTCATCAGCCATGCTAGCTTGAATCAAGTGGCAAAGTGAGCAAGGGACCCACGTCTGGGCATACCCTGCCAACTTAGGGCGAACAAAGCAAACACAAGGAGATGATGGACGGAGCGCTGAAAATTTTCAGACACTCACCCCCAATCACATATCTGGGTTGAATTCATCATCATTCTTTAGCTCATTTCGCCACCTCAGTTGAGACCCAGCTTTATGCAAATCAGTCTTGACACTGTGCCTCATGGGAACAGTCCAGCCCAAACTGCCACGCCAGGTCTTTCCTGAACCAGAAACAAGCATCCTGGGAACGGTTTCTGGGTAACACCCTTCACGAGCCAGGCTAGCTTGAATCCAGTGGCAAAGTGAGCAAGGGACCCACGTCTGGGCATACCCTGCCAACTTAGGGCGAACAAAGCAAACACAAGGAGATGATGGACGGAGCGCTGAAACTTTTCAGACACTCACCCCCAATCACAGATCTGGGTTGAATCCATCATCATTGGCATTGGCATGGTGAGCAAAAAAACGATGGATTTAGGCCCAGGTCTCTATACTGGGGTGAATGTATGACATTCTTCTGGATTCTGTCCATCAATTGTTCATTTTGCATTTGTCACCCCGAGTGGGACGGGTATGCCCAAACATGGGTCCTGTTCTCTCCATGCCACTGGAGACAGGCTATCCTGGCTGATGAGGACTTAAAGCCCCAAATCGGTCCTAGTATGCCTGATTTGAGTCCAGGGAGGACCTGGCATGGCAGTTCGGGCTGGACTGTTCCCATTGAGCACAGGGTCAGGACGGATTTGGATATAGCTGGGTCCAAACTGGAATGGGATGGTGAGCAAAAAAACAATGGATTTAAGCCCAGATCTCTGTACTGGGGTGAATGTATGACATTGTTCTGCATTCTGTCCATCAGTTGTTCTATTTACATTTGTCACCCAGAGTGGGACGGGTATGCCCAGACGTGGGCCCCATGCTCTCCATACCACTGGAGACAAGCTATCCCGGCTGATGAGGGCTGAAAGCCTGAAAGCGGTCCTTAGATGCTTGTTTCCAGTCCAGGGAGGACCCGGCCTTGCAGTTTGGGCTGGACTGTTCCCATTGGGCGCAGTGTCAAGACTGATTTGCATATGGCTGGGTCCAAACTGGATTGGCATGCTGAGCAAAAAAACAATGCATTTAGGCCCAGATCTCTGTACTGGGGTGAATGTATGACATTGTTCTGCATTCTGTCCATCAATTGTTCTTTTTTAAAAATCATAACTAACCAAAATATCTTGTAACAGGATATTGAATGTAATGTTTTTGGTATATAATATCGGTATTAGGAATATAGTTGTATTTAATATTGTTTACTTTAATATAGTTGTAATATATATTGTCTTAAAATTATTAATATAATATATTAATTATTACAATGATTTTTAGATGTTAATATGTTTATTCATTTTTAAATTTAGCTTGTAATTTTAAATGTGTAAATTATTTTTTTATTTACTTAGTAATTTGTAATGTGTAATGTAGTAGCAAGTTATTGGGTTCGTAGGAGAATAGGGTGGGAAGTTATTTACTTTGTGTGAGACTTGGCCCTTTCCCCAAAATTTTTCGCCTTTTTATTTCCCTTTTAAATCAGAATGCCCTCATGGTAACAACAATGTATAGGCCTTGTGTAGTGAGGAAAGCCCTTGTACTGTGAAACTGATGTTAAGATGCAGGTGTCTTATACCCCTAACATGGCTGCCACTGACCACTGCTGCTGCAGCGGGGTTTAGTGGGCGCATTCTAGTGGCTAGGGCCTGGCTGGAACCCTCCAAACAATGTATCAACTTAGCTTGCCAGCCTGTCCACAGGTAGAATGGTGGAACCTCCTAGAACCCCCTGGAACCTTCTGGAACAGGTGAGGTGACACCAACTGCCACTGCCAACTGTCAACTGGCACTGTATAAGGAAAGGAAGGTAAACTTTCCTGTCAGAGAGACTAAGGGGAGACCTGGGGAAGTACCTACGCAGGAGGATAGGCAGTGGGGGTCAGGGCAGGGTCTTATGATGCTGGAAATGACAGGGCCTAGAGTGCTGCTTTACAAGTATTGAGGCATCCTGTACCCCCCCACTGACCTAACCCAGCGGAAGGGAACCCCCAGGGACCACTTGAGGGGATTGGCTGAGGAGATCTAACACCAGCCACCAACTTAACCCCCTTCAAGGAAACAAGAAACCAAAGGGCGCAAGAAACATCACGCCAACAAGAAACTAAGCTTCTATTTACAAGGGCGCAAGAAACATCACGCCAACAAGAAACTAAGCCTCTATTTACAAGGGTGCAAGAAACCTAAAGAGCTAAGAAGAAATTAAATCATCACAGGACTTTTGAAGAAGCAAACAGGTATTGGCGCGGTACTGACCCTGCGTTTCCTGATGTCACCTGGGGTCTCCCTTGCTAACCTGCTACTGGGGTGTCACCTGTCCTGTATATCTAGCGCTGCCCTTGCTGACCCTGTGAAGAGCGCTGAAGTAATGGAGGGGGTTGCTGCCTTCTGAAGCGCTATATTTGCCTGAACTGCAGCACCCTGAACTGAATGTTATTAGACCTGCTGGTCTTGCCCCCACCTCGTGTGGGCCAAAGCACTATAGCCCTGCACCCTGCTGTCTGTGAAGCGCTAGAATCCTGGGCGTGATTCCTGCCTGAAGCGCTATATTCTGTGGTGCCCTTCAGCAGCGCTACCTGGAATGAACTGTCTGCCGAGCGCTACCTCTGCTGTGAATTGCCTGCTATATCGTAGCGCTGTGAATCCTGAAAAGCGCTATCCCCCTGAAGCGCTGTGTCACCAAGAACTTCTGTGGCTCTAGAAGTTGCTGCCTTCTGAAGCGCTGACTCCCTGCTCCCCCAAAGCTCCTTTGCTGTCCCTGTGAAGAGTGCTGAGGTACTGAAGGGGGTTGCTGCCTTGTGAAGTGCTGTACCTGCAGGGTGCTATTATCTAAACCTGATTGCCTGCTGAAGCGCTGTCCCCAGCATTGCCTGTGGCCAAGCGCTGTCATGTGAGGAACTGAGGTAGTGCCCAGGGAAGCGCTGTAATTTCACTCCAAGCGCTTTCTTGAATGTCCCATAGAAGCGCTGTAATTGTGCCTCCAAGCGCTCTCTTGTAGGCCCCAGAGAAACGCTGTATTTTTGACCTTAAGTGCCCACCTGTTGGCCCCTATGTGCCTCTAGTGACGTGGAGGCCATTAAGTTACTGTTTATGCCCGAGGACAGGCTTGCCATTCATGAACTGTTTGGGCCCTGGTTCCGGCGTAGGCCTAAAGACATACTGAGTTCATCTGCGATGGCTTAGCCCTGCATAGGGGAGTCCAAGGCATAGTAAAATGCTCATTGAGAATGCTTTACTGAATTGCTTATTGAAATGTTCACCTTAATTAACAGAAATGTTTTACTAATCTAAAGCAAGGCCTGTGCTTACTTAATGAGATGTTGCTCTCTAGCAATGAGTAATGTTCTATTTATAAGTTACTTAATGAAATGCCTATGCCTAATTCCTTCCCTGTAATGTTTACTCCTGATTAGGGGGATGTTACCTATGATTGGGGAAGAGTTTTGAAGTGGTTATTCCTGCTTGGAACCAGGATTATTCTGAACTATAGAAGTTTTATTACACCCCTGCCCCAGTGTTATAACCTCTACTTATTTACAGGATTACTCTTGGGTGCTGAAAGGTTTATGCCTGCTTAATGTAGGAATTAGAATGTTGATCCTGGCCTGGGGGTGGAAACGCCAACAGCTGCATAATTAACTGTGTCTGCTGACTAATGAAACATTTATTCATGTTGGTTGAAAGGTGGAGCACATGCCCACAGTTATGGAGTGAGGTGCTCCTTGCTTTAAAAGAAATGTTTACATTTACTAAAAGGCTTTACATGCATAAACCAAGTCTTCTAAGCTCAGGCTTGCCTGTTAAAAATGGTTATCTCTGCCTTGAAGAGTTGTTAACTGTTGATTGCTGAGTAGGGGAACGTTAATGCTATAAGGATATAGTTACACTGCCTAATGAGATGTTTTATCCGCAGTGGCGTGTTTTTATTCCTGCCATAGGAGTTTCATTCCTGCCTAAGGAAATGGTTAATGAAATGTTTTACCCCCAGTGAAGTGTTTTACTTCTGCTAAACTGATTATCTCTATTGCAGGAAATGTTTTACCTGTAAGCTCCTGATTAATGGGGGAAGGCCCTGCCTGTTCAGGCATCAGGTAATAGGATGGTGTGTGATGCCTAAAGAAATACTTTATGCCTAATGAAAGGTGTTGACCTCATTTGAGGCAATGTTTACTCCTGCCCAGGGAAGGGTCTCATACCCCTGCTATAACAGAGATCTACTTACACCTGCTCAATGTAGGGATTTCTACTTCCCTGATGGAATGTTGGTGTAGCCCAGATACAGTTAAACCTGCACAAGGGGATGGTTACCTAGATTGCAATGTTTTCTCCTAGTTAGTGCTGGCTAATGCAATGGTTAGCTGGGCCCAATGAGAAGTTCTCCCAAAGGGATGCCCAAACTTGTTATATGGAATAATTATTCTTAATGAAATGTTTAATTCCTATTACAGGAGGAGAGTTACGTCCACATACTTTTGTGGCAAATGAAATGTTTCATATTTAAGGAAATGTTTGAACTACACTTAACGAATTGTTTATTCCTACAGCGGGGAGATGTTTCTGTTATGGAACTGTCCCTTTGTTTACCTGAGGAAATGGATATTGATGCTTAATGCAGTGTTGTTCTTATGACTTTGAGATGTATTCCTTTCAGGTACTGACCAAGAAGCAAGGCGTAGGTCGGGCCTGTGTCCCACTAAAAATGTATTTAACTATTTATTGATCCAATATTTAATATTTATTGCAGAACGGATATTTATTCATCTAATATTGATCGCAAGTTTTGAGACACATGTATTTTAAATGAATTTATGATTTCCCTGATCCTGCTCTATCTATCTGATTATTTATCTTAATACAAATCACTTGTTTTTATACAAGCTCTGGAGTGGAGTCATTTATTGCGTGCCCAGGTTTCTGTCTCAGTGTGAGTGTGTGCTGCATAATCGCTTAACACATGTGCTTTCGGATGCCTACCCGCTCGTGCCATGCTACCCTAGGGGACTGGTGACCCCAGTTCCAACATATTGGTGTCGAGCGGTGGGATCCAGGACCTGTGACCATGCAGCACCCTCCATTGGGACAGGGTGCACAGCAATTGGGCTGCACACTGATTGTGTGTGCAAGCCTTAGTAATTGACCCCTCCACTGTCTAGCCTGTGAGTGTATCAGGGCCTGTTTGACCTATACTGTCACCCACATCCTAGAACCTTTTCCTGAATTATCTGAGTCCCCACCTGGCGTACTGGAGTGTTGTCAGGGGATGGGGGTGCCTGTTGGGTGGAGGGAAGAAGGAACTCCGTACCACTTTGGGGGCACGGGTAGGAGCCCATCCAGAGGGGAGAGGGGATGGGGACAGGAGGGGCAGGTCACACCCAGGGAGGGGGTCACACCAGAGAACCTTGGAAGGGGGGGTGTCGTCAAAGAGGTTAGAGCAGAAAAGGGAGAGTGTGAGCCTTGCAATGAAGGAAGGGAAGCTGGTGCACAGGCTTCAGCTAAACAGAGACAGAGCTGAAGACCTTGAAATCATGTGTGCCAGGTACTTCCATGGTGGCAGCGTACCCGAGGTTCGGGGTTTGGACCAGTCACGGGGTGTAGAACCTGGACTGGGGTTTCAGGTGCAGGGATTGCCTGACCTGGAGGGTGGGGTACCAGTAACTATGGACCCTACCAGTGTGACTTCCAGGGGTACCTATCCGGGGAGGAGGGTGCGGAACCCTGGAAGGGGGTGCAGAGGGAGGAAGGACTCTCCTCTGGCACTGGTCCAGCCACGGGGTTAAAGATCCTGGGTTGGGTGGCCAGGTTCAGGGGTTGCCTGACCTGGCGGGAGGAATCTCTGTATTCAGAGTTCCCCCGGTTGTGACTTCCAGGGGTACCTATCCGGGAAAGAGGGTGCGGAACCCTGGAAGGGGGTGCAGAGGGAGGAAGGACTCTCCTCTGGCACCGGTCCAGCCACGGGGTTAAAGATCCTGGGTTGGTTGGCCAGGTTCAGGGGTTGCCTGACCTGGCGGGAGGAATCTCTGTATTCAGAGTTCCCCCGGTTGTGACTCTCAGGGGTACTACTCCAGGTGGGAGGGTGCGGAACCCTGGGAGGGGGTGCAGGGAGAGGTAGGTCTCGCCCCTGTCACCAATTCAACTTAAGGGTTTAGACCCTAGGTTGAGGAGGAGAGTGGAAAAAGGTACCACGGGCCTGGGGCGACTGCCTCCACTCTGAGAGAGAGTAAGGGCCAGAGACATCTGGATTGGAGGTCTGTCCTGGCCGCATCCCACTAGGAACACCAGTGGGGTGGTTGGATTAGCGAGAATGTCATGGTGGTATTGGGCGTGCGTCCACCTTTTTCCGCCCCAAGCAGGGAAGCCCATCAAGGGAATGATCGGTCTACCCTGGCTTTTGGCTGGGGGGGAGATGTGTGAGACTTGGCCCTTTCCCCAAAATTTTTCGCCTTTTTATTTCCCTTTTAAATCAGAATGCCCTCATGGTAACAACAATGTATAGGCCTTGTGTAGTGAGGAAAGCCCTGTGTACTGTGAAACTGATGTTAAGATGCAGGTGTTTTATACCCCTAACATGGCTGCCACTGACCACTGCTGCTGCAGCGGGGTTTAGTGGGCGCATTCTAGTGGCTAGGGCCTGGCTGGTACCCTCCAAACAATGTATCAACTTAGCTTGCCAGCCTGTCCACAGGTAGAATGGTGGAACCTCCTAGAACCCCCTGGAACCTTCTGGAACAGGTGAGGTGACACCAACTGCCACTGCCAACTGTCAACTGGCACTGTATAAGGAAAGGAAGGTAAACTTTCCTGTCAGAGGGACTAAGGGGAGACCTGGGGAAGTACCTACGCAGGAGGATAGGCAGTGGGGGTCAGGGCAGGGTCTTATGATGCTGGAAATGACAGGGCCTAGAGTGCTGCTTTACAAGTATTGAGGCATCCTGTACCCCCCCCACTGACCTAACCCCGCGGAAGGGAACCCCCAGGGACCACTTGAGGGGATTGGCTGAGGAGATCTAACACCAGCCACCAACTTAACCCCCTTCAAGGAAACAAGAAACCAAAGGGCGCAAGAAACATCACGCCAACAAGAAACTAAGCTTCTATTTCCAAGGGCGCAAGAAACATCACGCCAACAAGAAACTAAGCCTCTATTTACAAGGGTGCAAGAAACCTAAAGCGCTAAGAAGAAATTAAATCATCACAGGACTTTTGAAGAAGCAAACAGGTATTGGCGCGGTACTGACCCTGCGTTTCCTGATGTCACCTGGGGTCTCCCTTGCTAACCTGCTACTGGGGTGTCACCTGTCCTGTATATCTAGCGCTGCCCTTGCTGACCCTGTGAAGAGCGCTGAAGTAATGGAGGGGGTTGCTGCCTTCTGAAGCGCTATATTTGCCTGAACTGCAGCACCCTGAACTGAATGTTATTAGACCTGCTGGTCTTGCCCCCACCTCGTGTGGGCCAAAGCACTATAGCCCTGCACCCTGCTGTCTGTGAAGCGCTAGAATCCTGGGCGTGATTCCTGCCTGAAGCGCTATATTCTGTGGTGCCCTTCAGCAGCGCTACCTGGAATGAACTGTCTGCCGAGCGCTACCTCTGCTGTGAATTGCCTGCTATATCGTAGCGCTGTGAATCCTGAAAAGCGCTATCCCCCTGAAGCGCTGTGTCACCAAGAACTTCTGTGGCTCTAGAAGTTGCTGCCTTCTGAAGCGCTGACTCCCTGCTCCCCCAACGCTCCTTTGCTGTCCCTGTGAAGAGTGCTGAGGTACTGAAGGGGGTTGCTGCCTTGTGAAGTGCTGTACCTGCAGGGTGCTATTATCTAAACCTGATTGCCTGCTGAAGCGCTGTCCCCAGCATTGCCTGTGGCCAAGCGCTGTCATGTGAGGAACTGAGGTAGTGCCCAGGGAAGCGCTGTCATTTCACTCCAAGCGCTTTCTTGAATGTCCCATAGAAGCGCTGTAATTGTGCCTCCAAGCGCTCTCTTGTAGGCCCCAGAGAAACGCTGTATTTTTTACCTTAAGTGCCCACCTGTTGGCCCCTATGTGCCTCTAGTGACGTGGAGGCCATTAAGTTACTGTTTATGCCTGAGGACAGGCTTGCCATTCATGAACTGTTTGGGCCCTGGTTCCGGCGTAGGCCTAAAGACATACTGAGTTCATCTGCGATGGCTTAGCCCTGCATAGGGGAGTCCAAGGCATAGTAAAATGCTCATTGAGAATGCTTTACTGAATTGCTTATTGAAATGTTCACCTTAATTAACAGAAATGTTTTACTAATCTAAAGCAAGGCCTGTGCTTACTTAATGAGATGTTGCTCTCTAGCAATGAGTAATGTTCTATTTATAAGTTACTTAATGAAATGCCTATGCCTAATTCCTTCCCTGTAATGTTTACTCCTGATTAGGGGGATGTTACCTATGATTAGGGAAGAGTTTTGAAGTGGTTATTCCTGCTTGGAACCAGGATTATTCTGAACTATAGAAGTTTTATTACACCCCTGCCCCAGTGTTATAACCTCTACTTATTTACAGGATTACTCTTGGGTGCTGAAAGGTTTATGCCTGCTTAATGTAGGAATTAGAATGTTGATCCTGGCCTGGGGGTGGAAATGCCAACAGCTGCATAATGAACTGTGTCTGCTGACTAATGAAACATTTATTCATGTTGGTTGAAAGGTGGAGCACATGCCCACAGTTATGGAGTGAGGTGCTCCTTGCTTTAAAAGAAATGTTTACATTTACTAAAAGGCTTTACATGCATAAACCAAGTCTTCTAAGCTCAGGCTTGCCTGTTAAAAATGGTTATCTCTGCCTTGAAGAGTTGTTAACTGTTGATTGCTGAGTAGGGGAACGTTAATGCTATAAGGATATAGTTACACTGCCTAATGAGATGTTTTATCCGCAGTGGCGTGTTTTTATTCCTGCCATAGGAGTTTCATTCCTGCCTAAGGAAATGGTTAATTAAATGTTTTACCCCCAGTGAAGTGTTTTACTTCTGCTAAACTGATTATCTCTATTGCAGGAAATGTTTTACCTGTAAGCTCCTGATTAATGGGGGAAGGCCCTGCCTGTTCAGGCATCAGGTAATAGGATGGTGTGTGATGCCTAAAGAAATACTTTATGCCTAATGAAAGGTGTTGACCTCATTTGAGGCAATGTTTACTCCTGCCCAGGGAAGGGTCTCATACCCCTGCTATAACAGAGTTCTACTTACACCTGCTCGCGCCGTGATGCTCATGGGTAACTGAGCGCGTTATACATTTTTTATAAAATATAAAATAAAATACCTGCTCAATGTAGGGATTTCTACTTCCCTGATGGAATGTTGGTGTAGCCCTGATACAGTTAAACCTGCACAAGGGGATGGTTACCTAGATTGCAATGTTTTCTCCTAGTTAGTGCTGGCTAATGCAATGGTTAGCTGGGCCCAATGAGAAGTTCTCCCAAAGGGATGCCCAACCTTGTTATATGGAATAATTATTCTTAATGAAATGTTTAATTCCTATTACAGGAGGAGAGTTACGTCCACATACTTTTGTGGCAAATGAAATGTTTCATATTTAAGGAAATGTTTGAACTACACTTAACGAATTGTTTATTCCTACAGCGGGGAGATGTTTCTGTTATGGAACTGTCCCTTTGTTTACCTGAGGAAATGGATATTGATGCTTAATGCAGTGTTGTTCTTATGACTTTGAGATGTATTCCTTTCAGGTACTGACCAAGAAGCAAGGCGTAGGTCGGGCCTGTGTCCCACTAAAAATGTATTTAATTATTTATTGATCCAATATTTAATATTTATTGCAGAACGGATATTTATTCATCTAATATTGATCGCAAGTTTTGAGACACATGTATTTTAAATGAATTTATGATTTCCCTGATCCTGCTCTATCTATCTGATTATTTATCTTAATACAAATCACTTGTTTTTATACAAGCTCTGGAGTGGAGTCATTTATTGCGTGCCCAGGTTTCTGTCTCAGTGTGAGTGTGTGCTGCATGATCGCTTAACACATGTGCTTTCGGATGCCTACCCGCTCGTGCCATGCTACCCTAGGGGACTGGTGACCCCAGTTCCAACATATTGGTGTCGAGCGGTGGGGTCCAGGACCTGTGACCATGCAGCACCCTCCATTGGGACAGGGTGCACAGCAATTGGGCTGCACACTGATTATGTGTGCAAGCCTTAGTAATTGACCCCTCCACTGTCTAGCCTGTGAGTGTATCAGGGCCTGTTTGACCTATACTGTCACCCACATCCTAGAACCTTTTCCTGAATTATCTGAGTCCCCACCTGGCGTACTGAAGTGTTGTCAGGGGATGGGGGTGCCTGTTGGGCGGAGGGAAGAAGGAACTCCGTACCACTTTGGGGGCACGGGTAGGAGCCCATCCAGAGGGGAGAGGGGATGGGGACAGGAGGGGCAGGTCACACCCAGGGAGGCGGTCACACCAGAGAACCTTGGAAGGGGGGGTGTGTCGTCAAAGAGGTTAGAGCAGAAAAGGGAGAGTGTGAGCCTTGCAATGAAGGAAGGGAAGCTGGTGCACAGGCTTCAGCTAAACAGAGACAGAGCTGAAGACCTTGAAATCATGTGTGCCAGGTACTTCCATGGTGGCAGCGTACCCGAGGTTCGGGGTTTGGACCAGTCACGGGGTGTAGAACCTGGACTGGGGTTTCAGGTGCAGGGATTGCCTGACCTGGAGGGTGGGGTACCAGTAACTATGGACCCTACCAGTGTGACTTCCAGGGGTACCTATCCGGGGAGGAGGGTGCGGAACCCTGGAAGGGGGTGCAGAGGGAGGAAGGACTCTCCTCTGGCACTGGTCCAGCCACGGGGTTAAAGATCCTGGGTTGGGTGGCCAGGTTCAGGGGTTGCCTGACCTGGCGGGAGGAATCTCTGTATTCAGAGTTCCCCCGGTTGTGACTTCCAGGGGTACCTATCCGGGGAGGAGGGTGCGGAACCCTGGAAGGGGGTGCAGAGGGAGGAAGGACTCTCCTCTGGCACCGGTCCAGCCACGGGGTTAAAGATCCTGGGTTGGGTGGCCAGGTTCAGGGGTTGCCTGACCTGGCGGGAGGAATCTCTGTATTCAGAGTTCCCCCGGTTGTGACTCTCAGGGGTACTACTCCAGGTGGGAGGGTGCGGAACCCTGGGAGGGGGTGCAGGGAGAGGTAGGTCTCGCCCCTGTCACCAATTCAACTTAAGGGTTTAGACCCTAGGTTGAGGAGGAGAGTGGAAAAAGGTACCACGGGCCTGGGGCGACTGCCCCCACTCTGAGAGAGAGTAAGGGCCAGAGACATCTGGATTGGAGGTCTGTCCTGGCCGCATCCCACTAGGAACACCAGTGGGGTGGTTGGATTAGCGAGAATGTCATGGTGGTATTGGGCCTGCGTCCACCTTTTTCCGCCCCAAGCAGGGAAGCCCATCAAGGGAATGATCGGTCTACCCTGGCTTTTGGCTGGGGGGGAGATGTGTGAGACTTGGCCCTTTCCCCAAAATTTTTCGCCTTTTTATTTCCCTTTTAAATCAGAATGCCCTAATGGTAACAACAATGTATAGGCCTTGTGTAGTGAGGAAAGCCCTGTGTACTGTGAAACTGATGTTAAGATGCAGGTGTCTTATACCCCTAACATGGCTGCCACTGACCACTGCTGCTGCAGCGGGGTTTAGTGGGCGCATTCTAGTGGCTAGGGCCTGGCTGGAACCCTCCAAACAATGTATCAACTTAGCTTGCCAGCCTGTCCACAGGTAGAATGGTGGAACCTCCTAGAACCCCCTGGAACCTTCTGGAACAGGTGAGGTGACACCAACTGCCACTGCCAACTGTCAACTGGCACTGTATAAGGAAAGGAAGGTAAACTTTCCTGTCAGAGGGACTAAGGGGAGACCTGGGGAAGTACCTACGCAGGAGAATAGGCAGTGGGGGTCAGGGCAGGGTCTTATGATGCTGGAAATGACAGGGCCTAGAGTGCTGCTTTACAAGTATTGAGGCATCCTGTACCCCCCCCACTGACCTAACCCCGCGGAAGGGAACCCCCAGGGACCACTTGAGGGGATTGGCTGAGGAGATCTAACACCAGCCACCAACTTAACCCCCTTCAAGGAAACAAGAAACCAAAGGGCGCAAGAAACATCACGCCAACAAGAAACTAAGCTTCTATTTCCAAGGGCGCAAGAAACATCACGCCAACAAGAAACTAAGCCTCTATTTACAAGGGTGCAAGAAACCTAAAGCGCTAAGAAGAAATTAAATCATCACAGG
Source organism: Lissotriton helveticus (assembly GCF_964261635.1). Lineage (NCBI taxonomy): Eukaryota > Metazoa > Chordata > Amphibia > Caudata > Salamandridae > Lissotriton > Lissotriton helveticus. The sequence continues at coordinate 1,957,448,901 of NC_136059.1, read as the reverse complement.
ACTTTTGAAGAAGCAAACAGGTATTGGCGCGGTACTGACCCTGCGTTTCCTGATGTCACCTGGGGTCTCCCTTGCTAACCTGCTACTGGGGTGTCACCTGTCCTGTATATCTAGCGCTGCCCTTGCTGACCCTGTGAAGAGCGCTGAAGTAATGGAGGGGGTTGCTGCCTTCTGAAGCGCTATATTTGCCTGAACTGCAGCACCCTGAACTGAATGTTATTAGACCTGCTGGTCTTGCCCCCACCTCGTGTGGGCCAAAGCACTATAGCCCTGCACCCTGCTGTCTGTGAAGCGCTAGAATCCTGGGCGTGATTCCTGCCTGAAGCGCTATATTCTGTGGTGCCCTTCAGCAGCGCTACCTGGAATGAACTGTCTGCCGAGCGCTACCTCTGCTGTGAATTGCCTGCTATATCGTAGCGCTGTGAATCCTGAAAAGCGCTATCCCCCTGAAGCGCTGTGTCACCAAGAACTTCTGTGGCTCTAGAAGTTTCTGCCTTCTGAAGCGCTGACTCCCTGCTCCCCCAACGCTCCTTTGCTGTCCCTGTGAAGAGTGCTGAGGTACTGAAGGGGGTTGCTGCCTTGTGAAGTGCTGTACCTGCAGGGTGCTATTATCTAAACCTGATTGCCTGCTGAAGCGCTGTCCCCAGCATTGCCTGTGGCCAAGCGCTGTCATGTGAGGAACTGAGGTAGTGCCCAGGGAAGCGCTGTAATTTCACTCCAAGCGCTTTCTTGAATGTCCCATAGAAGCACTGTAATTGTGCCTCCAAGCGCTCTCTTGTAGGCCCCAGAGAAACGCTGTATTTTTGACCTTAAGTGCCCACCTGTTGGCCCCTATGTGCCTCTAGTGACGTGGAGGCCATTAAGTTACTGTTTATGCCTGAGGACAGGCTTGCCATTCATGAACTGTTTGGGCCCTGGTTCCGGCGTAGGCCTAAAGACATACTGAGTTCATCTGCGATGGCTTAGCCCTGCATAGGGGAGTCCAAGGCATAGTAAAATGCTCATTGAGAATGCTTTACTGAATTGCTTATTGAAATGTTCACCTTAATTAACAGAAATGTTTTACTAATCTAAAGCAAGGCCTGTGCTTACTTAATGAGATGTTGCTCTCTAGCAATGAGTAATGTTCTATTTATAAGTTACTTAATGAAATGCCTATGCCTAATTCCTTCCCTGTAATGTTTACTCCTGATTAGGGGGATGTTACCTATGATTGGGGAAGAGTTTTGAAGTGGTTATTCCTGCTTGGAACCAGGATTATTCTGAACTATAGAAGTTTTATTACACCCCTGCCCCAGTGTTATAACCTCTACTTATTTACAGGATTACTCTTGGGTGCTGAAAGGTTTATGCCTGCTTAAAGTAGGAATTAGAATGTTGATCCTGGCCTGGGGGTGGAAACGCCAACAGCTGCATAATGAACTGTGTCTGCTGACTAATGAAACATTTATTCATGTTGGTTGAAAGGTGGAGCACATGCCCACAGTTATGGAGTGAGGTGCTCCTTGCTTTAAAAGAAATGTTTACATTTACTAAAAGGCTTTACATGCATAAACCAAGTCTTCTAAGCTCAGGCTTGCCTGTTAAAAATGGTTATCTCTGCCTTGAAGAGTTGTTAACTGTTGATTGCTGAGTAGGGGAACGTTAATGCTATAAGGATATAGTTACACTGCCTAATGAGATGTTTTATCCGCAGTGGCGTGTTTTTATTCCTGCCATAGGAGTTTCATTCCTGCCTAAGGAAATGGTTAATGAAATGTTTTACCCCCAGTGAAGTGTTTTACTTCTGCTAAACTGATTATCTCTATTGCAGGAAATGTTTTACCTGTAAGCTCCTGATTAATGGGGGAAGGCCCTGCCTGTTCAGGCATCAGGTAATAGGATGGTGTGTGATGCCTAAAGAAATACTTTATGCCTAATGAAAGGTGTTGACCTCATTTGAGGCAATGTTTACTCCTGCCCAGGGAAGGGTCTCATACCCCTGCTATAACAGAGATCTACTTACACCTGCTCAATGTAGGGATTTCTACTTCCCTGATGGAATGTTGGTGTAGCCCTGATACAGTTAAACCTGCACAAGGGGATGGTTACCTAGATTGCAATGTTTTCTCCTAGTTAGTGCTGGCTAATGCAATGGTTAGCTGGGCCCAATGAGAAGTTCTCCCAAAGGGATGCCCAACCTTGTTATATGGAATAATTATTCTTAATGAAATGTTTAATTCCTATTACAGGAGGAGAGTTACGTCCACATACTTTTGTGGCAAATGAAATGTTTCATATTTAAGGAAATGTTTGAACTACACTTAACGAATTGTTTATTCCTACAGCGGGGAGATGTTTCTGTTATGGAACTGTCCCTTTGTTTACCTGAGGAAATGGATATTGATGCTTAATGCAGTGTTGTTCTTATGACTTTGAGATGTATTCCTTTCAGGTACTGACCAAGAACCAAGGCGTAGGTCGGGCCTGTGTCCCACTAAAAATGTATTTAACTATTTATTGATCCAATATTTAATATTTATTGCAGAACGGATATTTATTCATCTAATATTGATCGCAAGTTTTGAGACACATGTATTTTAAATGAATTTATGATTTCCCTGATCCTGCTCTATCTATCTGATTATTTATCTTAATACAAATCACTTGTTTTTATACAAGCTCTGGAGTGGAGTCATTTATTGCGTGCCCAGGTTTCTGTCTCAGTGTGAGTGTGTGCTGCATAATCGCTTAACACATGTGCTTTCGGATGCCTACCCGCTCATGCCATGCTACCCTAGGGGACTGGTGACCCCAGTTCCAACACTTTGTAATTAAGTTTAATTTAATGCTAATTGTTTTATTGGTAATTAAATATATAATTGATTCTTATTTATGTTTGTTGCTTAATTCTTCGTTATTCAATTTAGGTTTAGTTAGCTAATTTGAATGTGTTGGACCTGGGGTTACCAGTCCACATAGGGTAGCCTGGCACAAAGTGGGAAGACCTACTCCAAGGCAATTGTGTTATACTTGCATCGCACCTTTCACAGTAACCCAATGCCCATCCACCAAAAAGGAAACACCACACCGTGTTTAGAAAAGTAGAAAATCTTTATATTCTGTTTCGGTTAGTTTCTTAAATTTCTCTTAGTTGCAAAGACAGTATCACATTTACATTTATAACAGTGCATTGAAGTTACTCGCTTTTGTAAACTTTCCTAGTTTCATAGAATTTTAGTTCCCTGGCAATCTTGCTCAGTCAAAACATTTCTTTTAGTAGGCTAGATCCCTTCAGCTTTTAAAGTCCTAATACATCATCCTGGATCAGAAGGGAAAATTTCTACATAAGGCAAACTGAGTAATCTAGCTCCAGATTATCTTGGAAAGGAAGACAGATTGGCTTCAGTATTACATTTCAGTTGTAAATATCAATTCAAATTTACATTGGCCCCTCTTGAGGTGTAATTACTAGTGTGCAGATGGTCTCACAGTTCAGGAATTAAACCAGGCAGGGTAACCTGTCAGACTCGTGGTTTCCTCTGCCTCTGTCTTGTTATCTCGCCAACACCGGCGCACTTCCACTGAAACAACAGAGTTCCTATGGTTTATGCTCCCTAGAGTGTTCACGCTCTCTTTCCTGCCAGTTCCAGTGAAGTTATGCGGTTTCTTTAATCCCCCTGTTCTCCACTTGTCCACTATATGCCAGGAAGTCTAATAATTTCCCCAGGCCCGGCAGAGGGTTCCGTAGAATTCCCACTTCCCTTCCTACTACCCCTGCCCGCCTCACTCCGGGCCTCCGGTACTGCCAGATGGTCTAATTTGGGCCGATAACCTGGGTAAGTCGATCTCTCCCCACCCGCCACTCTTTCAGAAGCAGAAACGAGGCCCTCTCAGCTCCGGGGGCCCTGCACTTCACAGTCTTACCGGGATCTGTCAGCCTCCTCCCGGTCTGAGGGCTCGGCCGCGCTACCTTCACCAGTCACGCGTCCGCCGCTCTGCTCTGATTCCAGCCCTAACGCTGCAGGCTCCTCGCAGCTGACGGGGCTGGAACTTCGCCGCGACTCCCTCGGCGTCTCCGCTGGCTCTGCGTCCCGCCCTCTCCACAGTCGTCAGAGAGGAAGGGAGCTGATGGGGGCCGGCCTACTCTGATTCCCGCCCCCTCCTTTCAGCGCTCGCCTGACACCACTCTCCGGCCTCCGCGCTGCCACTTCCTACGAACTGCTGCCCTGCTGACCAGAACCAGGTCCTCTCCAGCTGGATCTCTTCAACGGGGGCCCGTGAACACAAGGCAGGTGCTCAGTGATGGGGCTACAGCGGCCAGCTGCCACGAGGTAAGGTTTTCCCTACAATCAGATGGGCACAGAGAACCCAAGAGGGGGGTAGTGGCGGTGATTTTACCAGGACCCACACTTTCTGTAGAAGCGATCCAAGGAGGGTCACGAAAAAGGGGGGGGGAGGGTAAAGCCGGACAGCCTCTTCCAAAATCAGATGCTTCCCTGATGTGTTCCCAGGTCAACGATCGACCGCTCCTCACAGGGGGCTCAATGACGCTTTTCTCAGGAGCACTTCAAGGGTTTTGTGAGCCAATGGCGGAAAACAGTGGTAGGGCTCAGTCAATAGTTAGGGGGTGACGTCCTCAAAGTAGAGCAGCCGGCCCATAGGACAATCTAACCTCTATTAGTGCGCCTTCCTCCCTATACTACCGCTTCACTCCTCACCAGGTTCCGCCTGAACTCTCTCTGGTCGCTCTAAAATGGCCGCCCTGGTTCTGGTCTTTGATAGACTGGGCTCAGGCTACCAGAACCAGCTGGAAGGTTCTAGAGCTTTCCCATATAGTCCTATGGCTCAGGACCCTGAGGTAAAAAATGTGGCAGTTACAAGCCTCCATGTTGTGTTTCCCTATCCTCTATTTTAAGGGAGCACCTGTGCCTCAAGATGTCATAGGGATAAAGAGGCACCCAAAACTCTAGGGACAACACCAAAAATTCTAGTGGACACAAAAATAAAGGAAAGTTAGGAGGCAAAAAGGGGACAACAATAAATAAATAACAGGAGGGACCACCCAAAGGGGTGACAGGTCTAACAGAATGTATATGTTTATTATTTAAATTTATGTTAGTAACATATTTTAGTAGTTGGTTTTTGGGTTTGGCGAAGAAGAGGGTGGGAAGTTAAGTAAATTCCAATTAATATTACTGATATGATAATTAAATGTTTTGTAAACCAAATATTAAATGAATCATTTTCATTAACGTTTTTAATTTTTAAATGTTATTATAATTATTTAGGTTTAATTTGTAAAGTATAATGTATATTTAAAATTTTAGGCGTTTGTCAGTAGTTTGCATTTTAGTAGCGTGTTGCTGGGTTTGTGTTGGACTAGAGTGTAAAAGTATTCAAATTATATATGCTTTAAATAATGTTTAGTTGATAAATAATGTTTTATTATTTATTTGAATTACATAATAATTTATTGCAATACATGTTATGATATTAGGATTTGTAAAATGTATTTTTTAATTATATTTGTTGTATTTAAGTAGCGTTTTCATTTAAATATTGGTTTGTTTATTAGATTTGTTTGGGTGATTTATTTTGGGTTGTGGGGAGGGAAGAATATTTAATTTGATATACATTTGTTTATTATTTTTTATTGACCTTTTTAAGTTGATATTTTATGCATTTTTATATAAAATATGATTTAAAATGTGTTGTTGTTAGGTATTTAAATGTTTTTTAGAACATAATTATGAGTTGAAATGACATATGTAATACTGCTGAAGTTCAACACTTTCCTAAGGTCGAAGATGGTGGAATGGGAATATTACTATCTAACCCCTTCCTGAGTCCAGCATTTTCTCTACTGGTGCTTAGACTAGAGTGAGAATACTAAATCTAAGCCCTTTGAAATCTAACACTTTCTGTAGGAAATTAGATTACTGGTTGAGAGCGGTGAAACCCTACTAAGCAGAAATAGTAGAAATCACAATTCTTGTCAGGGTGAAACTCAAGCAAACCTAAAATTAACCTATGCTTAACCCTCTGGTAGCTTGGCACAAAATAAGTCAGGCCTAACTTAGAGGCAATGTGTAAAGTATTTATACAGCACAAAAGCTGTAATAAAGGGAAAACACACCAAAAGAAAAATCCTATACCAATTAAAAAACTAAAGAACAATTTTATACATTATTTTTCACGAAAACAACATAAATCCAATCAGTAGAACCTGAGATGTGCAAATTAAAACTTTTCAGGTAAATATAACACCTAAAAGCACAAAGCACAGCCTACGGTTATCTGGTCCTGCGAGACCGGGTGAAAGTCACAAGTTGAGGCCTACCACGATGGAGCACTGGCCGGATACATACACCAGGTTAGTCCCGCTGAAAAAATTACCCACAGTCCAGTGGGAAAAGTCCAATTCAAGGGGGAGGAGGGAGTACATTTCAAATTGTCGTTGTTATAGCGCAAAGAGCATGTCATGCGTCATGAACGATTGTTGCTGGAGATTCACATTGGCAGTTACCACGGGTTGTTGATGCTGTAGCACAAAGTGCAGATCTCGTGTTTTCGGTACTTGCCAGTCATCACCAGCAGTCATTCAGCACGAAGAGTTTGATTTGCCAGAACTTTACGTTGGTTGTCGGCAAGATTTTGGCATGAACGGTTCTGTTCACGGTAGCAAAAAGTCCCAAACTTCAGGATTTCTCATTTTCTTTGAAGGGTAACTCAACTGATGCCACACCAAAGGTCCAGGACCTGCAGGGCACCTCTTGGGGATCAGGAGCTCTCTCCGACAGAGGCCAGCAGGGCTCAGGTAGTTCCAGTTGCAGGTCCAGGTAGCAGGTCAGCTGGGCAGTTTCAGAGAGGCCTTTGTAGCTTGTTATTTCACTGTAGCCCAGAACAGGAGATCAGTCAGCTGACTCTTTGAGTCACTTCAGCCTGGGATGAAGGGTGCATGTCCCTTCTTCTTTCTCAACAAGCAGGGCAGGCATCAAGCAGCAGTGCTGCAGAATGTCCTTCTTCTATAATATGCACAGGTCCAGGAGTATACTAGAGAGTGGGTTTGAGGGTCCTCTTTTTATACCTGGTGCCCACTTTGAATTGGGAGAAGCTTCCAAAATTAGATCTGCCAATAAAGAGATTGGTGACTTCTCCACACTTAAATTCTATTCCTAGTATTCCCATGTACTTGCAAGGATCATCTTTTCTCTGAATAAAGGAGAGAAAATGCCATCCAACATGATCTTTGCTCAAACGTTTACCATATAATATCATTTGTAAGCCCAGGCGGAGTCCGCGCAGCTGGACTCCGCAGAACTCCGCAAAGTGTAAAAAACACTGCAGCACTATGCAGAGTTCTCTAGCAGGCGGAGATACCGGCTCCTCCTACAGCATGCACTGAGGTGAGGACTAAGGATAACAATTTCAAGGATAGAGGAAAGAAACTGCTAATCCAGAGACATTGCGATCTCTGAATGTAGCAGTCTACCACTAATCTGGGCTGCTTCTGTATGTCCTGCCCCAGGGATGCAGGCACTGCTGAGAGGAGGACGCTAGCCCATTTGGAGCTGTTAGGACTCCGGTGTGGGCTGGCGACTCAGAGGAGGCAGCTGTAGGCTTCGGATCCTCCTTACCTTTTCTTTCCATCAGCATCGATGATGAGAGAGGGTCCCTTGGGTCAGGCTCCAACAGTAGCAGCCACAGGAGAAGGCTCGGTCACGTGTCTTGCCCCCACAGGCATCACTCAAATTTTCTTCTCGCCACTCTGCTCCAGTCCAGCAGCAGCTCTTGATCCTTCCTGAGTCCTGCACTGGAGGTGACGTGAGTCACGTGACCTGGTGGGACTGGAAGTGGTTCTCCTCTGCCACCGCCTGGTTCCCCTGGCAACGGCAAGAAGCCAGCATTGAGACCTACTGTGCGATTGAGCTTTGCCAGATCTTGGGGTTGTGGTGGTAAATATCTCTGCTATATGGTGGAGTCGGAGTTTTGCCACAACTCTGCACCTTAAACAGAGGTGCGGAGTGGTAAAACTCCGCTGACTCTGTCTGCAGGCATGCATTGACAGAATTATTTGTAGAGCACTATCGTTTATTCACATAGTGTCAAAATATTTTGCATTGTATTTTTCATTTTATACTTTATATACTCTTATAGTTAACATCTTAGCAGTGCCCACTGTACAGGGAAGGGGAAGGATTGTGCAGTGTTCAGGAAGTTGTGGGTAGGTGAAGTGACAATTCAATTGTAGATTACTTTCAACAATTGGAAATGGCTTCTCAGAGGAGCCTTATCAGAATTAATCCAAAATCAAGTAAACATTATCATGACATCATATTTTAACAAATGTACTAAATCACACTCTGATTATGTGGTTTGGTTGATAGTCGATGTTTCGACCCTCGTTGTAGGGATGCTGCCCCTTACATGGCGGGTCTTCTTCAGGACAGTGAAGGAAGGGGTGGGCAATTCCTATATGGGAAAGGGTATTTACAAAACCAATTAGAGGAGCCATTCAATGGAGGATATTTACACAGGGGTACAATAATTAACATCATACGTTAGTATACTATAACCTATGGTCCAAGGGACAAAAGGCAGGGTACCAGGCTAGTTTCTGTCAGTCGCAGCTCCTGGAGTAGATAGTATTAGCAGTTAATTTCAATTTGAGAGAGAGTCAACCAGATCTAAGATATTGAGCGAGGTTACATTATTTATAGGGTTCGACATTACTAAACGCAATTGGGTGGTGACTCCATTATAGAGATGCAGTGATACATTTTTCGGGGTTACATTTAGGGTACTGGATCTAACTCTCAACAGCAATTACGTGGGCAGTGTGGAGTCGGTTACCTTATATATCGATTGCGGGGACGCTATGAAGTTACACGTTAAACTTTATCGGCAACATCATTCCTATGGATATAAAATTATTTAAAAATTTAATTGTAATCATATGTGGAGTAAAACCAGTAAAGATTGGATACCGGCTCGCTGATTGTTACCTTGTATGTGGTGAAGAGTCCTTGAATAATTGGCAATCTATGGGAAATAAGTTAAATCAGAGAGGTTGTAGGATACGGCTCTCGCATTTTCGTTCTAATTAAAGTGGGAAAATAAATAAAGAGTTCCCCTGCTTGTACCTGTATTAAAGCGTACCGACCAAGGCACAGGTCCTAGTCCAATTCTGACTCGGTCGCTGTAATTAGAAAATGGAACTCAATCAGGCTCGTTGTGACACATAGCCTACTCACATATTAATCAGGGAGAAGGGGTTACTCACTCTTACCTAAGGAAACGGGTCAGAACTCTTCGTCCCCGGCTTCAATCACCTCCAACGTTTACTCGGGAGTGTGGCGCTGGCGTTCGAAGTGCGTTGTATTCTTCCGCACCACGTGACCGCTAAGGCAATAGAAGAAAGCCTAAGCTGGTTACCGTGGTTACCACAACGCTCACGACGGTGATCCAGTAAAATTAGGGTTTGGATTATAATTGTGTACAGCAACCTTCCATAATTAATTTACAAAGGAAGTGTTGCAACGATATGCCCGATTTACAAGGCCAGTTGATTTAGGTTGTGGGGATGCTCAGGTATTCATATTATCCGCCAGGTTATTGAATTAATGTCTGGGGTACGATTAGTAGTATGCTACAGTTAAGGAATTTACATTTAAATTATTAGCCGTGGGATTATTATTATTATGCATATAGCACCCAGGATCTCACGGTATCATTATGTGGACCCGTAACTACTTCATAAGTTATAAAGGTGGTCCAGATTACATAGATCATTACATAGAGAAAACAACATATGATATCTTTACGACCACGTAATTACCATCACAGGGTATTAAAGCGGTCTAGACTGTATTGGGCAGTATTTCTATAATTATTCATCTCTATTCAGATCGACCACACGCATTAATCAAACATTCTATGGGGTAACATTGAGAATCAAAACGTATATTGCTATGGTCCACAACCACGTAACTGCCTCGCAGGGTGTTAAAGTGGTCCCCGTAATGCTCTAGGGTAAAATCTTTATCACATATTATTTTATATCAAAGGACCACGTAAATGCTTCACAGGGTATTATAGCGGTCACGGTTGGTATGTATTGTTGCATAAAGGACTTAGATTTAAAGCCTATAATTGGGAGATTCATGCATTATGGACAGTGAACCCAATACGTTAGATTGTAGACATCTGTATAAAACTGCTGTCTAATTTGTTCAGTCCTTCATTGATGGAATTGAAATGAGTTATCCATTTCATTTCTCACAAATTAAGTAAGGAGCAGATGTTACCGCCTCTTGGTCCGAGATTGACTTTCTCTAGGACGGTCCATTTAAGGTCTTCAGGTGCATGTCTTAGCGTTTTGAAATGGTCAACAAGAGGGGCGCCCAACGTTTCACATCTAATACGACTGAAATGTTGCAAAATTCTTGATTTCACTTTTTGCTGTGTTTGCCCTATATATATCATCTGGAAAGGGCATACAACGCAGTAGATGACATCCCTGGTGTTGCAGTTTGTGTAGTGTTTTAGAGCAATTTTGTGATCTTTATGAACAAACTCCTTGATTTGTAAGGTGTAATCACAGGCTTTACAGTTACCACATCTGTGGTGGGTGTCCAACAATGGGTTGTAGGTTCCACATCGAGGTCAGTGATGGCGGTGCGGGTGTCTCAAGGAAGGAACAAACCACATGCTTTCGAATATTCTTTGCCTTTTTAAACGAATGCATGGGCGGGTTTGTTATTCCCACATCGTCGCTGGTCAAATTCCAATACTTGTTTACAGCTTTTTTGATCTCATTGCTCTTTGTGGAAAAGGTCGTCACACAAATTAGGCGGTCTAATTCGGGTTCATCTCGTGTACTTCCTTGCAGGAGGGATTCCCGAGGGCTGAACCATGCTCTTTTTCTAGCTCGTTTAACCAACCGCTTAGGATATCCTCGATCTATCAAGCGTTGGATTAGTTCCTCAGACTCTGCCATATAATTGTCTTTCAAGGACCAGTTTCGCCTTATACGCAAAAATTGCCCAAAAGGCAAATTATCACATAACGCCCTAAGGTGATGGCTGGAGTATTGTAAAGGAGAGTTTCTTTCTGCCGGTTTTCTGTAGAGTGTAGTACAGAGTTTGTCCTCTTGTGTGTAGATGGTTAAATCTAGAAAGGTTATGGTAGAGGAACTAGACTCCATGGTGAACTGGATGTCAGGGGACCTGGCATTGAGCCATGTGTGGAATTCAGTTAATTGTGACTTATCTCCTTCCCAAATCATGATGATATCGTCTATGTACCGCATCCACGTCCTAATCATAGATCTGTATGGATTAGCATTGTTCAATACAAAATGTTGCTCATATGTGGCCATGAAGATGATCGCTAGATTAGGGGCAAAGGCTGCCCCCATTGCGACTCCTTTAGTCTGAACGTAAAAATCCTTTTGAAAAACAAAAAAATTTCTCATCATAGCGATCTTTAGCAATAATGTGATGAATTTAGTAGGTACATAAGCAGGTGCTGTTCTTTGATCAAGTACCCTAGTAATCACTTCAATGGCTTCTTCTTGGAGAATGCTTGTATAGAGTGAAACGATGTCACTAGTGACCAATAGTTGACTTGTTGGATCAAACGGTAAGCCATCAACGATAGTAATAGTATGGGTAGTGTCTCGTAGGTAAGTGGCAGTGGTTTCCGCAATAGGTTTTAAAAATAAGTCAATATATCAACACAAAGGTTCTAATATGGACCCACACCCAGAGACTAAGGGACGTCCTGGGGGCTGTTCAAGTCTTTATGAATTTTGGGTAATGTGTAAATGGTAGGGGTCCGGGGATTTTTTGATTAAGATATTGAAATTCTTGTTCTGATAGGAAGCCTTGGTCAAACCCTTGTCTGGTCACACGCAATATTTCAGATGCCATATCTTGAGTAGGGTCGCCTGAAAGTTTCTTGTAGCTTACACCATCGTTAAGTTGTTTCATCACTTCAGTTTTATATTTGTCGATGTCTTGAATCACAGTAGCTCCGCCTTTGTCGGCCGGTTTAATGACGATATTTTTGTTGTCTCTCAGATTACGCAAAGCAAGTTTTTCATCTCTGCTGATGTTAAATTGAGTATATTTTTCTTTTGAGAGTATGTTTTCAACATCTCTCATTACCACAGATTCATATGCAAGGATTCTTTTAGTCATCATATGAGCTGGTGGAACATAAGTCGAGGGAGTTCTTAGTCCTGTATGTGTTTGAGGACTAGTGGACGGGGACTTCCGAAAATGATATCTTAATCTTACTTTCCGAAAGAATTTGAACAATTCAGTTTTGATATTGAATGCGTCAGGAACTGCAGTGAGGACATAGGATAAGCCTCTACTGAGCACTCTTTCTTCACTCTCAGTCAGGGTGTGGTTTGATAGATTCACCACAGGACTTTCTTTCACCACCTGTAATTTTTGCGGCGGGTCGACCTCTCTCCGTGTTCTTCTTGGTTGAATCTGACCTGTTTCTGGCCACGGCCACGATTGCCTTCCCAGTCGCCACTGTTGCTCTGTTGTCCTCTGTTCGTTCCTCTCGGGAAAGGGAGACCACGTCCTCGTGGCGGTCTCCATGATCCTTGGTCTAAAAAAGACTGCGGTGCCTGGTAATTGTAGTCCTGATATTGATAATTGCCCCTGGGACCCGCCTGTTCTGTATCCCCTTCAGAACTATAAGAGGAATCGGAGAAGGTGGTATAGTTGCGTCTGCCTCTGTATCCCCCTCGTCCTCTATTCATGAACCGTCCTTGAGTGTCTTGTCTGTAGAAATCCTCTTGCAGATAAGGGTAGGTCTTCTTCTTATCATACAGTCTAATGTCCCTTGCCAATTTATTTAATTTCCTAGTTTGTGTGGTAATATCGAAATCTTTCAGTGTTGCGTCCAGTTTTTTCAAAGCTTCCTTAGCATTTGTAAGGGTGGGATCACTTTCAATTTCAGCCTTAAGCGTTGTAATCTCTTCTTGCAGGATTTTGATCTGCTCCGCCGCCGTCTCTACTCCCAGCACCATCCAGTGCCGGGAGCAGTTGTTGGCCACGAAGCTAAATCCTTCCCGGAATTTGGGTACATCCACGAAAATTGCAGGTTCGATTTTAATTTGCAATCCAGTAGGGATAATATTTGCCTGAAGGTATTGAGTTAATAGGTGTCCATGTAGTCTGATCCTTATTAATTTCTTTTTGAGACGCTCCAAACGTGCGATTTTGTCATTCAGACTAAAATCAATTCCAGGTTGTTGGACCCGTCTGCTTCTGAGAGTCCCCTCACCAATATGATTTCTTTTGTTCCCCTGAACCTCCCAAAATTTGCCGCTTTTTATTTGTCTACCAGGACCTTTTTGTGTGTTGTTTCATGGGGCTAGGTGTTCCTTGACACCCAGTTGCTCACAAGGTTTCTGACACCTATGTACAAGGTGCCTGGCGAAACCTGTGGACATGAAAACTGAGGTTGGCAACCTGTGTGTGTTTAACCTTAAAATGGTGGACACATATTTCCCTCATGTGAGTGACTCCCATTGGAGCCTCCTTGAACCCTGACCTTTTGAGGTTTTGGCGCGCTTTCCTGACAGGAATTTCATAACTTTCCTCAGGTACACAAAATGGCTGCTCCAGAGCCCCAGTACGGTGGCTCTGAGTGACCAAAAGACACCTCAAAAGTGCCATGCCATTGACACAGCCAGGGAAGGTTCTAGAACCTTCTGGCTCGTGCCAGTACCTCAGGGCACTGGCTATGTAAAGCCCAGTCCCTGGCGGCCATTTTAGATGTAATTCAGATTCCAGACTTGACACCAGAGTGACACCTGCCCTGCTGACCCCTGAGGTGGCTGAGAGTACAGGCAGTAGAGTGGCAAGGGTTAATAGCCTGATTCCTGACTGGCGTTCCAGTCAGGCGTGTTCCAGTAACCTTGCGCCTACAGCGCCTGCCCAGCTAGTGCCTCATTGCCCCAAAAGACTGTGGCCACGTTTATGTGCCTCCCCGCCCCCCCCAGTGGTGAAATCGTGAAGAAAAGTCGAGTCGCGACCTTCCACAGTGCCCCCTTTGTGAATAGCGCCTATCGCGGGGGACTCGGACGTCTCCGAGCCCCACCGGCGTTGCGCGCTTCCTGGTTGTGCAGTGATCGAAGGTGAGGTGGTGCGCCGGGGCGGGGAGAGGCCGGCCTTCATTGGGCGGGATTAGCGTCCCTGCCCTTTCCCAGAGACCCGGGAAACTGTTGCCGTGGGCGGGACCAGCCCCCGTATGAGGAAGTCAGAGGGAGGTCCGTGAAGCCCCTGAGAACCCTGATGCTGGCGTAGGAAGTGCTGTGCCCCGACTGAATCGCTATTCGATTGCAGCCGTAGTGAGGTGGGTCGTTTCCCCTGGAGGGGTGCCGCGTTATCAAGGAACTGTGCACCGGCATTGATTTGAGCGAGCGCTGAGACTGAGTGACCCCGCTGGCAGCCATTCGATCGTCTACTGACTTCGAACTGTGCTACCCTGGTGCCTGCGATATTGCCGTAGGCTCAAGTAAACCACACCGGCAAGCGGACATCCTTCCCCGGTGGCAGCGGAGGGCCAAATGTCATATTTACCGTGTTTCCTTGTCTTTAGGTACACGCACATGGGCCCCGCGTGAACATAAAAGAGTCCCCAGTGCACCGTGAATCCAGAGAAGCCCGCATGCATTCCCCATGATTCCACAAGTACTGTTATACTTTTCAAAGTGGGTTTATCTTGCAAATGTAAACTTCCTGATTTATTTAATTGGTGGCAGCGATACCAGAATGAAAATGTGGTTATGCATTTAAATAAACCAGGCTTTATTATTCCATGTATTGGTGATATATAAACCTGATATTCATTTTATTTATTGATGGAGCTATTCCTAATATTTATGCAACACCAGTGTTCCTGAAGTCCTATTTACTGTATTTATTCTCAACCTGAATCCCAGAGTGCTGTAACAAATGAAATGTGAATGTGCTTCCCCAATTGATCCCTATTTACAGCAGAGAACTTTTATATAAAGGAATCGTATTTTTCTACAGCAGTGGTGTGGTGTCCTTCTTTTTGGTGTGACTTTGCAGGGGGTTATTATTGGGTCAGAGCCGGCTTAGCCCTACAGCCTTCACTGCCTTGACACTTGAGCCAAGCTACCCCCTTTGTGCTGGGCTTGCCCATCGCAGGTCCAACACAGGTGTACTGTCAGACAGAAATTCATTAGCCCGTTCCTGTATGAGTTGCTTAATGTAATCCTCTGTGTAGGATAGGGTTTCAGCGTCCATCATAGCGGATCTACATAAATTCTCGTATGGGAAAGGAGAGCGACCTCACAGGTGGGTACCTGCACATAATAGTGTCAAAATATTTTGCATTGTATTTTTCATTTTATACTTTATATACTCTTATAGTTAACATCTTAGCAGTGCCCACTGTACAGGGAAGGGGAAGGATTGTGCAGTGTTCAGGAAGGTGTGGGTAGGTGAAGTGACAATTCAATTGTAGATTACTTTCAACAATTGGAAATGGCTTCTCAGAAGCCATTTCCAATTGTCGAAAGTAATCTACAATTGAATCCTTCCCCTTCCCTGTACAGTGGGCACTGCTAAGATGTTAACTATAAGAGTATATAAAGTATAAAATGAAAAATACAATGCAAAATATTTTGACACTATGTGAATAAACGATAGTGCTCTACAAATAAATCTGTCAATGCATGCTTGTTATGATAATTAAAAGTACTCCTAATTGATCAGGGACCATTTTTTGTATACCACTTAATTACCCAGGTCCCTTGACTACCGGGTTGACCCCCTATTTGTAATCCAATTTGTGTGCAGGTACCCACCTGTGAGGTCGCTCTCCTTTCCCATACGAGAATTTATGTAGATCCGCTATGGTGGACGCTGAAACACTATCCTATACAGAGGATTACATTAAGCAACTCATACAGGAACGGGCTGATGAATTTCTGTCTGACAGTACACCTGGAATTGATTTTAGTCTGAATGACAAAATCGCACGTTTGGAGCGTCTCGAAAAGAAATTAATAAGGACCAGACTACATGGACACTGTTGGACCTGCGATGGGCAAGCCCAGCACAAAGGGGGTAGCTTGGCTCAAGTGTCAAGGCAGTGAAGGCTGTAAGGCTAAGCCGGCTCTGACCCAATAATAACCCCCTGCACAGTCACACCAAAAAGAAGGACACCACACCACTGCTGTAGAAAAATACGATTCCTTTATATAAAAGTTCTCTGCTGTAAATAGGGATCAATTGGGGAAGCACAATCACATTTCATTTGTTACAGCACTCTGGGATTCAGGTTGAGAATAAATACAGTAAATAGGACTTCAGGAACACTGGTGTTGCATAAATATTAGGAATAGCTCTATCAATAAATAAAATGAATATCAGGTTTATATATCACCAATACATGGAATAATAAAGCCTGGTTCATTTAAATGCATAACCACATTTTCATTCTGGTATCGCTGCCACCAATTAAATAAATCAGGAAGTTGTTTACATTTGCAAGATAAACCCACTTTGAAAAGGATAACAGTACTTGTGGAATCATGGGGAATGCATGCGGGCTTCTCTGGATTCACGGTGCACTGGGGACTCTTTTATGTTCACGCGGGGCCCATGCGCGTGTACCTAAAGACAAGGAAACACGGTAAATATGACATTTGGCCCTCACCTACCACTGGGGAAGGATGTCCGCTTGCCGGTGTGGTTTACTTGCGCCTACGGCAATATCGCAGGCACCAGGGTAGCACAGTTCGAAGTCAGTAGACGAACGAACGGCTGCCAGCGGGGTCACTCAGTCTCAGCGCTCGCTCAAATCAACGCCGGTGCACAGTTCCTTGATAACGCGGCACCCCTCCAGGGGAAACGACTACCTCACTACGACTGCAATCGAATAGCGATTCAGTCGGGGCACAGCACTTCCTACGCCAGCATCAGGGTTCTCAGGGGCTTCACGGACCTCCCTCCGACTTCCTCATACGGGGGCTGGTCCCGCCCACGGCAACAGTTTCCCGGGTCTCTGGGAAAGGGCAGGGACGCTAATCCCGCCCAATGAAGGCCGGCCTCTCCCCGCCCCGGCGCACCACCTCACCTTCGATCACTGCACAACCAGGAAGCGCGCAACGCCGGTGGGGCTCGGAGACGTCCGAGTCCCCCGCGATAGGCGCTATTCACGAAGGGGGCACTGTGGAAGGTCGCGACTTGACTTTTCTTCACGATTTCGCCACCGGGGGGGGGGGAGGCACATAAACTTGGCCACAGTCTTTTGGGGCAATGAGGCACTAGCTGGGCAGGCGCTGTAGGCGCAAGGTTACTGGAACACGCCTGACTGGAACGCCAGTCAGGAATCAGGCTATTAACCCTTGCCACTCTACTGCCTGTGCTCTCAGCCACCTCAGGGGTCAGCAGGGCAGGTGTCACTCTGGTGTCAAGTCTGGAATCTGAATTACATCTAAAATGGCCGCCAGGGACTGGGCTTTATATAGCCAGTGCCCTGAGGTACTGGCACGAGCCAGAAGGTTCTAGAACCTTCCCTGGCTGTGTCAATGGCGTGGCACTTTTGAGGTGTCTTTTGGTCACTCAGAGCCACCGTACTGGGGCTCTGGAGCAACCATTTGGTGTACCTGAGGAAAGTTATGAAATTCCTGTCAGGAAAGCGCGCCAAAACCTCAAAAGGTCAGGGTTCAAGGAGGCTCCAATGGGAGTCACTCACATGAGGGAAATATGTGTCCACCATTTTAAGGTTAAACACACACAGGTTGCCAACCTCGGTTTTCATGTCCACAGGTTTCGCCAGGCGCCTTGTACATAGGTGCCAGAAACCTTGTGAGCAGCTGGGTGTCAAGGAACACCTAGCCCCATGAAACAACACACAAAAAGGTCCTGGTAGACAAATAAAAAGTGGCAAATTTTGGGAGGTTCAGGGGAACAAAAGAAATCATATTGGTGAGGGGACTCTCAGAAGCAGAGGGGTCCAACAGACACCTATTAACTCAATACCTTCAGGCAAATATTATCCCTACTGGATTGCAAATTAAAATTGAACCTGCAATTTTCGTGGATGTACCCAAATTCCAGGAAGGATTTAGCTTCGTGGCCAACAACTGCTCTCGGCACTGGATGGTGCTGGGAGTAGAGACGGTGGCGGAGCAGATCAAAATCCTGCAAGAAGAGATTACAACGCTTAAGGCTGAAATTGAAAGTGATCCCACCCTTACAAATGCTAAGGAAGCTTTGAAAAAACTGGACGCAACACTGAAAGATTTCGATATTACCACACAGACTAGGACATTAAATAAATTGGCAAGGGACATTAGACTGTATGATAAGAAGAAGACCTACTCTTAGCTGCAAGAGGATTTCTACAGACAAGACACTCAAGGACGGTTCATGAATAGAGGACGAGGGGGATACAGAGGCAGACGCAACTATACCACCTTCTCCGATTCCTCTTATAGTTCTGAAGGGGATACAGAACAGGCGGGTCCCAGTGGCAATTATCAATATCAGGACTACAATTACCAGGCACCGCAGTCTTTTTTAGACCAAGGATCATGGAGACCGCCACAAGGACGTGGTCGCCCTTTCCCGAGAGGGACGAAAAGAGGACAACAGAGCAACAGTGGCGACTGGGAAGGCAATCGTGGCCGTGGCCAGAAACAGGTCAGATTCAACCAAGAAGAACACGGAGAGAGGTCGACCCGCCGCAAAAATTACAGGTGGTGAAAGAAAGTCCTGTGGTGAACATATCAAACCACACCCTGACGGAGAGTGAAGAAAGAGTGCTCAGTAGAGGCTTATCCTATGTCCCCACTGCAGTTCCTGACGCATTCAATATCAAAACTGAATTGTTCAAATTCTTTCGGCAAGTAAGATTAAGATATCATTTTCGGAAGTCCCCGTCCACTAGTCCTCAAACACATACAGGACCAAACACTCCCTCGACTTATGTTCCACCAGCTCATATGATGACTAAAAGAATCCTTGCATATGAATCTGTGGTAATGAGAGATGTTGAAAACATACTCTCAAAAGAAAAATATACTCAATTTAACATCAGCAGAGATGAAAAACTTGCTTTGCGTAATCTGAGCGACAACAAAAATATCGTCATTAAACCGGCCGACAAAGGCGGAGCTATTGTGATCCAAGACATCGACAAATATAAAACTGAAGTGATTTAACAACTAAACGATGGTGTAAGCTACAAGAAACTTTCAGGCGACCCTACTCAAGATATGGCATCTGAAATATTGAGTGTGACCAGAGAAGGGGTTGACCAAGGCTTCCTATCAGAACAAGAATTTCAATATCTTAATCAAAAAAATCCCCGGACCCCTACCATTTACACATTACCCAAAATTCATAAAGACTTGAACAGCCCCCCAGGACGTCCCATAGTCTCTGGGTGTGGGTCCATATTAGAACCTTTATGTCGATATATTGACTTTTTTTTAAACCTATTGCGGAAACCACTGCCACTTACCTACGAGACACTACCCATACTATTACTATCGTTGATGGCTTACCGTTTGATCCAACAAGTCAACTATTGGTCACTAGTGACATCGTTTCACTCTATACAAGCATTCCCCAAGAAGAAGCCATTGAAGTGATTACTAGGGTACTTGATCAAAGAACAGCACCTGCTTATGTACCTACAAAATTCATCACATTATTGCTAAAGATCGCTATGATGAGAATTTTTTTTGTTTTTCAAAATGATTTTTACGTTCAGACTAAAGGAGTCGCAATGGGGGCGGCCTTTGCCCCTAATCTAGCGATTATCTTCATGGCCACATATGAGCAACATTTTGTATTGAACAATGCTAATCCATACAGATCTATGATTATGACGTGGATGTGGTACATAGACGATATCATCATGATTTGGGAAGGAGATAAGTCACAATTAACTGAATTCCACACATGGCTCAATGCTAGGTCCCCTGACATCCAGTTCACCATGGAGTCTAGTTCCTCTACCATAAACTTTCTAGATTTAACCATCTACACACAAGAGGACAAACTCTGTACTACACTCTACAGAAAACCGGCAGAAAGAAACTCTCTTTTACAATACTCCAGCCATCACCCTAGGGCGTTACGTGATAATTTGCCCTTTGGGCAATTTTTGCGTATAAGGCGAAACTGGTCCTTGAAAGACAATTATATGGCAGAGTCTGAGGAACTAATCCAACGCTTGATAGATCAAGGATATCCTAAGCGGTTGGTTAAACGAGCTAGAAAAAGAGCATGGTTCAGCCCTCGGGAATCCCTCCTGCAAGGAAGTACATGAGATGAACCCGAATTAGACCGCCTAATTTGTGTGACGACCTTTTCCACAAAGAGCAATGAGATCAAAAAAGCTGTAAACAAGTTTTGGAATTTGATCAGCGACGATGTGGGAATAACAAACCCGCCCAGGCATTCGTTTAAAAAGGCAAAGAATATTCGAGAGCATGTGGTTTGTTCCTTCCTTGAGACACCCGCACTGCCATCACTGACCTCGATGTGGAACCTACAACCCATTGTTGGACACCACAGATGTGGTAACTGTAAAGCCTGTGAATACACCTTACAAATCAAGGAGTTTGTTCATAAAGATCACAAAATTGCTCTAAAACACTACACCAACTGCAACACCAGGGATGTCATCTACTGCGTTGTATGCCCTTGCTAGATGATATATATAGGGCAAACACAGCAAAAAGTGAAATCAAGAATTTTGCAACATTTCAGTCGTATTAGATGTGAAACGTTGGGCGCCCCTCTTGTTGACCATTTCAAAACGCTAAGACATGCACCTGAAGACCTTAAATGGACCGTCCTAGAGAAAGTCAATCTTGGACCAAGAGGCGGTAACATCTGCTCCTTACTTAATTAGCGAGAAATGAAATGGATAACTCATTTCAATTCCATCAATGAAGGACTGAACGAATTAGAAAGCAGTTTTATACAGATATCTACAATCTAACGTATAGGGTTCACTGTCCATAATGCATGAATCTCCCAATTATAGGCTTTAAATCTAAGTCCTTTATGCAACAATACATACCAACCGGGACCGCTCTAATACCCTGTGAGGCATTTACGTGGTCCTTTGATATGAAATAATATGTGATAAAGATTTTACCCTGGAGCATTACGGGGACCACTTTAACACCCTGCAAGGCAGTTACGTGGTTGTGGACCATAGCAATATACGTTTTGATTCTCAATGTTACCCCATAGAATGTTTGATTAATGCGTGTGGTCGATCTGAATAGAGATGAATAATTATAGAAATACTGCCCAATACAGTCTAGACCGATTTAATACCCTGTGATGGTAATTACGTGGTCGTAAAGATATCATATGTTGTTTTCTTTATGTAATGATCTATGTATTCTGGACCACCTTTATAACTTATGAAGTAGTTACGGGTCCACATAATGATACCGTGAGATCCTGGGTGCTATATGCATAATAATAATAATCCCACTGCTAATAATTTAAATGTAAATTCCTTAACTGTAGCATACTACTAATCGTACTCCAGACATTAATTCAATAACCTGGCGGATAAAATGAATACCTGAGCATCCCCACAACCTAAATCAACTGGCCTTGTAAATCGGGCATATCGTTGCAACACTTCCTTTGTAAATTAATTATGGAAGTTGCTGTACACAATTATAATCCAAACCCTAATTTTACTGGATCACCGTCGCGAGCGTCGTGGTAACCGCGGTAACCAGCTTAGGCTTTCTTCTATTGCCTTAGCGGTCACGTGGTGCGGAAGTGTTCCAATACAACGCACTTCGAACGCCAGCGCCACACTCCCGAGTAAACGTTGGAGGTGATTGAATCCGGGGACGAAGAGTTCTGACCCGTTTCCTTAGGTAAGAGTGAGTAACCCCTTCTCCCTGATTAATATGTGAGTAGGCTATGTGTCACAACGAGCCTGATTGAGTTCCGTTTTCTAATTACAGCGACCGAGTCAGAATTGGACTAGGACCTGTGCCTTGGTCGGTACGCTTTAATACAGGTACAAGCAGGGGAACTCTTTATTTATTTTCCCACTTTAATTAGAGCGAAAATGCGAGAGCCGTATCCTACAACCTCTCTGATTTAATTTATTTCCCATAGATTGTCAATTATTCAAGGACTCTTCAGCACATACAAATTAACAATCAGCGAGCCGGTATCCAATCTTTACTGGTTTTACTCCACATATGATTACAATTACATTTTTAAATCCTTTTATATCCATAGGAATGATGTTGCCGATAAAGTTTAACGTGTAACTTCATAGCGTCCCCGCAATCGATATATAAGGTAACCGACTCCACACTGCCCACATAATTGCTGTTGAGAGTTAGATCCAGTACCCTAAATGTAACCCCGAAAAATGTATCACTGCATCTATACAATGGAGTCACCACCCAATTGCGTTTAGTAATGTCGAACCCTATAAATAATGTAAGCTCGCTCAATATCTTAGATCTGGTTGACTCTCTCTCAAATTGAAATTAACTGCTAATACTATCTGCTCCAGGAGCTGCGACTGACAGAAACTAGCCTGGTACCCTGCCTTATGTCCCTTGGACCATAGGTTATAGTATACTAACGTATGATGTTAATTATTGTACCCCTGTGTAAATATCCTCCATTAAATGGCTCCTCCAATTGGTTTTGTAAATACCCTTTCCCATATAGGAATTGCCCACCCCTTCCTTCACTGTCCTGAAGAAGACCCGCCATGTAAGGGGCAGCATCCCTACAACGAGGGTCGAAAAGTCGACTATCAACCAAACCACATAATCAGAGTGTGATTTAGTACACTTGTTAAAATATGATGTCATGATAATGTTTACTTGATTTTGGATTAATTCCGATAAGGCTCCTCTGAGAAGCCATTTCCAATTGTTGAAAGTAATCTACAATTGAATTGTCACTTCACCTACCCACACCTTCCTGAACACTGCACAATCCTTCCCCTTCCCTGTACAGTGGGCACTGCTAAGATGTTAACTATAAGAGTATATAAAGTATAAAATGAAAAATACAATGCAAAATATTTTGACACTATGTGAATAAACGATAGTGCTCTACAAATAATTCTGTCAATGCATGCTTGTTATGATAATTAAAATTACTCCTAATTGATCAGGGACCATTTTTTGTATACCACTTAATTACCCAGGTCCCTTGACTACCGGGTTGACCCCCTATTTGTAATCCGGCTCTGTCTGCAGAGTATGATGGTTGTTTGGTATTTTTTATTGAAAGATGATTTTTTTAATCAGATCACTTCCAAATAAAAGAGTGAGCTTTTATCAAAAGAAAAACAAATTAAGAAGAACTTGTTAAAGCTGGCAGTGATCACTTTGTTCTATTAACAATTATGCCGTAAATATTTTTTCTCCTCTTGGCTAGAATGGAGGCAGTGCAATGGTGATGGTTTTAGAGAAATATGAGGTTTGGCTACTATGTCTAATTTTTCAAGACAATGGCAATTGGTTACAATTTTCTTCAACAATGTGCACAAATTTTTCCCTAGTGCTGATAACAAACTTTGGTAGCTACCAGTGTTGGCCTCTCCAAAACATAGCAATACTGAAGAAATATTAATAATCTTCCGAGTGCACTAAATATCTATCATTCGAAAGAACTGTCTTATGCTGAATAATTATGGTCAGATGCAGCTTATCCAATCTTGATTCCATAATATTTTAGTAAAAACCTCTGTTTGCCAAAAGGATAAATACATTCCTTATGTTTGTATATAAATATCACCTCTGGAAAGGAGTGGGTGTCACAAACTTTGAGGGTCTACGGAATGATGGAAGGAACCAGCTCTTATGCTAGTGCACCACTCTCCACAAAATGAGGCCTGCCAACGTTCTTGTAACTGGAAAACAGGGAAGGGGAGTCAAACAGCAACACACTGGAGTTGGAGTACTCATCTTGCAGGGGTTCAGGTTGGTACACATCTCTCTAAGATGTTAAAGGGACCACACTCACCACTGGTACAACTAGCCTGACCATAACTACTCAAGTATAGGATTAGACATAGTAAATACACAAGTGCACATTGTCATAGCACAATCCCCATCCCAATGTCACTCATATGATGCTCCGTAAGCAGCAGTGGTTAAAAAGCCCAGAAAGTACCCTGAGACCTTCCCCGACTATAGGAGCACCAGGAGATGATGAGGTGCAGAAGTAGAATTGAGCAACAATCAAGTGAGTGAAGGCCATGTTTGCAGCAGTGGCTTTCTAGAAAGTGTGAAGCTAGAGAGAAAGGAGACACAAGTGGAACTGAAGGAAAAAAGCAAGATTGAGGGAGCGCCAAATACAATGAGCAAACTGTAGATACCGGACACATAAAAGCAAGCAGTTGTAAGGCAACTTGTTCCCATTACCTGTCTCCCTAAGTTGTCTTTGAAGCCATCTGTATGCCAATCTAATTGGATAACTATGTCTCCTTGACCTTAAAGGCCAATGCTGAAAGTTCTTAAAACAATGTTTTTAAGAAATATGTTTTAAAAAGTTCTTTAGCACAAGTGGCATGGGGCCTCGTGAGTATTTGTTGTGTCTCCTGAATGTACAACTACAAAACGTGGAAACCGTGCTTACTCAGTCAGTCAGTCAAAGGTACTTTATTCGACAGCCAAGTGTCATAAAAGCATACAATATTATAAAAATACAAATTCCATCAAAATACATTAAAATAAAATCATCCCGCATTACAATCACAGTATTCATATTAAGAAACCTTTAAAAAGCTATATCATATAAAGTGCAACTGTGCTAGAATAGTAAACCAAGTCCGTAGTTAATATCACATTTAAAAATGCAAGGTATTAGTTAAAAAAACATGTTTGAACCAGCAAGTAGCACAGGATTGCTATTGCAGCGATATTCTGGTCCTATGTCTAATGGCCCGACTAAAATGTTTTCAACCTCAAAACAAACCATAGGTGAGGCTAGCATTTGTAGATAGAGCAGGGCTGGCCTCACTTGGGCAAACTGACAATCTCTAAGTAAAGGAAGAAGTGCTGCCTGCGCAGAGAATCATAATAAGCACAGAAGAACATTAGGTGCAGGGTATCTTGTTCCGAGATGTTATAACAAGGGCAAGATTTTAGTGATTCCGGTTTTGAGTATCCTCTCGGAAATGCCAGCAGCCAGGGAACCATATTGAAATGAAATCTTGTCAAAACAAAGCGATGGTATGGTTTGTTGACATAACAAAAATATGGTTGTAGCTGCGGGCCTAGGCTCAATGTAACAAACCTTCTCACCGAGGGTTTAGCTAACTCAACCTCCTCACTGATGCCTTTCCGTCGATCCACAAACTTATGTTTAAAATCCATATTCACGGTCTTGCCCAAGGGCCTTGGGGTCAAAAACAATTCTGGACAGCCAAGACATATTGTCTCTTCCTTTATATATTTCAGCCAAGGGATGTGTAGGGTTCTCTCTAGCGCAATGCAATCCGAAATTAGGAGTTGGTTTAAATTTGGGGAAGGTTGCACCCAGATTCGGAGCCATCGTAACAACGGGGCAACTACAATCTGGTCCGAAATATACCCTGTCCCCAATTCTTCATGCAAACTGTAAACAGGAGTAGCAACAGGGACCCCAAGAAGTTTGCGCATAAAATTATTCTCCACCCCTTTTACACCCTTCACGTCCTTGTAGCCCCAAATATCACATCCGTACATAGCCATGGGAACACATTTTGCGTTATAGATCTTTATAAGTGCAGGGAGGGGTTTTGACCCTATTCTCTGTGCAAAGTCCATAGTGGCTCCTGCCGCTCTAGCTAGGACATTCCTTTTAAGTGTTCGTTGCGCACACCATGTACCTTGGTCATCAAAGAGTACCCCTAAGTATGGAAACGTGGGTACCTAAGTTAATTCGTCCCCATTACAGTAAAATTTGGCCTTGGCCGCCTTTCGAGAGCCTATGGACATGGCATGAGATTTCTCAAAATTTGTGATTAAATCTAATGAATTCATAAAATCTATAAAACAGTTTAGGAGTTGTTGCAAGCCCCTTGCAGTTCTAGACAATAGGCTTACTCCTATCTCCACAACTAGCATCTTCTCGCTCAGTCCCATCTGACTTCCTTGCAGTTCTTCCCACGAGTAAGAGGTCGGGCTCTGGGACTGATCCACATCGAATATAGGTCCTTATCATCACCGCTGGGCCATGTTGTGTGCTATAAGGTAAATCCACATCTGCGGGCATATTTCTCTTCCATGTTCATGAGGGAAAATGTAAAGAAAATAATTCTACGCTATTTTGTACTTCATTTTCCAAATCTGAATTCATGCTAAAATCTGATTGTTTTATAACTAGTGGCAAAATAGTGTACTTGGGGCTGTCTGAGTCACATATCGCTTAAAGCCAGTTATATCACCATCACACCTCCAGAGCTGGAATACACATCGTTGGCTGGGGATGTTAGCAATTGTGGCTCAGATAACATTAACCTGACTCTGAGGCCAGGTAGGATAGGGTGGAATTTACAAATCTGGGAGGGGTACAGGACAGCAGGCACAACAAAAGGCAGCCTTAACTCCTCGTTCTTAACTTGCTGATCTCAAATGGAATAGACAGGCTAGGCTCCCATTCATTACCAGAGCCCTCCAAGGCTGCCTGGCTATATCAAGGGTCACTGGAATGATGTGATTACACAGCAGCAGTCTTTTCCCGCATAATTATGGATTTACTGCATTTGCCACATAATCCATAATCTGCCTCATAATCTGAAGATTTTAACGAGAAAAATCTGTTTCTATCTTAAACTGATCAAAAGTTACTAAAAAGATAGCAACGCATGTTGGCATGCATTGGAAAGCCCTTTCGAAATATTGATCAGTCACTTTTAAATTGCTTATTGCTGTGTTAACACTAATATCATTAAAAAATATTGATTTTGTTTAAAATATAGAGTTTAAAGTAATTCATTTTAAATATTTTTATAAATAAATGTAATATAATGTAAATTAAATATAGTCCACTAATATTTAATACTGACTATAAATATATACTTAATGAGCCTGAGTGGAAATATAATTCTGCTTGGGAACTCTGTGCTACATGTGTAACGTGGAGTTGCCACAAAATTCCACAGAATGGCTTGTGGTGGGATTATATTTCTGTTTGCATGCACAGGACTTGTTTTGCCTCACGCTGGAGAGTGCAACGAGATTTTCAAGTCGCTAGCAAGTGGAAACAAAATTTTCCACTTGCTTGTGTGTCTTCTGGTCACCACAGAACCTTCCAGTGCTATTTTTGTGACACTGGTGAGCGCGAGCAGCTGCTTCTCAAGCCGATTCTTTACTCAAGAAGCAGCTAACTTTAGTCGAAAATACATTTTAGAGTTAATATTCTACTCCAACAGACAGTCCAGAATATTTTTTAGTGTGAAAAGTATTTTTTTAAAATTTTTACTTGTTTTTAACAAGAAGGAAGTGTCCACGAGACTCCAACTTCCTCTTTCTGTGCAGCAGGCTCCTCCCAGTGCTTTGTCCGTCTTCTGGTCACTTTTCATTTGGATTTCAATCTGGAAGAATCACTCTGTTAGTCTGAAATACCTGCTACATGTATACCATTTTATTTTAAGGATTTTCCTTTTGTGATATCACAAGTAAGTTCAAAGACATTTGTATAAGGGTATTATTTGTTTGCTAGAGGACATGCACCAGTATTTCTTTTATTCAATTTTTAAATGTGATTGTAGCTGTGATGGGTGCCAGGAGTTTCAATAGAGGCCTAGTTATGTTTTTTGCATTTCATTATTATCTTTTGTAAGGGAAAAAGGTTGCACTGTTCAGTACATTTTCACCATGCACTATTCATTTATTTTACTACGTGGGCCAGTCTTCCCAAGTAAGTATTAGTCATGGGGTATTTGCAACAACTGTTTCTGTGGTGTAAGTTTTTGTAAAACAACATTTAGGCTAGAAATGGCACTGAATTCAATTACATTTTATTTTAGTGGGGTAATATTTGATGCCTTGGCACTATGTGTGCTGTTATACATTTTTTATAGCTCACTTAATTTTTGTTTTTGGTATTGCTGAATTAATTGTAGTGTTTTCTTCATTGTTACCATGCCTGCTTTTTCTGGCCAACGTGTGTGTATGTTTACCATAGGTCACCATTTGTCTTTGTTCTCAATTGCATTTTGTATAGTCAGTATCCATATGCCTGCATTTGTTCTTTTTTGTCCTTGTGCTTGTTGTTTGACCATGTGGCTGGCGACCATTTTGTGTAGCCAGCCAGCATGCTCTTGCAATTGGACTGCATGTTTTCTTTGTTGTGTCCATGTCTCCTTGCTTCTTGTTGTTTGACCATGTGGCCGGTTGTCATTTTATGTAGCCAACCAGTGTTGTTTTGCCATAGGTCTCCATGTGTTCTTTGTTGTGGCCATGCCCCCTTGCCCGTTGTTTTTGTTTGACCATGTGGCCAGTGGCCATTTTCTGGAGCCAACCAGTGTGCTTTTTCCATAGGCCTGCCGGTGTTCTTTGTTGCCCGGGACTCTTTATTAGTTGTTGTTTGACCATGTGGCCATTTTGTGTAGCCAGCCAGTGTGCTTTTGCGATAGGCCTGCATGTGTTCTTTGTTGTGTCCATGCCTCCTTGCTTGTTGTTGTTGGTTGACTATATGGCCGGCTGCCTTTTTATGCAGTCAGCCAGTGTCTAAATCCTTTTTTTCCAGTTTTTAAAGCCATTTGTTTTACTTTTCCCTGCTATCAGTTTAATATACTTGAAGGTCTCTGTGGCGTATGTATTTATGAACAGTGTTTAATATTAGCTGCACCTTTTTCCATTTTTCCCCTACACCTCCTTGCCTCCCAATGGGTTTCTCATTGTCCCTTAGAACACCAGCTTTACATTTTATGTTAATTTATTTTTTTACATTTTACCTCCATCCACCCCCTGCCATAAGTGCCAACTGCACACCAGCATTAATTTTTTTAAGATTGTCATTACTCATTTTCCCCTGGACCCCCGTCGGTCATAGGTGCACAGCCACACACCAGCATTAATTTTTTTAAGGATTATTCTATATTCCCCTGAATCTCCTGCCTGCCAGTGGTGCACAACAACATTAATTTTTTAAGGAGTATTCAATTTTCCCCTGGACCCCTCCCTGCCATAGGCACACTCCAGCATTTATTTTTTACGGATTGTTCCATTTTCCCCTGGACCTCGTTCATGCCATAGGCGCATACCATCATTCATTTTTGAAGGAATATTCCATTTCCTCCGGACCCTCCTGCTTGCCATAGGCGCACACCAGCATTCATTTTTTAAGGATTTTTCAAGTTTCCCCTTGACCCTCTGCCTGCCATAGGCGCACCCAAACATTCATTTTTTTAGGGATTATTCCATTTTTCCCTGCACCACCCTGACTGCAACATGTATCTCTCCTTACATGCACATAAACCAAACAGTTACATCTGTATATTGTTATCCTGATTGTTTGAAATTGGGTTTCTGGTTGGCAGAGGTATGCACCCTGTCCAAAGAGGAACCACTACTCTAGTCAGGGTAAGCTACACATACAATTTAAGATAACCTGTGCTCACCCTCTGGTAGCTTGACACAGAGCGGTCAGGCTTATCTAAAGAGGCAATGTGTAAAGTATTTGTGCAACACACACAAGAACACAATGAAAACACCACAAAAATACTCTGCACATGGTTGGAAAAATAGATACGAATTTTATAAATAAACCAAGAAACAAACGACAAGCCTCCAAAAAGTAGAACCAGAGTTATGAATTTTCAAAGATTAAATGAAAACATGGAGCGTTTGACCATGATTAAAATTAACCTAACCAAGACTTCATGTCACACTATTATACTTTTCTTGAAACACCACAGGAGGAGGAAAAGGAGGATGAGGGCAATTGGTCAGACTCAAGTGCGTGAGCTGACCAACTTCTCGGCGAACCACCTGGGTTGGAGCAAAAACTCTACTTCACTGACTGAATAGCCCACCACATAACTTTTTAATTGTTGTTAAACTGCTTTGCCAAAATAGGGATATAACTAGAGGAGCATTTTATATTTTGCTTTTGTCTGACTTATGCAGCCCTGCCATCAAGATGGTTGCAATTTTAATCACCAGAGATCTGCCATGCAAATTAGTTAAGGTGTACAGCGATCCAGGTGCGCGTTTGGTATTCATACAAATCAAGGTAGTGTACCAACTGATCAATCTTGTAAACAATTGTGGTCCAACAGAAGTTTCACTGGGGGTTCTCAATAACTTATACGATATGGTAAAAGGGGAACCGGGCATGCTTAATAGGGGGTGATTTTGCGATTTTAACGTTGTTCCTGATATTACACTGAACTTGTCTCACCTCAAAAGAGCACAGAATAAACCAAGGTCAGTTAAGTCTATGCCCCCTAATGAAAGACCTCACCTTGATGGATCCATGGATTAGCGTACATCCTAAAGAGAGGCTCTACACATGTAAAAAAAACTTTAACCACGCATCTCGCATAGATTTCTTTTAAATTTCAAATTTTGCTTTGCAGAACTCAGTCAGACATAATATCGAGTGACAGAATATCGACTAGCAAAAATATCGAGGAAAAAATATCTATAGACAAAATATCGAGTTTGTATCTACAAACAGGTAAGTACAAAAATATCGAGTACAAAATATCGTTTACAAAAAAATAGTTTTAAAAAATATCGACTTGATTAAAAACAGTGTTAAATTAAATTAAAATAAAAAATTAATTACTAAAATATAC
Source organism: Lissotriton helveticus (assembly GCF_964261635.1). NCBI lineage: Eukaryota > Metazoa > Chordata > Amphibia > Caudata > Salamandridae > Lissotriton > Lissotriton helveticus. The sequence continues at coordinate 1,957,418,094 of NC_136059.1, read as the reverse complement.
TTAAAAATACTTAAATTAACTTATAATAATTAAATAATTAATGAAAGTTATAAAAAAATTACAATCATATTTGTTAAAACACATATATATATAAACATATTAAAATTAAATAATATCCAATATTATTACCGTACGATAGCAGAAGTGTAAAAAATACTATTCCCACTCCACAGAGTGCAACTGTAGGGAAAGCGTTGGATAGTGTAAGGGTAAAAATTACTATTCCCACTCCAGTGGGTGCAACAGTGAGGAAAGCGTTGGATAGCGTAGGGGTAAAAATTACTATTCCCACTCCAGTTGATGCAACAGTAGGAAAAGCGTTGGATAGCGTAGGGGTTAAAATTACTATTCCCACTCCAGTGAGTGCAACAGTAGGGAAAGCGTTAGATAGCGTAGGGGTAAAAATTACTATTCCCACTCCAGTGGGTGCAACAGTAGGGAAAGTGTGGGATAACGTAGGGGTAAAAATTACTATTCACACTCCAGAGGGTGCAACAGTAGGGAAAGCGTTGGATAGCGTAGGGGTAAAAATTACTATTCCCACTCCAAATAGTGCAACAGTAGGGAAAGCGTTGGATAGCGTAGGGGTTTAAATTACTATTCCCACTCCAAAGAGTGCAACAGTAGGGAAAGCGTTGGATAGCGTAGGGGTTTAAATTACTATTCCCACTCCAAAGAGTGCAACAGTAGGGAAAGCGTTGGATAGCGTAGAGGTAAAAATTACTATTCCCACTCCAGTGGGTGCAACAGTAGGGAAAGCGTTGGATAGCGTAGGGGTAAAAATTACTATTCCCACTCCAAAGAGTGTAACAGTAGGGAAAGCGTTGGATAGCGTAGGGGTTTAAATTACTATTCCCACTCCAAAGACTGCAACAGTAGGGAAAGCATTGGATAGCGTAGAGGTAAAAATTACTATTCCCACTCCAAAGAGTGCAACAGTAGGAAAAGCGTTGGATAGCGTAGGGGTTTAAATTACTATTCCCACTCCAAAGAGTGCAACAGTAGGGAAAGCGTTGGATAGCGTAGAGGTAAAAACGTACTATTCCCACTCCAGTGGGTGCAACAGTAGGGAAAGCGTTGGATAGCGTAGGCGTTAAAATTACTATTCCCACTCCAAAGAGTGCAACAGTAGGGAAAGTGTTGGATAGCGTAGGGATAAAAATTACTATTCCCACTCCAGTGAGTGCAACAGTAGGGAAAGTGTTGGATAGCGTAGGGGTAAAAATTACTATTCCCACTCCAGTGGGTGCAACAGTGAGGAAAGCGTTGGATAGCGTAGGGGTAAAAATTACAATTCCCACTCCAGTGAGTGCAACAGTAGGGAAAGCGTTGGATAGCGTAGAGGTGAAAATTACTATTCCCACTCCAGTGAGTGCAACAGTAGGGAAAGCGTTGGATAGCGTAGGGGTAAAAATTACTATTCCAACCCCAGTGAGTGCAACAGTAGGGAAAACGTTGGATAGCGTAGAGGTAAAAATTACTATTCCCACTCCAGAGAGTGCAACAGTAGGGAAATTAAAAACTTCATATATTATTTCAATAAATATAAATTAATATCTATCAAAAATTAATTAAAAGTATTTACGAATTTAATATAATATAATAATTAATCAATTAAAATTACTAATTAAATTTAATTATTACAATTATTTAACTATTAATACAAATTAATTACAAATTAACAAATAATTTAACATTTAAAAATTAATTTACAATAAATTCAAATTAAATACAATTAAATAAATTTATTTATTTAATTATTATAAATAAATAACTTCCCATCCTATTCCCCTATAAACCCACAACCCACTACAGAAAATAAATTATTAAATTAACATAATTAGCAATTAAGCAATTAAATAAAATTAATTAGCAATTCTAATTAATTAGCCATAAAAAATTAATTAACAATTAATTCTAAAACAATACCAATAAATATGTTTGCATATTTAATTAATTATAAATAAATTACTTCCCACCCAATTCCCCTATAAACCCACAACCCGCTACAGAAAATAAATTAGTAAAATTAACATAATTAGCAATTAATCAATTAATTTTAATTAATTGCCAATTAAAAGTTAATTAATTACCAAATATAAATTAATTAACAAATAATTAAAAATAAATAACAATAAATATATTTACATATTTAATTAATTATAATTAAATTTCTTCCCACCCTATTCCCCTATAAACCCACAACCCACTACAGAATTAAATTACGCAAAAATTAAATATTTCATTAATTAAAATTATTTATAACATAAATACACACTTTTCACACATATAATAACCTAAAAAACACTATAAAAAATTCAATATTATTAAAAATTCGATAATTTTAATAACCTACATTATATACTTCGATATTTTAACTGTCTATATTTTTAACATTCGATATTACATTACTTACCTTAAAAACTATATTTTTGATGTCTATATTCTGTCCAGTCGATATTTTGTCCATTCGATATTTAAAACTCGATATTATGTCTAGTCAATATTTTGTAGTCGATATTTTGACTGTTCACCCTTTTTTGGATCATTTGGTAGTAATACTGAGAGTGATAGTTTTGCTTCAGGTACAAGAAAATAGAAGATGGATCTTCGATAAATCCCTTTTAGCTAATGAGCAGTGGGTTAATTAAATGAGACAGGCATTGACATGGTTCTTAAGCAAAAAGTGAATATAGTCTCAGAATTCAGTTTGGGGGGCCCTTAAAGCATTTTTCAGGGACAAAGTAACAACTTTTTTGATAGGCAAAAACAAGCTGAGAAGGATAGGATTCAGCAACTACAAACACGTTTTAATCAGGCAACAGCAGATTTCGTAGCTGCCCTTTTAAGTCAGGCTAAGTATGATGCGGCTCAGGCTGGAAATAAGTTAAAGGTTTATTTCCTGCCTAAAGAGAGAACACAATTTTACAACAAAGGTACAACGAAAATAAACACATTGGGAGATATTTAGCAGGGTCGGTTAAGTCATATGCTAATTGCATTAAAAAGATTCAAGACCCCAATTCGGACAGGATTATAACCCAATCATAAAGGATAGCAAAGGTGTTTCTTGTCACTATAAAAATATATACTTCGACTCATATGGCACACCGTCCCAAGCAGTAAGTAACTGGTTAGAAGAGATCAACATACCGACTATGATGCAGGAGCAGGGGGAAGCATTGCTTAATATATTCACTATAGAAGAGGTAACACAGCCAATCAATTTAGCTTAGAATGTGACAGCCTGTGGTAATGATGGATCCCTCCCGAAATATATAAAGTATTAGCTCCTCAGCTTAATGAGTTTTTAGATCGATTATTTAACACTATTTTGGTGGGAGCAGCTATTCCAACTTCGTTCACTGGAGCAGTAATTATAAGCTTTTAAAAAAAAGGTGAAGCCTGAGTTAGATGCGAACTCTTATCACCCAATCAGCCTTTCAAACCATGGGCCTCATTTATGAGAAATGACGCATCCCTGCGTGAAAGCAGCGATGCGTCACTTCTCAGTGCGCACTCCTTGCGACATGATTGATGCGTCATATTTATGATATGACGCATCATGTCGCAAGGAGTTACAGATACGTCAGTATTTCTGACGTATCTGTAGGCGCAAAAGTGACGAATTGCTGGAGTGTGTCACAAAAGTGACGCAACTCCAGCAATGCGCCCTTTCACATGGGGCAAGCCTCATGTGAAAGGGCCTGCGTCAGTCTTACGCCTGCTGTGAGGCAGGCGCAAGATTTTGACGCAACGGCGTCCCAACAGTGACGCAGTGAAATCTCATAGATTTCACTGCGTCACTTCTATGACCCTTCCTTTCGTCAATACGCCCCCCTTGCATACATTATACCTGGCGCAGGTATAATGTGGCGCAGGGGTTTACAAAGTGACGCATCTACCTAGATGCGTCACTTTGTAAATATGGTGCAACAAGGCACATTATTTACGCTGCTGGTGCGTCACAAAAAGTGACGCACTGGCGGCGTAAAAGTGACGCACGGCCTCATAAATGAGGCCCCTCGATTATAAACTTAAAAAAAAAAAAATTGCAAATCGTCTAGCCCTGGTTGCACCTACGATCATCGATAAGGATCATAAGGGCTTCATTCTGTGAAGACAGATGGCAGACAATTCACACTATCTAATTCAGGAATAGATTACTTTTCATAACAGAACATCAACACAGCTACTGTAATGGTGGATGCTGATAAAGCATTTGATTGCGTCCAGTGGATTGTTTGTTCAAAATTTTAGATAGATTTGCTTTCCTAGCGGAGTTCATTTCAGTGGTAAAAAATGTATATTTGGGAGCAAAGGCGAATATAATTATAAATGGTAAAACAGCAGGATATATCCTATAAACTGTGGGACTCATCAGGGCTGTGCCCCCTCGCTGATTTTTTTTCACTGTTATTGAACCACTAGGCTGCGCTATACGCCAGGACCCCAATATTTAAACTCCGATCCCTGTGGCACTGAAGTTAAAGTGGTATGCAGATGAGATAGTACTTTATCTAGTTGGGGATAAAACTAATGTAGTAAATGCAGTCGAAAAAATAGGAAAGTTTGCAGGGTATAAGATAAATCAGGCTAAATCAGAAACTTTTCTTTTCAACTGCATTGCCTACAGCCTCTTACTATGCAACTTCATTATTCCCCCACATGCCTGTAAGATACCCAGGGATATGTGTAACAACCAATATAGAAGATCTGTTTAAGCTAAATTTTCAATCGACCTTATATAAGATTCATAGCATATGAAGTCATTGGCAGAATGCCTCCAAAAAAGAGAGAGTTTCCCAGATAAACCAGCAAGGACTGGGTAGTGCAAGAAGTAAACAAAAAAGATTCCTTTCTGTGTTTCTCAATTAGATTCGCATCACTTCTACTATTTCAAAATTTATCTCAAAACCTATGACCATCTCAGAAATTCGGTAAGCACTTCACATATTATTACAACACCTGTAGGTTCATATTTATCATAATTTTATTTCTTTAAAAACAGAGTTTTCTTTCCATTGATAAAATCTCACAATATATTCAATGCACAATTGCTATATGATCTTGCTTCCAATACAAACGATGGTTTCTATCGTGCTTTTGATTTAACTTGTGTACATTCAGTACCTTCCTTTAAATACAGCAAATAGACACTATTACATCATAAATTCATACAATACAAAAATAATAAAAATAAGGTCCTTTTGTCGACGCGTTTCGGTGTCTTTTTTTGGATTTTGTGAACACCTTCTTCAGGACTGAACAATTAAAAACATAATTTCTTCAATAATTGGTATATTTGGCTCCTCAATTTTCAAGCGGTGGACCTTCTAATAGCTTTTGGTCCTCTTAATAGGAGTTTCAGAGAGACGTCATATTCATTTTTTTGTGCACAACGGTGCTTTATTGTCCCCTTAGTTCCTTGAAGTAACCGTCTTTTTCATTTATGACAGTTGTGGATTTCTTTCCCGGAGGATATTTATTCAATTCACCTCAATCCGTGTCGGTCCACCTCTTTTCATTCCGGTATAGTCGCGCGTGCAATCCAATCGTCTCGCAGGAGACCGCTGAGACGATTGGATTGCACGCAATGTGGAAAAAAACTCTGTTTTTAAAGAAATAAAATTATGATAAATATGAACCTACAGGTGTTGTAATAATATGTGAAGTGCTTATCGAATTTCTGAGATGGTCATAAGTTTTGAGATAAATTTCTAAATAGTAGAAGTGATGCGAATCTAATTGAGAAACACAGAAAGGAATCATTTTTGTTTACTTATTGGCAGAATGCCCCCATGACAATTATAGGTAGAGTATGGTAAAAGTGTATATATTACAGCTGTTATTATTCGTGTTTGCAAATATTTTGTTAACTGCTTCGACGCTATTGACGGAACCGTTCCGTCACGGCTCACGGGTGAGCTGTGCTCATGATGGAACGGTTCTGTCACGGCCCGGCCGCCGCGCCTGCGCGGCGGGGCCGTGACGGAACCGTTCCGTCACAAGCACAGCTCACCCGCGAGCCGTGACGGAACGGTTCTGTCACCAGCACAGGTGAGCCGCGCGCCCTCCCGCGACCGTTAGCGCTGCGGCGGAATAGTCGCCGCAGCGAAGGAGTTAAACGTTCCACAGCCATTAGTAGATAGATACAGATATACTATATTTCATCTGGCAGGGCAAAAAACCCAGATTAAAAATGGATGCTATTGAGATGCATCTTGAGGACAAAAGGTTGGCACTGCCTATTATGAAGTGTTATTATCAGGCGTAATTTCTCAATTGGCTTGTGAGGCCTACTTCCAGCATTTGCAGTGATGCTAATATTTATTTAGAACAAATGGTGAAAACATCTGAAATTGGTTTAGCTCCTTTTTTTACAATTCCCAAAGCTTCCAAAGAAGTCAAGATATAAGACATCACGTGTCATTGTAGAAAGGTTTAATAGGATATGGGAAAAATGAGACATTCCTAAGTTTCACCCCCAGTTGAAAATAGCAGAGTGTAGGCTTTCGGATCTGTGTAGATCTACACATATGTGTAGTAGGTGGGGTAGGCTGGGGTTTCGGAGATTCAGGAATTTCTTTAAATAATAATTAACTCTCGCAATGGCATTGACTGATTAACCTGAATTCTGCTCTCATTCCCATGCTTTTTTTGTTTTCTTCAAATCAAGACATTTTGCACTGACTTTGTAATAAGGGAGTAAACTTCTTCAGAACCCCTTAGTTCAGTCTACTTCATGTATAATTTAATGGGCATAGGAAACTGATACAGATTGCTACATTCTAAAGGCAAGAGACATTAATTTCAGAGATATTACAAGAAATTGAATCCTCAACGGGGTGTGAGCTGCATTTTTTGCAGTGGAGATTTTTTTTTATTGTATTAGCGCTAAGGCAGAGCAAGCTGCCAATTTAATAATTTCTTTCATTTTTTTCCTAAGTGGATGCTGTATCACACTCCAGGTAAAATGCATCATCTTTACCCTGGGGTTGAACCTAAATATTCTAGATGTAACAATTGGGATGGGAACTTGCTCCATTTTATATTCTCCTGCAGTCATGTTCTGGGGTTCTGGCAAGACATATTTGTGGAAATTAGTGTGAAACTTGAGCTCAATATTTCACTAGACGCGTATAGAGCATTGTTTGGGATACTGATTCACTCAGACAGCGTCAGTTAATATTGATCTCCATGTTGGTGGCTACATCATTAATATTAGCAAACAGGGAATCAGACATAGTTCCCTCAGTATCCCAGTGGATTAATAAGATGTATAGAATGCATACATATGAAATACTATGTGGAAGATATGTAGGATCTAAATAAAAATAGCTCAGTCTGGAAAAATTGGGAGGAGTAGACATGAATTCTGTATTGATTAAATATTTTATGGCTCTATAGGAGAGTGGGAAAAGCTGCTAGGATGGATTATAGGAAGGAATGGATGGTTTTAAATCATTTGCATATTTGATTTGCTTTGAATTCTTGTAAACTGTAAAGGGCTATTTAGGTTAACTCTATGGACCCTCTCCAGCCGTACTTCCGGACCAGTCTCACCCAGCACTGTTGTGAACAGCTCCACCATGAGGGCCTCCAGGTCAGGGCTTGTGCAGCCTTCCTCCAGGCCCCTCACCCGGATTTTGTCACGGCGAGATCGGTTTCTCAAGGCCCTCGCATTTAAGTATCATGGAAATAAGTTGGTTGTGTAGGTCATCGGAGCCTTCTGTAAGAGGTTGGATACGGTCAGCCAGTTCCTGGCTCTTTGCTTCCAGGTCCAAGGTGCGAGCCCCAATCAAGCCCACATCTGCTTGCAGGGCCACCAATTTTCCTCCCATCTCTGCTTTAAAAGCATTGAACGAGGCCCACAGATCCGCCTTAATATCTTCCCAGAGCTCCTTTTTGAACTCCCTCAGCGACGCCATCAGGTCCTTTCTTGTAAGTGTCATGTCGCCGCTGGCTTGGGCCATCCCCTCTTTATCCATACCTGAGGTGCCTGGGGTGAATTAGTTAGAAACTTTGCCGTTCTGCGCTTTCTTTGGCAGCATATGGACCGGGGCACAGTGGCAATCCGGGCCCCCCTGTAGTGAGGTGACAAAAAGTGATGTGGTAGCTCACTGAGAAGGAGCAGAGATCTTGCAGTACAGTGTTGATGTCTGGAGCCCCTATCTCAGGGCACGTGGGGTGCCCGTGTCCCAGCCGTGCCCCGCCGTCTGGCCCTGGAAGTCTCTCAGGGCTCTGTGTGGTGCCCCAGGTTGGATCAGGTGAGGAAATGAAGGGGGTCTGCCTAGCGGCCTAGCCATGAGGCTGTAATTTTAAGCCTGGAGCAGCCTGACCAACGCCATAATAAGGGGTCAGCTTCTCAGCAGATGCAGGCAGACCGGGGGGCCCCCATGCCCCTGATCGCAGTGGTGTTCGCTTTTGGTACTCCTGGGGCCCACCTCCTCAATATATGCTCACCTGGGGGTCCAAGCAGGGCATTCATGGCTCTCATTAGGGCTGCAGTGGTGACAAAGTGTGTTCACACAGCCGATTGGGTCCAACGTTCGGCCCTGTTTACGAGTGCCCATCGCGGTCCCTGCTGTTGCCTCCCACTGGTCTCTGTTTCACAGCCTAGTTCCGCCAACCAAGGGGATCACCGCTGCCATTTCATCCACAAGCCGGGCCACCATCTTGGATTAATCCCCGCAGCTTGGGATACCTCACCAGTGCTCCGCAGGCGACATCCAGCGCTCCAATATCACAAAGTAGGGGGCCCCCGTTGCCCTTGAAGATTGGGGGTCCTGAATGAAGGCTTTTATAGGGGTATAGTGCCTCGGAACAGGCTAATGCAATCGGGCCTGGCGCGGCGCCGAGAGGAGTTACGTCCGTTCGGCCATGATGGTGGGCCACGCCCGACCAGAACTTTTAAATACTTGTGTTTCCCAGGGTATGTTGTTCCTACAAGCCAGCTGAATAGCACCCTTCAAAACTCTATTATACAGTTTCACCAGACCATTGCCACTGGGATTATACAGGGAGGTCATTTTGTGTTTGATACAACATTTCTTCAAATACTGTGCCATAACATCTGCGGTAAATTGTACCCCATTGTTACTGATGATGATGACAGGGGTGCCTTCATTAAGAAACACTTCATAAAAAAATGTGCTGACAGTATCAGTGTCCAATTTCTTTATAATCTTTACAAAAGGCCATTTAGAAAACACGTCCATAAGGGAGATTACGTACTTTCCAGAGCTACCAACAGGACCCATGATGTCTACAGCTACATGCTCCCACTGAGACTCCAGACACATAAAGTCACCCATAGGGGGTCTCAATGTTTTAAGAGTTTTGTTAGCAGACCAACATGAACTACACTCTCTTACAATTCTCTCCACCTCAATGTCCATGCCGGGCCACAAATACCTATCTTTCACAATACATTTAGTTTTGATAATATCCAAATGTCCTTCGTGACATAAGGAGATTATTTTGCTTCTCAAATTTACAGGTGGTACTAACCTTTCACCTCTCACAACATTCCGGTCAATGATGGTTAACTCATCTCTCATCTCCCAGAACACCTTAAGGTCTTTCACTTCCATTTTACGTGCCCAACCCTTACTCAAAAATTCAACCACTCTCAACAAGTACCAGTCTTTTTTAAATTCTTCATTCCACACCTCTTTGGAGAAGGATTCCAAACCATGGTCCCACAACCAGGCTACCTGTACGTTATCCATGAGGTCATCTTGGTTTTCAACCATTTGAATAGGCAAACGTGACAGAAAATTTGCAACAGCATTTCTTCTCCTAAGGAAATATTTTATGTTGTATAGGAAGTCTGATATCCTCATGGAGATTCTTGCTAATCTAGAGGAAACATTATTCATACCAACATTGGATAAATCCTTGACTATAGGTTTGTGATTACATTTGATGGTAATTTCTCTACCCCAAACAAATTTTCGAGAGCACATGCACATGCAGGAGCTTCTCTTTCTATTACAGCATATTTACATTTGGCAGGAGATAACGACATAGAAGCATAAGCAACAATAGATTCACAATCATTTTTCCCACATGGGAAAGGACAGCACCAATGCCAGTACCACTAGCATCAGTAGTGATCACATTCTTTCCTAAAGGATCAAAACCTTGCTGGGCGGGAGCTGAAGAAATAGCATTTTTGATATCCACAAACTCCTTTTGACAAACAGGAGACCACTAAAAATCCATCCTAAGTTTCAAAAGTTGCCTAATATGAAAAGTTCCACTTGAAAACATTTCCACAAATTTGGAAAAGAATTCAACAAGTCCCAAAAAGGATTTTACTTCATCCTTATTTTTAGGTCTAGAAGCATCGGAGATAGCAGAAACAAGTTTAGTTTTAGTATGAATGTCAACAGGGCTGACTCCGTGACCTAAATAAGTCACACTCTTAGCAGCAAACTTGCACTTGGAATATTCCACTGTCAACCCTAATTTGCTCAAAAGTGACAATAAATGGTTGAGTTTAATTTTATGGTCACTGCTATCCTTAATCCATTGTGCTTTACACACGTGGGTTCGGATCCCATCCTCATCACCACAAAATTGTAGTAAAGGACTTCAGGCAATATAAGTAAAGAAGCCTTTATTCACAACCAGACACACAGCAGGACCATCAGCTCAAGAGACCAACTGTCAACTGCCAGTCCTGTCAGCGCACAAAGATTGAAATCAAACAGGCATTATTACTTAGGTTGGATTCCAACACTCCACGCAGAAGAGAAAAGAATGGAAGAAACACTACACAAACCAAATTGCAAACAGAGTATAACTTAATAAACAAAATTACACTAAAATGACAAAAATCCGATAAGAGGAACAGGAGTTGTGAATTTTTAAGTTTAAGTAGAAATAGCACCAAGAAGCACAAAGTGTCAATGAAAGCCAATGGTCACGGTAGAACAGGACCTAGGAACAACTTGATGCTGACTGTAATGGAGCGCAGGTTGGATATAATTACCAGGTTCCTTCAGGAAAATGACTTCACCTTCTCACTTTAATTCTTTAAGTCCCAATCCATCACGGAAATACACATCTAAAGGCAAACAGGAGGGTCCGGTCCAGCTCCATTTGCCAGTGGTAAGTAGGCTGTTGCAGGAAAAGGTCGCTTGTAGCCTCCCTCTAGCTTTAACAGGAGGTCACCCATATGCCACTTGGAGCCCACTTCTTTGTCCTGGCTGTAAGAGGGAGTGCCGTTCCAGTCTTTATGGATCTTACAGGAATCAGACAGCATGTTCAGTCCTCTTCTGATCTTACACAGATCTAGAAGTGCTCTGACGTGGGTGCCTGGAAATGCCACATGTATGCCTGGCATGAGGTAGTGGGAAAGAATTAATCCTGGGGATACCCGAAGCAATAGGGTAAAGATTCCTGGCTATAACCTTACACAATTTGAGCATTTTCAAGAGACCCGCAGTCTTTGAACACATTAAACTTGGGCTCTGAAGGCTGTGAATTTGTATAGAGAGTATACCATGGTAATCCTAGTGTCTTCCCACATTTAACACTAAAATCCAGTTTTAGTCATCTGCAGACTCACTAATCTCAGAAGCAAAATTCTGGTAGGACAAAGCTGAGACAATGACTGCACACACATTGTTTTAGTATTCTGTTTCCCTCCTTTGAAGTGAGCCCCTAGTTTCATCTGAAAAACCTCATTAGACCTGTCAAGCAGGTCTTGACACTCCAGCAGGATCTGATGATGTGATGACAACGTAAGGCCCACTGTGATGGAAGCTAGTCTGCTGGAGGAGAACATGAAAGGTGCAGGTCTAAGTGTTAGCTATATTGGCTTGTGACAGGGTAGGCCTCTTTGAAGTTAATCAAGTCCTTGGACTCAGCCCACAGGCCATCCTGTCATGCAGACCCACTGAAATACTAATTACTGGGTGACAGAAGAGAGAGGCCAAAATGCAGATTAAACTTCCAGGGACTTCGGACAGGAAAACATTGACTTTTGCCATTTTTCCAAAATATTTATTACAAATCTGACTACATCAGTGAATTGGGCTTGTAATATATATTTCAGAAAGTAGTGATATTATATTTGTAGCTACTTCCAAGGCAGAGATAACATTTATTAAGCTAAATAGCGTAACCAAATGCTTTCCTATTGAACAGACAACGCTGCTACAGTGAAAAAAGCTTTGAGATGCTAGTCACTTTAAAGACATGATTAATCTTAAACTAATCCTGTTTTGAGTACTTTAACTGTGGTGCAGCAAAGACAACAGCACGCATAGCAAAGCCAAATGAAAGATTCTTCTGGAATTTAGTACGTGAATAATGGAGAGGAACATATATTGGCCTTAGAGCAGATGGTCCTGATGTTATTTATTTCAAAAAAAGGTCCACACTACGAGCATGACTCGAGATTCGAGACAGGGATACTTTGCCACTGACCACAAAAGGGGTAGTTAAAACCAACACTTCAGTGACTCTTGGTGGGTTTCAAACATAATAAACCCTCTAAGTCTCCTGAAAATTGCAGTCAATATGCAGTGGTCTTCATTGCTCATAAACTGGATTCCTGGGAGATGAGCAGCTAGTAGCTTTTGCATTTAACACACAAATACAGGATTGAACATATATATATTTGTGTGTGGGAAGAATACTAAAATAATAAATACTGAAGAAGGTGGTTTTACATTCTTATTCTACTGAAACACGTTGACAGAAGCGTTTTTCACATAATCCAATAACACTGATCAAATGTACATGAACATCAATTCATTTGTACAGTGATATAAGAAATGGATTTGTGTATTCAATAGGTTATGTTGTGGCTTGATTCATATTTCTCTTCCTATGCCTACATTGATGAATGGTTGTTGTGTGCTTTCATGACTCTTTTTAGGCTTGTGATTGTTATGTGACAAATGATGAATTTATATGTTATTATGAAAAATAGATTGGTTAGCAGATTATAATTAGTTGGTTGATTGTTTCCAAGGTTTTTTAGAATACTTTGTGTATGAATGTATGTGTGTTAGTTTAATTGATCAATAAGTGAGCTTGACTACCTAGGGGAAGTAATTGTTTCTGGTTAGTAATAATCATTTCCCCTTTGTTTTACATTTCCTGCTTTTAAATACCATGCACCCTACCCTCTGAGCAATAAGGCCTACTTAGAGGGTGATAAATATTTACAATATAGGCTTAAGCCTGTCAAAAAGGAATTGTTCTGACAGGCTGAATTTGAAGCTAAATCCTGCACAGCCAGGCCACTGATAGAAGGCCTGTAATCATGTTACATTGTCACTGGCACAATGGGTACTGTAGCCCACTTGTGACATTCAGCTTACAGGGCATGGTTACAACTTTGTACCATATACTAGCGTTTGAAGTTGGCCTGGCATATGCTTTCCACTATTCTACTGGGCACCTTTCACCAGTCCAAACGACCCTTATTGATGGTAGGTTTGAAGACAACCTATAAAGAAAGTTATCTTAGTGGTGCTGTGAAGAACAGCCTTCAGGCTAAATCTTGAAGGAATGCAAAGCAGTTTGTTTTACCAGTCTATAATCTCATGAATAACCAAATGAAAGGAGAACCACACCAGGTATATATATATATACATATATATATAATATATATATATATATATATATATATATATATATATATATATATATATATATATATATATATATATATATATATATATATATATATATATATATATATATATATATATATATATATATATATATAACACCTTGGAAACAATCAACCAACTAATTATAATCTGCTAACCAATCTATTTTTCATAATAACATATAAATTCATCATTTGTCACATAACAATCACAAGCCTAAAAAGAGTCATGAAAGCACACAACAACCATTCATCAATGTAGGCATAGGAAGAGATATATGAATCAAGCCACAACATAACCTATTGAATACACAAATCCATTTCTTATATCACTGTACGAATGAATTGATGTTCATGTACATTTGATCAGTGTTATTGGATTATGTGAAAAACGCTTCTGTCAACGTGTTTCAGTAGAATAAGAATGTAAAACCACCTTCTTCGGTATTTATTATTTTAGTATTCTTCCCACACACAAATATATATATGTTCAATCCTGTATTTGTGTGTTAAATGCAAAAGCTACTAGCTGCTCATCTCCCAGGAATCCAGTTTATGAGCAATGAAGACCACTGCATATTGAATGCAATTTATATATATATATATGTATATATATATATATATATATAATATATGTATTTATTCTAAACACATCACTCTAGTATCTTTATGAGGCTAGAGGCAAAAGTACATTCAGTAAACTTATTTAGCACACAGTAAATTAGAACAATATATGGTTAGTCCTAGGGGTGTACCAAACCATATACTAAGAAAGTGGTATAAGAACCACGACTGACATAGATACAAGGCCTAGAGCCTTTAGAACCACTGGGGCCACCAGGAACCAACCACGGTAGTGACACAAGGGACCCATGGGGGACGTGTGCAGTGTCTAAACACAGCAGCATAAGCGCGCATTGACAGCACTACACCCTTAAGAGAGAATCTCCCCTCTGGAAATTTTTGCACATCCAACGCAATTGCAGGTCCAGCAAAGACTACACCAAACAAGCTGCTGACCTGGCTCAAAAACTACAAGAACGTGGGTACCTGAAGAGGATAATCGAGCAAACCAGGAAACGTGCTAGGAACCAGAACCGAGAAGCCCTGCTGGAGGCCCCAGCGCGCATTGACAGCACTACACCCTTAACCTGCGTCACAACCGATAATGGTATCTCAAACCATGTGGCCAAACTTCTCAGAAAAAAATGGAGAATCTTAAACACTGGCAATAGAAACTGGGCCCAACCCCTATTAGCCTATAAGAAATCCAGCCGTTTAAAAGACCAACTGGTATCCACCTGACCTAGGACCACCACCACCCCTGCCAACACAACGCTACACACAGCATGACGCCAGCCAAGAGTCACCGGACACAACCCCTGCGGTGACTGCAGCATCTGCCACCTTACTGAACACAGCAAAACCCTTGATCTAGAACCTGGCAAAACATGGTACCAAACGAAACACACAAACTGTAATTCCACAAACCTCATCTACCTCATAGAGAGCCCCTGCAAACTGAGATTGTCCACCCATACCCAGGGTCTTACTGACAATATACCGTGGAATAGCCTACGGAGATGATTGCTCCGTCTGGTTGCCAAATTACTCGTTATACAGAACATCTGTAGGGAAGCTGACATACCCTGTACCATAATATTCCATGTGATGCAGCCCTGCTCCACATTATAACTTATACTGGCCACTGTACCCCCGTGTCACTCGCCGTGAGTACGCGATAACTGTCTCCTCCTTTCCCTCAGTATAGCCAATCATCACACTGACCATATGTACTTGTGTGCCATACGCCGTGAGTACCGCGCTAACTGTCACCATCGTCATACAGACATATCATTAGACCCAAAAGTGGCAAACTCAAGCCATCAGTGTTAATGTTGTTTTTTTCACCGGTTCCTACACTGGTCACAAATCTGGCCAGCCACCTAAGTACTCTTTCAACCCAACCGTGTGTTGCCCGGTTTATACACACTTATTCATAAGTTGTAGGAAGACCCGACCCAGCCCCCATGGGAAGCCGCTCCCCATAAACAAGCTCACCACTTTATCGAGGTTAAACACACGCCCACCACTCTTGCGAGGTTAAACGCCCCATAATTGATGCCCACAACCTCTGAAACTAGCGTTTCACGTTGAAGCAGGCAAGGCACACAAGTATGTTTTCTCTTTCCTTCTTTCTTTAGGAACGCTACTCTAATACGCTAATCACGCAGAGCCACGCCCACCCTAATGAGCACCAGCTGCAACCATGAACCGGCATAAAAGCACTCTGGCTCCACACAACAGTAACCACGGAGCTCCTGATCCGACTATAGGTTTGCAACAGTACCGAAGACATTGCCAAGTAAGTAAACATAATCGGGTCACGCTCGCGGTACCGCCACCAGTAGTGCTGTCTTTGGCCGCTACTGTGTGCGCACCTTATTACCACTCGTAGCAAGAACCCGCTTATAATGCCTTTTTCTCCCTCTCTTGTAATCTAAGTGCGCACAGGTCTCGGACCCCCAGCAGAGACCCTTGGAACTTTGTCCTCCGTAGTTAGGAGTAAGCATTAATCATGTGTTTATACAAGTTTCTTTTCTCATTACCACAGCAATTAGCCCGCACCTCCAGGTATTAGCACCTCTTACAGCATAAATACCTCATTCCGGCTAATGCCACGAATCGCCACTACCTCTTGAGCACTGACAGCATTACCGTTTTACACTTTAGGCACCTGACACATATCACGTGCCTAAATACCTACATGTTCTCAACCATATGTGTCTGTGTTTGTCCTGTCCCATTTTTCTTTCCTTACAGGTACAAACGGAGAGGAATCACCTCTCACAATTACAGTACCTTAGCGTGTGCTACACATACAGGGTACTGACAGCACATTAGACCCTTGTACCACCCCCACACATATAAAGGTCCTGAAGAAACCCAATTTAGAAAAAAGGCCTGACTGAAACTAGTAGACCACACTGGACGTGGGAGACCATAAGTCTATCCCTACACGTCTTAAAGCCTTTGTTTTTAACGTGCCAGGGGCCCAAAAATAAAGTAAATGTTTGAGACCCCTTGGACAGAATTTTAAAACCTCACTCAACGCACCAGCACCCAGACTCGCGTAACAAAACCCACTCCACTGTAGTCAGGCGTCGTAGCACACTTGAGGTACCTTGGGTGGGGCCCGATGATGAAGCATGCCACCAACTAGGTTTGTGGGTGAGGGCCTTCATATAAAACCAATTGTTTTTTTCTTTGCAGACACTACACGTACATTGTTGTAGTAGCTCGTTTTTCTTGTTTATCTCATAACAAACAGACTCGCCTTTCCGAAAGGTTTCTACTCTTTGCAGGTAAACTAGAAGCATCCTTCTTACATCCAAACAATTTAACCTACACTCCTCATCAGAGGTTGGAGAAGGACGAAATCCTGGAAGAACCCCCTCCTGCTGAGAACGAAAGCTGAAATTAATCTTTGAAGTGAAAGAAGGAACAGGAACCAAAACTACTCTATCCTGGAAATTTTTACAAAAGGGATATTGGCAAGACAAAGCCCAAGTTCGCCCAGTCATCTAGTGAATGTAATTGCCACCAAAAGCACGTCTTGGAAGTTAGAGTTTTCAAATCTACAAGTTTCAAGGATTCAAATGGAAGCCCACCTAAGGCATCCCATACCAAAGGAAGATTCCAAACTGGAAACTGCTGGGAAAGAGATTGAGAAAGCCCTGGAAAAATCTAAGCACTGGTCCCTCCTCATCCTTCACATTCTTCCATGAACCCCTAAAGGCCTTACAAGCTGCTCATTGAACCTTCAATGTCGCAACTGTTAAACCTAAACGAGATTCATCCTGTAATAATTGCATGACCAAGAAAAGAATGGCGGAGGTAGGATCAACCTCCTTTCTCACACACCATTTAGAAAACTATCTCCAATGTCCACAGTAAGAGAGGAGAGGAGAGAACTGTTGTGTCACCTGTAGTGTAACAGCAAACTCTTCAGGTAACCCTAACACAGCTAAACCTCTCCCCTCAACCTCCAGGCCATCAAAACTACAACCTCATCAATGTCCCTCGAAACAGCCCTGTATAGTCAATAGGAGATGGAACTAATGACAGCCTTCATTCCAGATCCCTCTTCATCAGCTTCACAAGAGGAAACCAATTCGCCCATGTCCAATGAGCAGCAATCAACACCACCTGTGCCCTGTCTCTCCTGACCCTCACCAGAAAGGACCTATTCAAATGGAAGGAAAGAAAAGCATAGATCAGAGTCTGTGGCCAACGACACATCAAGCTGTATATTGCCCAAGCTTGTGGACACATTTTCCTTGTGCAGAAACTCTGAAGATTTGCATTCTCTGGGGATGCAAGGAGATCCAATCCCAGTTGACCCCAACAGTGAATAATGAGGCTGAACAGAGCAGGGTGAAATGAGAAATCCAGCAAGGAAGGAAAAACAAAAAGTTTTTACCAATTGTCTAGGAATCCATGGCCTTGAAACATCTGCAAGACACGTAACACATGACATCAACTGGGACCTTCCTGAAGACTGCAGGTCAGCCATGTATGGATAAATGAAAACCCCTTCAGAGTGTGGTTTGGAAATCAACGGAGCCAGGACTTTTGTAAAGACTTTAGACCAAAGGGAAGAACACAGAAATGGAAATGTTCTTCTCCTATTGCAAACCGAAGATACTTCTGATGTGATGATGTGATTGGGATGTGAAGGTATGTGTCCTGAAGATCCATGGATGCCAAAAAATCTCCTGGATGGATTATAGGAAGCATACATTGAGGTGTTACCATTCGGTAATTAACTGATTTCATCCAACAATTCACCTACTTCTGGTCTAACACTGAACAAAATGCCCCTGAAGCCTTTAGTACCAAAAAGAGGATTGAATATGCCACCTCTCCAACCTCTGGTGTTGGTGCTCTGCAAGTTGTTCCCTTTAAAATTAAGTCTCTGATTCCATCCAGCAATGTAACCAACTTCATTTTGCCGACCAGAACCTGGTTTATGAAGAATATTGGTATCTGGAGGTCCTTGTACAAAATCTATCACATAACCCTTGCTCATAATGTTCAGGACCAACTGATCCGTGATATTCGTCATCCAAGACTGCAGGAAATGATGAATCCTGCCCCCCCACAGAAAGAGAGTCGAGAAAACCTTAGTTGTCAGAATGTTCTTTAATGTCCCCTTCTGCTTATGGGACAGCCAGCTTCGGTGGGAACGATCTAGGTTGGAACCATCTTCTCCTAAAAGAAGAACGAGAATCATGGTTTAGAGATGACCTAGTTGATCTTTTCCAACAGCAGACACTCGTTTGTAGTGTAGTGTATAGCTCCATTGCAGCCAATAGGTCCCAACACTCCAGTGGACAGCCACTGCGAGCTTGTTATAGTCCTGGACAAAAGACCGAGCGAAATAAGTAGAATAAATACTTACTTTAAGAGCTAGATTTTCACCTAAAAAATCCTTTCTGAGCCTTAAATCCACTCTCTTATCCATAGCATCTGTGTGAGTGCAATCCTCTGGATTGATAGCAGTTTTTACAATTAAAGTGGCCAAAATTGTATCCAGTTTTACCGAATGCGGAAGAACATCCTCTCTCTCCAACAATTACAACTTCTGCAAGAAGCAGGGAACATGGGCCATGTCCACCTCTTTCCATTCAGCCATAACCATGCCCTTGATTGGTGCATGAAAGGGCATTGTTGCCTTGGATGGCTCAATATATTGAGGAAAAAGAGCTTTAACCTCCCCCTACGACTGGAACAAAAGAAAACCCAGATTCTCCCGAATGTGAAAAAGAATGTCCCACATCTCTTCAAATGTTACAATTTGCCTGATGATGCACATGAAGCATCAGATCTTAGGCTGAAGAATCATTATCAGGTGCCACAGCCATATGTTTGACAGGTCTCGCATCCAGCGATGAATGAGATTCCATTACATTAGACACTGCAGCCTCAATCATGCCCTGAATATCATCCTTAAACATGCGAGGCAGAACCCCAGCAGCAGAGCTCCTGCCCTTGCTAGGTCTCTTTGCAGGAATTAAACTCTTCTCATCAGAAGAAGAGGTTGTAGATAACACATGTTTGCGCGTGACAGACCTCTTGTTCTTCATTGTGAACCAGGAAGCGTGACTCAGCTGAAGAGAGTCTGCCGAGGAGCCTCACTTGGCTCAGAGAAAATATTGACCACATTGGCCAATCTGGCTCTGCCAAGAGGGACATGAAGTATCTAATTTTAGACAAGAAAGGGCCGGAATAGGTGGCGGAGGGAGTGTTTTTTCTCCTGGGTGTTGTGAATCTATTAGTGTCTAATAGGAGGAAAGGAAGTCCCATTTGTTCTGAATGAGGCGAGGGAGGGATGTGGAGGTAATAACGTTTATGTTTCATGTGCCCATCTGGGCCATCTCAGAGAAAAGAGACAGCAAAAGGTCTCTTGTGTAGCTCAATTGCTCTGTATAGATGTGTATATGCTCTGTATGCTGTGAGCATATATCTGTGTGATTTCTTCCCACGTGTAACTCTTGCCCTTGTTCTTGGCTTATGGCTAAGAGCCTAATGTATAAAAAGGGGTTTTTCCTGCCTGTATCTACGTGAAAATGTGTTAGTACATCAGGTGGTGTCAGCCTCATGTGAATGAACAAACACAGTTCTTTAATTTTTCGTGAATGTATGACTGTGTCTGTATTGCGTTTTGCATGAAGGTGGAAGACATACCAAGGTTGAGCAGTACATCGTCTTTTTTTCAGTAGGTGGAATGGATGCTACATTGAACAGTTTTAAGGCTAGTGTAGAATTTAGCAAACATGTAACATTTACCAGTGACGTTGTGCTCTTTAACTGATGTTGTGCTGCACTTTATTGATCCAGGATATCAGCTCACTTTTCTTTTGTGTTATTAGTTAGCTACTAAGCTACTAATGCAATTCTTTGACCCCCACCTTAACTTGAAACCATGCTGTTTAACAATGTTTTGCCTTAATCCCCTAATTCAGGGTTCCTCCAACCTTTTCTGTAATAAATTAAACAAGTTCAATGAAAATCAACCTGAGCTTCTAATATTAGAGTTTTAATAGTGACCATATGAGACAACATCACATATGGAAGATAACCAGCCGTGACTCCCTCAGTGAATCAGGCAGGGCTGCTAGCAGTAATGAAAACAAATGCATTGTCAATGTGAAATGAGTCTACATGGGTAATACACAACAGCCACAGCTGCAATGTCCCTGGCACCCAGTTAATATTAATAATACATTTCCCCAAAACTGCCTGATGTATCCCTCAAATATACACTTTAAATATTTGTTTTAATTCAACCATTTTTCCCCAAACATCCGCTAATGAGTTCTGAATGGACACATATTTATGTCTCAAATACATCAGTTCAATTTTGGTATCCATATATTAATTCAACCAAGCAAACACTTCTAATGTAGTGGTCTGGGCTGCACACAGGAGAGCTACTTACAGGTAGCAGGATAGCTCTTCATTGGAGAAGCCTGCCATAAAGCATCTCAGCGTCACTTGGTAAATAGGTGAAGCTACCACTGTGTGCCAACAATTCTGTCAACCCTGCAGCAGAATGTGCAGGAGGCACTGCGATCATATAACAAGCTATGGTCACTGCTATTAAGAAAATGCTTCTGATACAATTGTGGTTTATTCTACAATGGTCATAATAATATTTATAGGGCTCCAAGTACTCATAAATACCATGAAAGACTTATAGATTTGCCACTATGAGTGTTCTGTATAGCAGAGGGATTTGTTGGGTCTGAAATGCCTGTTATTGGTACTTATACAGCAGAAGTAGTGCTGAGAATCAACAAAGCACTGTCCACTTGAGAAAATATTGAAAGGTGATACAGGATCCTGTACACCCAGGCCTTGAAAAATCCACTTGCAATTGCAAGTGAAATCTTAGCAGGTCAAACTATTTTTAGCACTTTCTGGACCCTGCTGGCAATAAACTTAAGCTGGAAGAAACAGGGTGTTCTGTTTGATCAGAAAGTGAATGAGCAATTTAAATCTGGTTTCATCTTGATGCATTTGCTAACTGCTCAAGGACAGAGGTCAAATGTCAGTTTGTCTTTTTACTAATTGTTGCTCATGTGTTCCTGGAAAATGGTGTTTACTTTTCTTTCTCTTTTTACAGTTAAAGCTTTTTGTCAAGCAAGCTATTTGACAATAATTGTGAAACAAAATGCAGTAAAATGTCAATTTTTTTTCTCAAAAACATTTGAACAGCTTGTAAATGAATAGTACAAGTAGATCAGAAATTATAAAATAACTTTTTTGTAAATCAGAAGTGTGATACAAACAAAGATTTAAATTGGAGAAAAACAAATAAGAACACTTTACTTGGTTATATGCAAATGACAAATATTTGCAGAAACTTTATTTCCAAACATTGTACTTTATATAGTTTTAAAACCACATGTCAGTGACAAAATATGTGGCCATTTCAATGTAAAACCTGCTGATTGCATATAACAGTGTGCTGCTACTTCATGCTTTAGTTATGTATTTATTAAAAGTGATATTTTTTAAACATGATGTTAGAGACATTCCTGGCCAAGCCTTGATGACAATGCGTTTAATGAACTAAGTCAAGTCTGCAGCCAAGTGTATCTTATATGTGGCTGGATTTGCATTCTGTGTGGAGCTAATGTTTAGTCTATTAAATCCACCAAAATCGTTTTCTGTACAGTAGAGGTGCTGAACTTGTGTATTTGAAGGTGCTCTCTCTCATATGTGATAAAGGAGAAAATGCGCCTCAGTGAATTAAAATATTTGCCCAGGATCACATAATTTGAAACAGTTTATGGGTCAACAGCATTATAATTAGATCAAGTAGATTATTTAAGTCACCTGCAGGTCTAGTAACATTTTGGGGATTTTTCGAGCCCTGACACCATGTGAGGATTAACACCTTTAAATTTGCACACGTACGTTAAATGTATATATTCCATTTCACATATATATCTGAGGACATGTAAATTGAGTGAGTTGCCCAGAATAGTATTATTTTCAGTTAAGTGCTGAGGCAGGGATTGAAACCGGATGCCCGGGATACAGAGGGAACATCTTAACCGCAAGACCTCATGTCCTCAATATGAAGTGGTGGATGTATGACGTTACAACGCAGGCTATTACAACGCCTGCCTTTACAACGCGGTTTTTACATCGCATACCATTACAACGCATAGCGCTTTTGGGTGTTGGATAGTGAATAGTTTAATTTACTATTCCAACTCCAGTCCCCGTGGACACTAGGGAAGGTTATTGGATAGTAAATTAACCTATTCCCTATCCTAGAGCGCCCCCCAGCGCAATGCGTTGTAATAGTTTGCGTTGTAATGACCGCGTTGTAATGGTAGTGCGTTGTAAAAGTTTCGTTGTAAGTGATGTTTACCTGAAGTGGTATCACTCGTGGTTGGTACACTCTGGTGCTTATCATTAACTTCATTCCCTTGTGCCTCCTCGTTTACAGGTCCTGGCCGGCTTTTATTCGACCGGGCATTTCCCCAGTGAGCTGGGCCACTTGGAGGCCAGTTTTGAGAAACCAGGGCCACCAGTGGTATCTCTGTCACTTACCTTGACTCCATGAGGTTACCTGCAGCAGGCATGGGAAGGCTTGAACAAAGAGAGAAAGAGAGGGAGGAAGAAGGAAGGTAGAGAGAAAGTGAAGAAAGAGAGAAGAGAGAAGTAGAGAGAGAGAGTAGATGGATGGAAAGAGAGAGATGGCTAGATGGCATGAGGAGACGAAGGGAGGTTTTTGGTTCCCTAGTCCTTCTCTGCTCATTTCCTCCTGTCTGCCATTTTCAAGCAAGAGCGGCATCTACTGAACCTGACGGAATAGATCAACTGAAGTCTTCACGTCGTTCTCAGAAGGTCCTTGCATTGAGCTCATTTTTATCGGAGATGATACGTATATTAGGGCCTATTGTGGTGTTAAAAAGGTTCAATTCGTTTCTTGTGCACATCACTTATTTGCATTGCAACTGATGCCCAAAACAACTGTTTTCTACCAGGTTCCATACTGCCACCAAGGACAATTCATCAAAGCGACTCCTGCCTGCTAATCATGGCATCTCTAGACCCACTCTTAACATGGCTGTAATTTGAATCCGGCACTAATACTTTTTGTGCAATTATCTGCTCCTGAATCCGACGCTAAATGACTGTGTCAGTCCTTCCTTGGCATGAAATCAGAGTAGCATTCCACTGAGACATCCAGTTTGTCTCTTTCATCTACCTGTCACAATAATGCGATCCGAAATCTATTTTCCTTTCGAACACCTGTTCTGTCCTCTTTGTACATGTTGCATCTGTACATGCTGCTCGAGGTCTCCCTATTTCACACAGAATAACCGTGCCATGGCTTGTATGATCAAACTAAAGCTGTGCGGGCAGTAGCACGCTATTCCATCACTGCTGAGTTCAATGAGTGGATTTTATGCATGCTTTTTATGGAATTGCCTGCAGAAACCTGGCATTGCGTTTTAAAGTCATGAATAATTTGGTGTGAGTTCATACCAGAAATCTCTTCACATGAAACACTATTCTGCTTGCATGCACAAGCTGTCAAGATTTTGTGCAGGAGGAGTGTGCTCTTCACTGGGCTACCTACCCTGTGCAATTTAGTATCATTAGCACAGATGGGCATGTCACTTCTTCCAACCCTTTGAAAATAATTTATGAGTACACTAAAAAGCAAATGTACAAGATGGCAAACAGAGCCAAGTTCAGTTCTTTTAGATAAAAAGTTGTGAAAGTTATCACACTGATGCCAAGTTACTATGAAACCAGCATCTCTTAAACATTAAATAAAATATCCAATGTTTATGGGTATTAT
The DNA here is from genome assembly GCF_964261635.1 of Lissotriton helveticus. NCBI lineage: Eukaryota > Metazoa > Chordata > Amphibia > Caudata > Salamandridae > Lissotriton > Lissotriton helveticus. Next base: position 1,957,393,561 of record NC_136059.1, on the reverse strand, counting down.
TTACTTTTTCCATACGAATCACGTGACCGTGTTTTTGGATCTTCTAAGCCAAGACAAATCTATTTAGTTAAATTTGCATTTATCACCCTGCACACTGTTTTTGTGACCTTTGAAAAGAAACACAAGACACTGTACACGGCTCATTACTCTGTGCTGTCAGTGTATTGCACGCCTGGTTGCTGGGGGGTTAAAGTATAAGAACTGTTCTGCATGCGATAAAACGTTTTCTGAATTGCTTGACTGGAGTGGAGACCTGGGGTATGGAGAAACATATCCGTGAACTCGAAGGACCGATCTGTTTTAATACAGTTTGAAATTTAGGAATTTTAAAATTATTTTCACCTATAGATGATGTGAGCAAAATACCAAAAGAAGATAAAGAAAGCCAATTGGCTGTCATTCATTTATTTTTTTAATCTGAATGTATTTATTAATCGTCGTGTACGTGTGGACGAATTAGTATGGATGAAGGGATGGGTTGTTGAAATAATAGATGCATGAATGCATGTGTGGACCTATGCATGAGTTAATGACATTGTGAGGATGGGCATTTAAATTAATCATGAATACAAGAGAGCAGAGGGCGTGAGGATGCATGTGTGAATAAATGAGAATGTGACGGTGAAGGTTGCATGAATGAATAGGAATGTGAGGATTCATAGATGGACAAATCCATAAGAGCAGGACGGCGACTAGATACATGGATGAAGAATTAATTAAAAGGTGAGGCTGGATGATGAAAGAAGGATTGAAGATGGGTAAATAAATGCATGAGAGTTTCAGAATTTACATATGGATGGATATATATACATCCATCAGTAAGCAAACAAACTCATTTTTTGTGCAACACAAGCATTAGCTTGACTGCGACAAAACATGCACTGACCACCATAGAAAGAAATGGAAAAACATTATACAAAATTCTTTTACTTTACAGCCCAACCTACAAAACTCAATGGCAGTTTATAGGCATGAGCAGCAAGCCTTTCAGATGGTGGAAATAAGTAGGGGTGTGTGAAATTTGCGTAATTTTCTTTTGTGTAATTATGCTAAATTTTTTGAAAATTACACGAAATGCCAATCCCTCTTTTTGTGATATATTTTAGAGCAAAATGCATCCTGGCGTATATTTGTAGCACACTTGTGCATTTAAACAAAGCACTGCGAACAACAGCCACCCACGTTATGTTCTTCGTGTGTTTTCCCAGTGCATTTTCATCACTAAAAGTTTGTTTTGTGTATATTGCTACAGCAAATAGCACATAATTACATGAAGTGGCCTAATTGAGTAATTTTGGAAATTTTGCTTCGCAAGCACAACGCAAAGTTGCTGAAATTACATGAATTACGCCGACATAATTTAAATTTCACCAAGGGTTTAGAAATAAGCTGCAACAAAATAGCAACTATAATTCTTAGTGCTACAATGGCTTACAAATTTGCGATGTATGGCACTTCATCGCTGTATATCGCATTCATGACAGCAGGAAATGTGCATGTGTGGTGAGTTAAGTTTTGATCTAGGGCTGGGAATACTAGTGATCCAAGAATAGGGAGAGAAGGGTTTAGCGGGTATTGCAAACACTCACACAGTTTTAACGTAGTGGCTCTTCAGTGAGATCTTAAATAAAGCTTTTCATCCCATATACAACTGTAGATGCACTCCAAAAAGTTGGAAAAGTGTAAATTGGAACTTCCTGAGGTAGTGATTGGTGAACGACATTTTATGTGTGCTATGGCTGAGTCCACTAACACCTCTGCTGGATGGTGACGACTGACAAACCCAACCTAAAACTCTATGGGCATCACTATCCTTTAGTAGTTTTGGGGCTCAAACTACCACTACTGTATGAAAGTGCTATGACATGCAAGGATAGAGAAAATCAAGCAGCAATTAAGTTCAAATTATAAATAGCCTAAGATCGAAAGCAAGTTAATACAATGTGTTATTTACTGACCACAAAAATTGGAATAACAATGATAAAGAAAAATGGTCAAAATGGAGTCTGTGGGTCAAATGATAGTCAATCGGAGAAACTTAACATGAGAACCTATCAAACTCAATGCAATCCACTGAGAACATGTAAAAATTGTGTAAATGCACCGACAGGCATCTGATTTAGGAGTGAATGCTTCTTTGGTTTCTGGTTGCCCTGGGACGCCTCGTTGCTGAGGCAGCCATGCGCATTATAAATCCTGTATAAATAAATAAATAAGAACTTAATACTTCAACAAGGTATGATGAATCCATGAGAGAATCCACTGGCTGACATTCCACCACCACTACCCTATCAAGATGCTCGAAAAACACTTAGCATCTCATTATGATAAGGGCAGAGAGGAATCCCTTAAGGGGAGAAGGGAAAAGCAAGAAGACGGTCAGCTGGTATTCCAGGGACTGAACTCATAATGGTCTGATTTATGTGTGGAGATAGTGGATGGGATCAGAGATCCTAGCCTACTAATATCCCCGACACATAAATCTGGAAAGCTCTCAACGAGGGTCTTAGTTTGCAACAGTACAGTTTTAGCCTGCTCTGCCATGGAAACACATTACCAATGGGTCAGCTGATGCGAGACTGCCAGCTCCACAGCATTAGCCGGCCTTACCTATTTAGTGTGGAACTTTCAGCACTACTTTGTCTTTCTCTGAACTACCTTCCAAGGCATGGTGGTCATGGGCCTTAAAAAAGCAGGAACATGCCCCACACACAGTGAGGAACCCCCAACTATATCACAGGCATTGCTATTTTGTTCTTAGGGAAACAACCCCTTGTTTTCAGCGTTTTTTGTTTTTCTAAAAACAGAACAAATTGTCATCTGGGCCACCATGACACGGCATGATGACAGGCATTACAGTTTAGCCAAACGTACTCCTGCTGTGTCAGTAGGAGTACATTTTTCAAAAAGTGTCCATCATACTTGTAGGGATGTTTAAATATGATTACATCAACGCCTCTGAAGTGGTAAGGGCACTGATGGGAATTCTTAAAAACTATAAGCAGGAAGCTTAATTTCAACTATTCTTTAGTGGAAATCCATTCAAACACGGCCACCAAATGTACACTCTATTCAAAGATAGGCACCAAACATGAGATCAAGTCAGTTTTTACATTTTTAAGGGTAGACCAATCTTTCTTGTCAGGTGATTCATATCTTCAGTTCAGATTCTTCCTTTCAAATGGTTCCTGTTCAGAGACCAGCCCCTTTCTGGCTGATGCCTCCAGTTCAGAGACTAGGCCCTTCATGTCAATTTATAACTTTTCTACCAGAAAATAAAAACCATCTCAACAGTTTGCCAGTGCTTCTACTATTGGATTATTTGTTCCTACTTCAGTTATGCTCCAGGCCTACCTGTTCCAGCTCTGCTCAAGTCCTACCAACTCCAGTTCTGCTCCACTCCTGCTAGTTTCAGATTTTGCACCATTCCTGCTAGTTCTAGCTCTGTTATAGTCCTTGTTTTACATGGACCCAAAACTGCAGTCCTGCAATCTGTCTTGCAGTTGGGATCAGCATCATGAAGGTATTTTGAGCCTTTGAGTTCTTTCTCCAAGTACTGTCAGGCACTATTTTCTGGAGGTTATCATCCCTGTAGATATTGATACACCTGGGACAATGTGTCTTCCAGAAGGGGTTGCCCTTTGCCCAGAGCCTCTAAGAAGGAGGTGGAAGATCGGCTCACTCAGGGTTGGTTTTTCTTCAGAAGGAGATTTGGAACATTTCTTCAGCAGCTCCGGCCAGCAGGCCAATAGAGGTGATAGCAGAAGCTTTTAGTGGAGGTCGCTGAAGATGCTCTGTTAAGATTTGAATGTATAGCTAACTGTTCATTGCTTTCTGATAACTTTTTATTTTATTTCTGAAGACACACTTTTAGAACCAACTCTGAGCAAAACAAACTTGTGGAGGTGAACACAAGGGCGTGTGGGAGGCATGTTGACTAGAATGGGGAGGACTTCGACTTGGGGTAATGAAGATTACCAGTAAGTAATGGGACATCAACCCCTCATCTCCGTCCTCCTCATTCCAGTTGTAACTTTTGAGGATATACCAAGCAATGAAATGGAATACAAATGCATTTATTGAAAAATGATAATGACTCCATTGCCAGGAATACAGACCGCAGGATACTCTCAATAGTTTGCGGGACTCGAGTCTCGAGCTGGGGCATGATATAGGTCCTTTATATCATCTATGGAAGGGATGAATGTAACCCCATGATATAACGATTGTCATAGGCTGGTACAATAGCCAATACTCTAAAAAATCATGTGAATACGCTTTACTACACTTTAAGCCCTGATGAAGTTCCTAGGCATGCAGGGACGAAACGCGTTGGCTCATTTTTAAAATATTTCGGAATAATAAAGGAACATGATGGACTCAATCTTGCGAAAGTGAAACATTTTTCCTGCTGCACCTTCCTTTTGAAGAATTTCCTGTGCTCTAGTCTCCAGACTGAATTGAGGTGAAAACACCTGTGGTCCGCCACTATTGGCATTGTGTGTATGAATTACTCCATTGCCATTTGCAAAACAGCTTCCCCAAAAGAACGCTCACCACCTACCACAGCCAAACGATAATGAAGGGCAAAAGTCAGCTGGGAAGACCAAGTAGCAGCACAACAGATCTCCTGGAGAGGAGACCCACCTGCCTCAGCTGTGGAAGCAGCCCCTGTCCAAGTAGAATGCCCCTGGACATTAGACAGGGTACACACATCAGCAGAATCAGAAACCTGAATGGTAGGCTGTGGGACCCACTGGCCAATAGACTGGTGTTGGAACCTGGGATGTCAGGTCACCTAGGGTAGCCTGGCCTAGGGTAAGACATGCAATTCTAGAGGCACAAGTGTGAAGGTTGCAAACCACCCAGCAGGAAATCCACGCAATAACACATAAAAAGGACGCTACACCAATGTTAGAAAAATAAGTACTCGTTTATAAAAATAATATCTTTGCTCTTTTCACACTAGAATTCACAGTTCAATATAATGCATTCTGTCAGGAGAAGAACCAGTACTTTTAAAATTGCCAAATAATGTCAAAACACAGTTCTATTAACTTAACAGCACATTACATTTAGAAGTCTTGGAATCCGTAGTTCTACTTTCAGAGAGGTTAACTTATTTCAGTAATTATTATCAAAATGACATTTAATCAGACACCAACATTAACCAGATTTGACTTTGATGAGAAATTTCAGTTAAACTCGAAATTTCCTTAGACACCAGCAAATTCTGTGAGAAACTTCTGCCTTTGCTTAACCAGCAGGTTCCTTCCGCCCTCTATTTGCAGATGATTCCCCCCAAGCTACTCCCCACCTTGTGTCAAACAATGTAGGAACGACCAGTGTCTAAGGCACTCCCTTGTAGGCGCTAGCGCCCCTTTCCCCCTGCAGTTCACCTCCTTACTTGTACCAAAACGGGCGGTGGCAGTTGTGCTGCGCCAGAGAGTGGGGGAAAACACTCGGCAGGACCAAAGGGAGCCACACGCTGGCAAGGTTCACCAGCCTCTGGGGCCCCTCCGCTCTCCTCTGCGTGGCGCCAAAATAAAGGAAGCAGTCTCAGTCGTATCTCCTAAGCTGCTTTTGGGCTCCACAGTCCTCCCCTCCCGCTCACGCCAGCCACAACAAGCGGCGCTCGAGCAGGGGAGAGAAGTTGCCACTCGCCTATGCCGCCGTGGGACTCCCGGCGTCACCCTCCACAACTCCCTCGCGCTGATCGGAAGGTAACACTGCTCCTCACGGCTGGCTCCGCCTCAGGGAGTCGAACGCACCACCGGGCATGCTCGAAAGGGGAAGCGTCTCCCCGCTGAAGCCCGCGCTCTCCTACCGGTGCTCTTCTCCACAGCTCCGCCCACTCAGGAAGTCCGCAGGGATTCCTCAAGGTCCGCTCCTCACCTCCAAATCGTCTCTTCAGCCACAACTCGGCGCCGATCCCCACGCTGTCACAGGGGCGGAACAGCCCGATCTCTCCTGGCCTCTGCTCCCTCAGCGCCCGCCGCTCCTCTCAGTTGGCGCTCAACCACTGACCCAGTGCAGCTCACCAGGCGCTGGCTTCACTCCACAGCAGGTGAGAGATGACACTCTGTGGGGTGATTTAACTAGGGGACAGTCGCTGTAACCAGGGCATGTTTTTATTGAGGTCTGAATAAAAAGGGGGGCCACAAGGATTAGCCCTCCTCCGTTCGAGGGAATCTCAGCAGAAGTCTTTTCACTGGGCAGAGGACTGCACCCCACAGTGCTGTAGTCTCCTTCTCCTGTCCACCTCCCTATTCGTTCAGTTCAGGGATTAGTCAGGCGCCCAGGGTCTCCCTAAATCATCCACAGCGGGGACAGGACAAGGATCCCAAAGGAGGAGTAGAGAAGTGGATTAATTAGGCTGCTTCCCAGTCCAGGAGATCAACCCTTTCACTAGCCTCCCCCCACCTTCCAAGATAGCCTGTCCTCCAGCTGACTCTCTCTGGTAGACAAAATGGCTGACCAGCATTCCGCCTTTTATAGGCTGACCCTCAGGAGTCCAGAAGGGACCAGAAGGTTCTGGAACGCCCTATACTAGTCTATGGGCAAGTTCTGGGTTTGGCAGTTAGGGCAGTTGGTAGCCACCATTTTGGGGTCCCAACTATTTTCCTGTCAGAACAGGCCTCTGGGCCTGAGGTGAAAAACTATGAGGGGGAAAAAGAACACCTATCCCCTTTACCAACATCTAAAAAAAGTTAGTGGACAAAAATTATTAAAGGTATGAGGGGCAAAAAGGGGACAACATAAATAATAAATTGGAGGGACTACGCAAGAAGCCAGACAGGTCTAACAACTGGGAAGAAACCTTGTTTCCCAGGGTATCAGAGCCAAAAGAGAAACAAACTCATGGACTTACGAAAGTCCTTGGTCCTAGACAAATAGGCAGACAGTGCACAGCCCACATCCAAGAAAGATGAAACCACCTACACATTCGAGGGAAGACAATTTCCTGGTCAAAATGGAAAGAATAGAAAACCTTAGAAAGAAAACTGGGATCAATGTTGAAGCACAACCCGGTCAGGAAAGACGTGCAAAAAGGGAAGAGAGTAGGGAAGAGCCTCCAGTTCACCCAAATGCCTAGCAGACATGATGGCAATTAGAAAAGAATCTTAGCAGATAACCATGACAAGAGACAGGAATCCAGAGCTTCAAAAGAAGCCAACTGAAGACCCCTAAGAACAACCAACAAATCCCGAGAGGGAGCAGACTTAGACATCACCGGCGTTTTAAACCTGAATGTCTTTAGGAGCCGAGACATTAGAGGGGAAACCTTGGAAAACATGAAACGCTGTGACTGCAGCCCACTGGACACAAAGCACAAAGAGTGGACGGAGCCAGCACCCTCAAGAACCATCTCACGAAAAATCAAGAACAAAAGAACATTCCACAGTCAGGGGATCCAAGCCTTTAGCAGAACACCATTTCTGAAAAGCACCGCAGTGCTTTTTATGTCTTTAAAGTGGAAGACTTACGAGAGCAATGGATATCAATATGCATGACCTCAGAACACCCAAGACCCATGCAATTCAGACTCTTGCGCCTTGTTTCTCCTTGCCAGTTCAGATAAGACTGGGAGACCTGGTTGTCCATATGAACCACAACTTTCAGCCCCACCAACTGAGGGGAAAAAGGACAGGGCCTGTAACACTGCAGACAACTCGCTCCAATTCGATGACTGACATGCTTCCCAAGCCGCCAAAGGACCTTGCCTCTCCTGATCCTGGAACACCGCCCCCTAGCGCCATAGGCTGGCATCTGACGTGAGCTACACCAGTGGGGGATAGAAGAACGCCATGCCCCGCAACTGGTTCAATTCCAGTTGCCCCCAAATCAAGGTATCTTTGGCCACAGGATCACAGGCAGCGGATGATGCTAGTCGCAGGAGCAGGGACACCAAAAAGTAAGGACATGATTCGCCAAGGGCTCAAGATAAAACCATGCCCATGGAACCACTGCTGTGGAGGCAGCCATCAAACCCTGCTGACATGGAAGACTGTCCCAGGAGACAATCCACTAAGTTCTGAATATCCATCACTCTCTGAGGGGGCAACCGGGCCATACCCTGCACAGAGTTGAACAGTATCTCAATTAACAACTTGGCCTACGTAGGTTCCAACTGGGACTTTGGGAAGTTGATCAGGAAAACCAACTCCTGCAATGTCTGTAGTACCAGTTTGAGATCTTGATGAAGCTTAAAAAACAGTAGGGGCAGATATGAGCCAGTCATCAAGGAATGGAAAAACAGAAATGCATTGTAAGAGAAACAGTGCCACCCCTAGGGCCTACACCTTGGAAAACACCCTGAGAGAGTTTTCCAGATGAAAGGGCAAGACCCAGAACTGAAAGTGTTGACCTCCAACAGCAAACCAGAGATTCTTCTGACTCCTCGGATGAACGGGGACATGGAAGTATACATCCTGAAGATCCAGTGTGACCAGGAAGTCGTTTCTGGCCAACAAAGTAAGAATAGATTGGATCAAAACCATCTTGAAGTGTTCCACCACCAGTTCCTTGTTCAGAGTCTCAAGGTTGAGGAATGGCTGAAGCCGAGCATTGTGCTTCGGAACCAAGAACAGCAGGGAAAAAAAACAACATTTTTCTTTGCGAAGCAGGCACCGGGATGATTGCCCCATGTTCTAGAAGAAACTGCACCCCCTGAATCATGGCCTGTCGCTTTGATCCGCTCCTTGGCAATGGGTTAGCAGGGAACCGACCCCAAGGAAGAGACCCACTAAAAAAGAATTTGATAGGCATGGCCAACAACCTGTAGGACCCATTCGCCCACACCGTGCTATCAGATAAAAACTGATACAGCAACTCCATATTAGCCAGGAGTGGGGTGCATTGATCATCAGAGTGCATCAACTCATACAAAGTCTGAAAATCATTAAGAGGAATAGGAAGCATATGTGCTGGTCCAGATGGAAAAGTTTGCAGCGGCACAGGATCTTTTTGGAGATGCCTCAACCCTATTATTCGCCACATTCAACATTGTGGAATCTTCTGAAGCCAAACTAGAAGTGGAAGCCATAGTGGCCAACATAGTACTCACTTTTGGAATCTGGGGAAATAACTCCTCAAAGTCCTGCAACACATAGCGCTTACTCAGAAAGCAAGGAATGGAATGTCTATCTGGATCCATTCATTCATTAGACAGGATAGATTTGATAATGTCATGAATGTCATGAACGAATTTGTTTGCTACAATTTTTACAAATTTTTAAAACCATTTTTAACTTTGTATTAGAATGAAAATTTTAACAAAACGGTGAAAATTGAATACTGTGCATTAAATATTTGTGGTTCTCAGTTGAGAATCAAATCAAATAAATAAAAATAAACTTGAAACTTGATAATGTCATGAAAGGGCAAATTATTACTCTCCACAGTATTATAATGTACGTAAAACCCCTCTTCCAGCTGGGGGTTTTCACCAAATGCCAGTACCTCCCTCATGTGGGATATGAGATCGTTCAACTGCGAGCCCTGAATTTACTTGCCCTTAGGCTCAGAGTTAATCTCATCCTTAGCCTCCTCCAAACGAGGTTGTTTAAAGGCAGATGACTTACCCATAGCGACGTCCATAGCGTTCCTAATGAGAGCCTGTAGCTCCGAACAACGGATCTGGAGCACTTCCCCTCCTTTGCCCTAAGGAGGCACCTCCATATGATTCTCCTTACAGATGCGCTTACTCATATTATGTGCTACAGCCAGGGCCGGACTGGCAATAGCGGGCATCTGAGGTACTGAGTTTTTAAGAACCGGCACAGAACCGGTAACCCAGCGGTGTCAGGGTACACCCAGAGACCTCTGGTTCTTCCTGATCCAGACCACAGAAACTCAGAGTCTTCTAGGTGAAGTCAAAGATCGATTTATTGGCTGCAACCAAGGTAACAAGTGTCCTAGAAGTACAACACACAGGGAAGTATATTCTCAGGAGACTGCTCGAATTTACAAAGTCAGGCTTCTCTCTTTATACAGAATATTCAGCTTCAGGCATACATTCTTCGAATTTGCAATATATCATTTACAGGTTTTGGTTACAAAAGGAAAAGCAGAGTCATGATGACATATACATATTTCACGTCGTGCTGCCCACAACAAATCACCCGGCAAGGCCCAACATTTCAACAGATATCGGTGGACCCCAAATAAAACAGGCACCTCCCCACCATAAAGTAAGTGAAGCAAAAAGAGTAGAGACAGATGGGAGCATGATACGGCAGGTGTGCGCGCTGAAATGGTTTCATGGCTTGTTGAGCCTTGATGCTATCTTGTTCGGCCACTGGGAGGGGAACTGACCTAACGAGTTCGGCCTGGGGCAATGGTTCCAATTTGTACAGGTCATAGAAAAGTCGATTAAGGAGTATGTGTTCTTGTGGAATTGAATTCAGCTGGATTAAGGCCTATGTAAAGGGCAACACATAAATGGAGGCCAAGGGTTCAGGACGTAAATGACAATTTCGAGGTGAAATCCTCGCTCGAATATGCTGAAAATATATGTACACGATGTGCTCGTCATTCTCGGTCTTTTGATACCAAATTCGTCATGTTTCGACGAAGTTTTAATTCTCGAGTCCAGAATGATTACATGAATCCAGAATCTTCAGAACCACAAACCCTCCTTTTGCCCTTACATAGGCAATTAATCTATCCTCATGTTAATCTGAGTCCAGATCTATATTCCTAAAGTCATTGAGATGTTGCTGCAACATCATTCTAGTACTCAGTTCATCTCTTGATACATGCTTCCTTACACATGATGTGACGCAAAGGCCACATATTGCAGGAGCACACTGTATGCATAGACAGAACAGGAAAAGAATGTCTAAGACCACCCCAATGACCATTAGAATTTTCCATCCCCAGGCAGATATCAGTTTCCAGAACCATCCCATTAACGACCACTCTCCTTTTTCCATATGAATAGATTCGGAGATCTTATGTAGTTTGGAGATGGCCTGGTACACTGTTGGAGCGTTATCTGGGATGAAAACGCAACAACTCGATTGGATCAATCTACATACCCCACCTCGGTCTGTAAGTTATTATTATTATTATTATTATTATTAAAACTTATATAGCGCACAGCTACCCTGAGGCATCCCGGCGCTATGAACAGTGCATCAACCGTGGGACCATGAAATAGTAGTAGCGACTCACAAGGGAAACAGATGTGTTTTCAAACCTTTGCGAAAACGCAGGGTGCAGGTCTCAGCACGAAGTTTTAAGGGGAGGGAGTTCCAGAGCGTTGCTGTGTGCACAGAGAATCGTCTCCCGCCCGTGCGTGATCTTTTTACTCTCGGGACCTGGAGCAAACACCTCTGGTCAGACCTCAGCGCTCTGTTCGCTTTGTAAGGCACTACCAAGCTCCCCAGGATAGGAGGTCCACTGCCCTGAAGAATTTTGTGGGCAATGGATAGTGCCTTAAACTTCACTCTCTCCCGCACTGGTAACCAGTGCAGGGCCTTGAGAGCGGGTCTGGCAGATTCAGTTCGAGGAATTCCCATAAGGAGTCTGGCCGCCGCGTTTTGCACCAGCTGAAGTTTGTTAAAAGTAGATTCAGGGGCGCCCAGAAACAGACCATTGCTGTAGTCTAGGCGAGATGTTATCAAACCCTGAATCAACAACTTCCTCGATGGAAAGGGAAGGAGCGGGAGAATTTTACGCGCAGCCCGCAGCAGGGCAAAACAGACTCCCGCAGTTCTTTTAGCGTGAGTTCTGAGGGAGAGGTCTTGCTCCAGCCAGACTCCCAGGCTCTTAATCTCCTCTTTCATAGTTGGGAGGTCACCCATACAGCTTGGCCAACATGATGGTGGCAGTGGCGGCGCTTTATTTCCAAGCAGCATAATCTCCGTTTTAGAGCCGTTCAGCTTCAAGGCTGAGCTGCTCATCCAGGTGTGGACGTCCGCCAGACATGAGTGCAACAAGTCAGGATTCTCCACCAGTTGAGGAAGGGCGACCACCAGCTGAGTATCATCAGCATAGCTGATGATTTTGATGTTATAAGGGGTCACCACATCCTCCAGGGGGGCCATATAGACATTGAATAATGTCGGGCTCAAGGACGAGCCCTGCGGCACCCCCCACTGGAGAGAAATAGATGGAGACTTGTTGCTTCCTTCCCAGACCTGGTAGGACCGGTCTTCCAGAAATGAACAGAGCCATTTCAACGCGGCTCCTGCCACACCCACCTTTGAAAGCCGTTGAGTCAACACCTGGTGGTTGACGGTGTCGAATGCGGCACTCAGATCCAGGAGGATCACTGCCACTGATCCTCCCGAATCTAAGATGCGCCTTGACTCCTCAACGACAGCCAGGAGAGCCGTGTCGGTGCCTTGGCCGGGACGGAAGCCGGTCTGCGAGTCTCGGAGCAGACCGTTCAACTCTAGAAAGTTGGACAGTCGATGGTTTGCAAGCTTCTCAGCAATTTTGCTGAGGCCTGGCAGCAAAGAAATGGGCCTAAAATTGGCCAACTCGGCCGTGTCAAGGTTAGATTTTTTTAAAAGAGCCTTGACCACGGCTTTTTTCCAGGTGGGTGGCACCAAACCACGAGAGAAAGAGGCGTTAATCAGGTCCGTAATGGGCCCTACCACCGCGGTTGCTGCTTGCTTTAAAATTTTAAAAGGGACTAGGTCCGTAGGGGAGCCGCTTTTTATGGAAGCTATAGCTTTTAACGTTTCACTTTCTGAAACTGGGCCAAACGTGTCCAAGGAGATAGGGCACTCTTTCACCCGAATCGGGGGAAATTCTTCTTGGGTCCCGTGCGGTATAGCGATCTGGGGTAAAGAGTCCAGTATCTTTACAATTTTAATATGAAAGAAATCGGCCAACTCCTTGCACCTCTCAGGGTCATGGGTGACTGCTGGTTCGGGAACTTTGAGCAGTTCTTGCACCACCTTAAAGGTTTCCCTGGAGGAGTTTGAGGCAAGTTGTATTCGCTCCTCAAAGAAATGTGCTTTTGCCAAGCGGAGGGCTGCTTTATAGGCTCTAATCGCTGTCCAGTAGTCCTTACGCTTGGCAGCATCAAATTTCTTCCTCCAAGCCCTTTCCAGTTTCTTGCATCCTTTTTTAAGCAGGCGGAGCTCAACCGTGAACCAGGGAGCGGAACCAATTCGTTTCTCCCTCTTCTGTAAGGTTTTCACCGGGATGAAGACATCAAGCGAGGCGTTCAACCATCTATTGAAGTCAGCATCTCCTTTAATCGGGTCCGACTCAAATGTAGGTTGTGAGTTTGCCAAGTCGTGGGTCCAATCACCAATCGGTAGTCTGGACCATATACGGTCCACCACGACCTCTTGAGATGTCGGTTTTAAGGGCAGATTGATTTGCCATTCCACCGACACTAAGGAGTGATCTGACCATGGAAGCGGAAGGGCAGGTCTGGCCCTCAGCCTAGGGATGTTCGAAAAGACAGGATCCAGCAAATGGCCCTTCGCGTGGGTGGCTCCTGTGTTGACTAATCGGAGCTCACAAGCAGTCAGATCTCCTTTAAGATCTGCAGCAATCATGTCTGCAGTGTCCTCAAAATGCAGATTCAAATCCCCTAGCACAATGAAGGAAGATGTAGATGTGGCCAAGAGTGTTACCGTCTCCATCACAGAGCTTACAAAGTTGCCGACCCTACCAGGGGGTCGGTAGATCAGCAGGCCAGCCAGTGTAACCGTTGGCGATATCTGTATAGAAAAGTGGCAACTCTATGACATCTAGAGCGACCCTGTTCTGAAGGGTCATAAGTCGATCCGACTCAAGTTACTAAGGGCACCAGCAGTTTCAATCACAGTGGACTCAACTACCCTTGTCAATTGCCTAATGTTCCTGCTGTTAGCCATGGATCCCCAGAACGACAGAAAACCCTTTGCAAAGTCCCCAAATTCTTGACCTGCAGTGTCTTCTTCACCCAAAACACCTCTAACTATCCTTGTCCTGTGGTAGTCTGCCGCTGCTGTGTAGGTGGGAGGCAACAGGAAGGAAACAAAACATGAGCCCGAAAGGTCAGGGGAAACCATGTATAGGCTCTATCGTGGCAGATGAAATAGGTACCCTTAGCTGCTAAAAACGCGGGGGAAGTCTGAGATCCAAAAACATATGTTTTAGTGCAGATACTCTTCCATAACTGAGCCCTGGAATTTGTGCCATTACCTTGCAGACACAGATGACCCTGATGGGGTACAATCCAAATCGGGGACGATCTCTTAGCTTGCTGTTTCTCACTCAGAGTAGCTCCATATCCAGTCATGTTCCAACCTATGTATACCAGTGTCTCATCTCTCGGGATAGTCTCATAAGAAATACCTTCCCTAATCATGTCTACTATACCCTTGACTAGAGCACTCTTTCTAGGATTGTCTGTTACAGAACGTAGGGGGTAGATTTCGTGTGCATATATGAACATCGTCCTATATGCCCATACAGAACCATTGTGACTGAATGGCAGGACCAGATAAGGGATACCTTTATCCGTGGTGTGAGGCATAAGACCGCACACCCAACAGTTAGTTGTGTTCATTACAAATTGGTGTTGGTGTAACAACTGAACAAAGGAGTTATTAATGAACTCCAATCTCTTATTTGATTCGTGGTCAGGCAGAGGGTGGAAAGAATGAGAGGAAACAGTAGGAGGAGGTATGGGTGATGCAGTGGGTGCAAATGTTACACAAACAGAAAATAAAACATAACTTATCAAAAATATCATTACACTGAATAGCATGGAAATACACAATATTATAACACTTTTCCTTGTCATCACGTTGCACAACTTGTGCTTTAAATTCGTCAGCTTGGCAGGTCTCTCCACATTGGGAAACTCCATCCTCTCTAAAGTGCTGCCCGCGGTGGGAGGTTGCCTCTGCTAAGGGATGCTTCTGTCAGTCTAGGGCAACTCCCTTGGACCAACCAGAACTACCGACCTAACGTCGTCAGCTGCACCCCGAAGACTTTAATCAACCGCGGCCCTAGCAGCGGAACCCGGATGGCGGTTCGAAAAACAAAAATAAGCAAGTTTCTCAGATGGGAGAGCTGCACTTTCAAAAATAGTACTTGGGAGGAAAAAAAGAAATATCTTTTTATTAGTTCATGGATCTTGGTCCCAAATTGCAAAAAGAAAGTATTTTATTAGTTCGTTTTCCTCGGTCTCAAATTGTATCGTTGTTTCCCAGGTATTGTCTGATCCTGGAACAAAAGGTCAGGCTCTGTAGCGTTCAGTCGATTGGATGGTGGCACAGCCTTGTGCGAAATGTTCTCACTTTCTTGCTCAGAGTCAGTTCTTTTTACATGCAAGTCATGAAAAGGGACGGCGTGTGGCACTGTTTTAGGCTCTGGGTCAGCGCCACCCTTCTGGACCCACTGGTCATAGGGCAGAGGAAAAGGTTTTTTTTTACAATGGATCCCGTAGACCTAGTTGGCCTTCCCCTCCACCCGGACGGCTGACCTTGTAGAAAGAAGGACGAGATGAGGCCCGGTCCACCTGGGCTGGTCGTTCTTCGTTCTTTGGAAGTTGCGGACAAGAACCCAGGAACCGGGGTCAATGGCGTGACCCGGAGTCTCAGAGACTGGAGGCAGGGTGTTGTGGACCTGTTGATGCAAAACACGCAATTTAGCCGTCAATTCATACAGATAGTTAAGCAAAATAGGGTGTTCAAGCTCGCTGAACTTAGTGGGTCTAGGCACTCCCCATATGTTGGCTGGCCGGCCAAAAACTATTTCATACGGACTAAGTTTCACTCGTGAATGTACAGTCATTCTAGTGGACAGGAGTGCTAAGGGTAGAGCGTCAGGCCACTTAAGACCTGTGCTCGCTTGGATTTTGGCCAGTTTAAGTTTTAAAGTGCCATTGTAACATTCTACTAATCCAGCTGATTGGGGGTGATTTGCAGCGTGGAACTTCTGCCGGATACCTAGCCCTTCACACACTCTCTTCATCACACGACCCACAAATTCACTTCCATTGTCAGACCAGACCATTCTAGGCATTCCAAACCTGGGGAAGTACTCTTTCACAAGGGCTTTCGCTGTGGACAAGGCCGTATTGTCTTTTAGGGGATAGGCTTCTACCCATCTTGAGAAGGCACAAACAACAACGAGTACGTATTTTAAGTTGTTGCACCTCTCCATGTGACATTCTCTGCACACTTGGGAATCCCTGAATTCTTCCATACTGGGGCCAACAACTCGCAAATCCCTTTTACGCTGATATGAGCCATTCCATGAGCCATTGTAACCACTGCAAGCACATATGCATCGGGTAACAACCATCTCTGATTCTCTGATAATTCAATCCAACAACCATTTGCATCCATTCTACCCGTACTTTCTCTCCACGTGCTCAACTCTTTCTCTGTGGCCTCAGCTTGAATGGACTTCACACTCTCTATTGTGTCTTCACACATTCCAACGTCACCAGTCCATCTTGCAGGGCCTGTAACATACATTCGGCTCATTACATTCTTTGCCGTTTCTTTCGCGATCTCATCAGCAAATGCATTTCCACGACCAACATCATCAGTCACCACCTTGTGAGCACTACATTTCACAATCGCCATTTGCAGGGGCAAGGTCAGTGATTCAAGAAGTTCATTCACCAACTGACCATGCTGAATCTTAGCTCCATGCGACGTCAGGAACCCACGTTCTCTCCACAATCGCCCAAAACTGTGAGCCACTCCAAACGCATACTGACTATCAGTGTAGATAGTCACTTTCATTCCTTTGGGCAATACACATGCTCTCGTCAGTGCAATTAATTCTGCTGCTTGAGCCGAATTATGGGGGACACGTGCAGCTTCAACAACTGTATGCAAAGTCGTGACAGCATATGCTGCAGTCGTGTCACCACTCGGGAGCTTGAAGCATGAACCATCCACCCATAATGTACCATCACATTCAGCAAGAGTAGTATCGGATAAATCTACTCTCCCTTTCGTCTCTTCCTCTGTTCTGAGAAAACAATCGTGCTGTTCTGAAACATCTGATTCCTCTGCAATTGGCAACAACGTAGCTAAGTTCAAGGTACTGCACCTTTTTATGTGCACATGACTCGCTAGTAATGTCAATTCGTAACTGGACAGTCGAGCACTAGTTAAGTGCTGTGTCTTGGTTCTATTTAACAACGTGTCTACTGCATGTGGGACCATCACGACTAGTGTATTATTCATTACTAGACCAGCAGACTGTCGAATAGAGACAGCTGCTGCTGCTGTGGCTCTTAAACAACTTGGCAATGCCTTAGCTACCAGATCCGAAGTCGACGAAAAATAGGCACATGGACGCTGCCTACCTCCAAACAACTGAGTCAACACCGATAATGCACAGCCCTCTTTCTCGTGGACATATAATGTGAAAGGCTTACTGTAGTCGGGGGTACCTAACACAGGAGTCGAACATAATGCTGTGCGCAATTCGAGAAAACCTTTCTGACACTCTTCAGACCAAGGAATGGGATTGGGTGTATTTTTGCATGTTAATGCCACCAAGGGTTTGGCTAATAATGAAAAATTTGGAATCCACTGTCTACAGTACGATGTAATGCCCAAGAAAGCACGCACTTCTCTCTGTGTTCTTGGTACATTTAATTTAGCTATTGCCTGAATTCTTTCTGGGGTCAATTTCCTTCCCTCCTTCCATAAGAGGTGACCTAGGTAGGTCACTTCTTGTCGGCAATATTGCAGTTTGGAAAGTGACACCTTGTGATGAAGATCACACAGATGACGCAACAATGACAGCGTTGCCTTTTTACAAATTTCCTCAGTGTCTGCAGCAATGAGTAAATCATCCACATACTGTACAAGAGTAGCACCTTCAGGCAAAACAATCGTATCAAGCTGTGTTTTTAGAGCTTGACTGTATATTGATGGACTTTCACAGTAGCCCTGAGGAGCGCGTTTAAAGCGGAAGCTGCGACCTCCTAAACTGAAGCAAAAAATATCCCTGCTTTCCTCAGCGATCGGGATGCTGAAGAAGGCATTCTTCAGGTCAATCACCGAAAACCAAGAGGCAGATGCTGGAATCATAGTCAATAATGTGGTAATGTCGGGAACAACTGGGAATTGTGGCACAACTATTTTATTCACCTCTCTCAGATCAATCACGAATCTGTACACAGGTGGCTGAGAAGGGTCAGTACGTTTTAAAACAGGCAGAACTGGACTATTACAAACGTTACCTCGCGTTTCTTCAATCACATCCTTTGCAATTATTTCGTAAACGATCGCTAGCAAAGCTTTTTCACCCTCACTAGAAATCCTATATTGTGGAATTCGTAGCATTTTAACATTGGCTTTCAATGTTACAACATATGGTGGAATTTCTAAAAGGCCTACATCATTAGGACCAGCGGCCCAAAGAATGTCTGGAAGAAACCACAATTCTGCTGGAAGTTTGTCCCTCGACAAATACATGGGAGAAACCACTTTCTTACCTAGAGTAAGTTGTACTCCTGAAGGAGAACAGTACAAAGTTGCGTACAATCTTTTTAACAAATCCAATCCTAGCAAGTTTTCACCACAACCTGTTGTCATAATGAGGGGTGCTTAGAATTCGCAAGGACCAACAGAAAGAGACAAAGGGTCAGAAATCGGATTTCTAACTGGGGCGCCAGAAAAACCTACAGAAACGTTCATTTCGCCAGACAAAGGTGCGCCAGGTAGTTTGGAGTGCATAATAGAACTCTTTGTAGCACCAGTATCCAACAGAAAAGGCTCTGACACACCTGATGTAATCACCTCAACGTAAGGTCCACTCTGATCTACTGGAACTGAAACAACTCCCTCTCTTTGTCTTTGGCTGTCCTAGCAATCGTTACCCTCCAAATACTCATTTTCTGTATAGTAATCATCAACATAGTATTGAGCTGTCCTGTCAGAGGCGTTGCTGATCGAACCTATTCATAGAATTTTGTGGTGGAAGGGGACGTGCGTTCTGGGGGACGTTTCCACGTCCTCTCCTCTAGGCGCTTGCTGAACACCACGACCTCTTACACCAGAAACACCATTTGCACGTTGTAACAAAATAGGACAACTATACTTGAAATGACCTTCTTCCTTGCAATACGAACACTGGTTGGGGCCTACAGGGACACGTGGCTGAGTGTACTCGGCTCTTGGCGAGTTCCTCTGATACTGTTGAGGCTGCTGAAAATTATTCTGGTAGTGATTCTGACCATTATTGTTTTGATTACCCCCACCACGTGGCGGATAGGCTTGCTGTAGCAAAACCTTCGTTTTCAGCTCTTTAGTTTTCTTTTCTACTCTGTCTTTCTCGTCCTTGTCTCTATTTTCGTAATATTGTGCAATAGCCAATATCTGCGCTGAAGATGAGACTGCCCAAGAACTTTCCGAATCCTTTAACTTTTTACACAATTCTGGAAGCAGATTGTGCACAAATTTATCGACAAACAATCTCTGACCACCTTCTGTGGTCATATCTTGACCGCTGTGGTCGACAAATGTTTCTTCAAACCTGGTGAAGAAATCTGAGACTGTTTCTTCTTTCTTTTGCTTGCATGCAGATAACTTATCCCAATTTACGCGTATTGCGGGCATTATCGTTTTCATGTAATCAACTATTCTACCAGGGAGTTCTGCTATCAAGGGCTCAGGCTTAGCACCACCAACTTGTCGGGCATCTGCAGCGGCAATATTAGCCCATGAGTCACCCAATTCCTGATCATGATCTGTATGACGAATTTTACCCCATAAAGGCTGTGGAACTACATTCCCAAATAACATATCGTTATCGGCTAAATTCATTATACATGACCCAGCAGTCTGTGACAACTCTTTGTAATATCCTGCAGGATTTTTACGCGGATCAGGTAATGTCTGTTTAAGTGCTAAAACTTCAGCTTGCTTCCATGGGACATGTACCCATACACGCTGAAAGTGTGGCAGAATAGGTGGGTTAACAGTTGTGTCACCCTCTCTCCATTGTGGGGGGACTTCTCTCATAGGGTATTGTCGCGCCTTTTTCCTACTGGATGCACCAGGCTCAGATTGTGACCCAGAACTGCTCCCCTTACTCCGATATGATAACAATATTTCAACCGCTTTCTCTACATCGGGACCTACAATCATGCCCTCTCCAAACTTAAACCGTACACGACACATCTCTTGCGGGATGCATTCCAGATCATTGTCTTCCAAATCCTCACAAAGGAAAACACACATCTGTTCGAAAACATATCTCTGCGTTGGTGCTTCCCATTGATGGAAGACTTCCATGACAGACTCTACATCATACTTCACGGTGTCCATAACCCATTTCTGTGCTAAACGATTCAATGAGTCTCTCTCTTGATAGTCAGGCAGTCGACTTCGCAACTGTCTACGTTCCATTTTGGGGGTCGTAGTAGGCGACCCAAAAAGAGGTGAGAAAAGGTTAGTGACAGTGCTGGCCATTTTCTGCCGAATGGAAGGTGAAGCTGAAGGAAGAACAGGTGGAAAAACGGGGTGCGATAAGGCAGGGGCAGAGACAATAGCAGAGGGGGCATCAGGCGAAATAGTTGGGGCACTGGGCAAAAGCGTAGAGGGAGTATTAGGAGAAGTAGAGAGTACAGTAGGCAAAATTGTGGAAAGCACAGGTGAAACAGGTGTGATTGGTGGGCCTTGAGGAGGCTGCACCATAGGGACAGGAGCCAGCTGGAGAACAGCTGGTGAGTGCTGAATAGGAGGAATAGGAGGCGCAGGTTGCACAACTAGAGGTTGCGGGGGTGCCGTGGCATTTTGCGCATAGGGGGGTGGCAAACTTAATAAATGCGACATTAATGGATCCTTTTCACGCTCTTTTGCTGCCTCTTGCTGAAGAGACGGCAAAACCGGATAACATTTATCTATTGCCATTTTACGTTGCCTGTGCAACTGCTCACTCATCTGCTCCTCTTCATTGTGTTTAAACTGCATAGCAGCTTGCATTACTGAAATTCCCCCTTCTCTCTTATTTTTCTTAGCTAATTTGATTTCTTTTTGTTTGGCCTCCTTACGCCATAGGCGAAAAGAGTCGAACATCGCCGGCCGGGCTTTCTTTTTGAACAGTTTAACTTCAAGGTTATCTAAGATTTCGGTATCAAAGCTACCATATTGGGGCCATTTTAAAACACCATCTTTCCTTGTGTATTTGATCCACACTTCATTGTATGTGATGGGGCCTACCCCATGTTTCACATATAACTCGTAAGTTGGAGTTCCAACCGGAGGAACCGGACATGAGTCCTCATATCGGGAGTCCCTATTATTACAACTAAGGCAAAACAAATTTCCAAGTCTAAGAGTAGGCATCTCTGCTCTCTAGTCTAGTTCCAAACTTCAAAGGATTATCGATTACGATATTTCTCGTGAATACACGAGTCCTTCGGTTTTGGTGCTTGCAAGTACCAACAATTATCCCAAAGGATACCCAAGACTAAGACCAACTAAGGACTGGGAGACGCTCCACTTATACTTAACTGAAATATCGATGACGTCACCAGAAGACTCGTCTTAGTGTTTCACTCTACCAAACTTCAAGGGTCCAAATCAGGGCGATAGCCAGGGCAGCAGTCCTTGTAGCCGTCGGGAAGCGGGGAACCTCACAGCAAAGACCTTCGGACCACGTCGACATGCAGGGGTCGATGAGGTGGTTGGCCGTCCTCCGGAATTTTCACACGAAGCTCCTCACGATCCTCTGGCTGACTGGTACCACTGGAATCGCCCCAAACGTTGGGCGCCAGCTGAGGTACTGAGTTTTTAAGAACCGGCACAGAACCGGTAACCCAGCGGTGTCAGGGTACACCCAGAGACCTTGGGTTCTTCCTGATCCAGACCACAGAAACTCAGAGTCTTCTAGGTGAAGTCAAAGATCGATTTATTGGCTGCAACCAAGGTAACAAGTGTCCTAGAAGTACAACACACGGGGAAGTATATTCTCAGGAGACTGCTCGAATTTACAAAGTCAGGCTTCTCTCTTTATACAGAATATTCAGCTTCAGGCATACATTCTTCGAATTTGCAATATATCATTTACAGGTTTTGGTTACAAAAGGAAAAGCAGAGTCATGATGACATATACATATTTCACGTCGTGCTGCCCACAACAAATCACCCGGCAAGGCCCAACATTTCATCAGATATCGGTGGACCCCCAATAAAACAGGCACCTCCCCACCATAAAGTAAGTAAGTGAAGCAAAAAGAGTAGAGACAGATGGGAGCAAGATACGGCAGGTGTGCGCGCTGAAATGGTTTTATGGCTTGTTGAGCCTTGATGCTAACTTATTCGGCCACTGGGAGGGGAACTGACCTAACGAGTTCGGCCTGGGGCAATGGTTCCAACTTGTACAGGTCATAGAAAAGTCGATTAAGGAGTATGTGTCCTTGTGGAATTGAATTCAGCTGGATTAAGGCCTATGTAAAGGGCAACACATAAATGGAGGCCAAGGGTTCAGGACGTAAATGACGATTTCGAGGTGAAATCGTCGCTCGAATATGCTGAAAATATATGTACACGATGTGCTCGTCATTCTCGGTCTTTTGATACCAAATTCGTCATGTTTTGACGAAGTTTTAATTCTCGAGTCCAGAACGATTACATGAATCCAGAATCTTCAGAACCACACATCGGGCATTTCCCCGGTGGGCTGGAGGGGTAGGGGCCGGTATTGTGGCCACAGGGCATTTTTCTTACGGGGCGTGTTTTGCCGCAGTGCTGCAATATCGGCCTCCTGTAACAAAAGCGGGAGCCGTACTTCGCAGCTACAGCGCCCCTCCAGCGCTCCCAGGGCCAGTCGAGCAGCAACCTCCTAGGGTTGGTTGCTGTTCCCAGTCCGGCCCTGGCTACAGCAACATTCTTTCCTGCTTAAACACAGCTGCCCAGCAACCGAATCCCGCTCCCAAGGGTTCCTGGCAGATAAAAATTGTGCAGCCTCCCGGAACCACGCATCATCAGACACGTGATCCTGGGCTTCAGATACCACACTGCGGATCCTCGGCAGCCTGCTGGCGTGTGCAGTCTTCAGACCTGAGATCCCGTCCCAGGCCCAGCACATAGATTGGGAGCACACCGCCTACAGTGCACGACAGATAGTTGTGCCCAGCGACAACGATAAAGGAAAACATATGCAAAAAACATTGGTCAAATGCCCGGCAGAGCAATAAAACAACGATAAACATTTAAAAATTGATTGGCTTACCTCTGATCTGAGAGGACATAGAAAAAAACAGGCAGATGGGCAGTAGAGGTGGGGCTTTCTAGTTCTACCATAGAAACGGAAGAAATCTTTAAAGGATCTTTGATTCCCTAGTGTGAAAATCTCTGTCGGAGGCAGAACGCCTCACAATTTAGGACTGGTACGAGGAGGATGGAGGTGAAAGGGTAATTTGATTGGTCCCTTACAAAAGTGCCAACCCAAAAAAAATGTGTGTTTGGCTTGTTCTGCTAAGTTGGCTCACATTTTGTTTTACCAGTTTGGAGACAGGCATTATATATTACAAATTCCGAATTTTCTCTGATGCCCAAAAGACTTGGCCTTGTTTAAGGACTGGACCACCATTACGATCTCAATGGGCCCAACTGAAAAAAACACAATTGTCTAACTGCATGGCTGTAATGATTCCAACATAACATTTTATGCAATACCTATTAACGCCATTTAGACCAGTTCCTAGGTGCACCAGGAATCAAGTGCCACAGCCCCCAAAACAGGTCGTTGGATGTAAAAAAATAAATTAAAAAAATTAACAGATACAATCAAGTCAGAACTGCTTCTAACTGGTCAACCAAATGGGTAAAGCGAGGCAACAAAGAAAACTGCTAATGTAGTCAACCACGATAAACTTATCCTGTTCATCATGCTCATTCGTTATGTGTCAATAATTTGAACATAATGTTAATTGAAAAATATTCTCGGGATTTTAGTACATTGAAAATGATGTACAAAGAGCAAAGGCCTAAACAATATTAATTGGAGGCTAGGGGTGAATAATAGTAACTCTTTCATCACATTATAGTTTCAATAGTAAATTGACATTTCCAAAGGCGAAGGTAACTTCCAGTTTCATTATTCTGCTGAAAGCTGAGCAGGCGGCAAGAAAAGCTTCCTTTCAGCCCTGAACGACGGTTAGAAGCGCTGATCAATGGCCACAGGCTGCACATTGCTCTGCCAATCTTGTTGATAATGAGGATAAACACCCTCATTTGTGAAATTAATCAGCTGCACTCGCTAGAACAGGACAAAAAACACCTACAACTTCCCCACAAACTTAGTTAAGTGTCAAGGTTTTTAAAGGCCTAGTTAGCAAGTATATTAGATGAGAAATGTCAGTTTCCCAATTTACGAGTCTGACTTGTCTCTTGTGATTCGCCATCGCCTCCAGCCATTCTCCTCTTACCTGAGGCATTCTCTGGCAAAAACCTGATGCTCCCAGTCATTCTGCATTCCTGCGTTTCTTCAAAAATAATTGGACAGGCACCTCTCCATAAACAATCATCATTAGTTATATAAGGTACACAGTCAAAGAGTGCACACGAATAAATACACAGCTATTGAATTCCGAGTCCCGGGCCAAACAATAACAATTTGGGGCCGTTCAGCAAACTGTGATTGACAGGGCCCTAATGCAATTAGCACTTGCCCTCGTTGCCTCGCGACAGAAAACCTTGATGCGCAGGAAGGAAGTCCTTTCGCTGGATGAGTGACACAGACATTGACCAGCCGGTTTGTCGCTCCTCGTGTCCTCGTGCCCACAATCCGTCTCCAGCCCGCCCGATTACACTCATTATGGCATCTGTCAGTAGGGGAAATGCAAACTGTCACAAACAGCAGCTCATCTGCAACTTTTTACCCATTCTTTGTTTTTTTAAAGTATATTTCTGCTGTTTGTGACTGGTTAATATAATTGCGCTGTTATTGTTGGTGTGAGCGTGTTGCTGGTTGAGAACGGAATGATTAACTTGTAATGCGCCAAGGCGTAGGATCCATCTGGGGGAATAATGCAATGAAAATGAGAAGTAAATAATCAGTAAGCGAAGTTCTACGAAAAAATATCCTGTGTGAGGAGGAGGACATTTTAAATGTCAGTTTGACTAAGGTTCTAATATTTACAATGCAAAATAGGTATAACTAGGAAAAAGCTGCAATTCTAAAAATATACCAATATATATTAATTTCCACACACATAATAATAATAATATTCATACTGAGCATTAACCTTTTAGCACAGCTATTTTTTAATGGTAATTTGACTCTAACTTATTGGCAGTCACCCAGTCATGTTGCGTTATGTGGCCAGTAGGTGTCGCCTTACTATTGTTGCATTATTATATTTTTCCCTGCTGACAGGCAGCAATTGCAACATACAGTTCATTGCTCATTTAATTTAACACGTGGCTAAGTAACACAAGCAAAAAACTCGACATTAGCAAAATATGAATACAAAAATAAAATAAAATGAACTGAAAAACTTTATACTATTTAAGTAAATGAGGATGGAGGACCTGCTGCAGCCACAAGGAAGGACATTTAGGAGGGCCTTGCCCTATCTGCAAAGGAGACAGGGAGGCAGGAAGGCCCCTGATTACCTTGAGCACTATAGAGGAGATTTCTGAAAGAGTAGCATTCTTTTGTTATGACCTCTCAGGGCCTGCCTTAGTGCTGGTGGCGCCTAGTGTGACAATATTGTTTGACCGCCCCACCCCACTGACTTCCCTTTCCACAGATTCCCTCCCTACCACCCTCCAACAGTGGCCATCATCTCGCCATGGCCACTCTCTCATTTCCTTCATAGTGCTACTTATACCAGTGTAAAGTGCTAGAGCACTTTATATCATACACACACATAATACATAGGCAATGAATCATCCGTGAGTAAATCAGTGTATATAATATGTTACATAAAACATTCAGGATTACAAGGTGTAGGAATCACTTCATCCATACTAATAGAAACACAAACTCATAATTTAATTCGTACCACATTGGTTGGGGTTGGCTTGACTAATGAGAATATATTTCTACCAAAATAAACCCTATTTACCAACATTAGGGAAAATGAAAATCTAGGGGAAAAGCACCGCTTCCTAGCCTATACCATGCAGTTTGCGTGCAGCTCTTTGATGACAGTTCACAGGTCAATGTGTGATATATCAGGATTGTAACTCATGAACTGCAATAAAAAAAATGATCTCTGTGAAAAAAGCAGTAACCCATTAAGGTATCCACATAAAATACATGTGTGTGAGCTACTTGGAACACGGTCTTTGCTGCAGGTATATTAGCCCCCTGCACTACTATAGGAGGCGAAACTGACACTTGACAAAACTCGATCTCTCTCCAGCGGAGCATAAATCACCAGAGTTATCTTGACATTTTTATTGTTTCTTGGAAAACTGCTGGACATAAGGAACTCTGCAGCAGGTGCTTTTCGATCCATACATTATTCCTAAACAGAGCATTCCCACAGCACAGCACCAGATGCAGCTGCACTGGTCACACCCCCCTATAGCCGGCTCGGCTCCGTGTCCACTGAAGCCAAGTGGAAAGAGACATGGTAGCACAAAGGTTGTAAGATGAGGCAAAAAAGTCAGGAGGACTGCAGAGAGAACATCTGGAGAGAATGGCAAAAAGGATAGGTAGATGTTGGCTCATTGGGTGGGGCAAGAGAGAGGGATGGAAACAGTCTGAAAACTTTGCAAAATAAGCCCGAGATGGCACAAAATAGTATGAAACACGGGGGGGGGGGTTAGGGGGTTGGTGGATCAGGCAAGATTTACTAACGTTTTGCAGAGTGTTAGTTTTGTAATGAAAACCTGATGCACATAATGGAAGGTTGACCAATGCCTTGCTTTGTATTACTTTGCATCAAGGGGGCGTTACTATTGGGGTGGCTTTTTAAGTGGGTGGTTATTGATGAAATTCTCAGAAGCACATACAGCAGCAACAGCCCATGATTCTACCAAGACTGGGCTACACTTTTAGGACACAGAGGTCAGCTTAAGAGGAAGAACAAGTAGGATGAGAGGGAAAATGGAGAGAACAGCGTTAGGGCACATTAGCATGCATTATATTGACTGCACACGTGATGTAGTGTACACATTATAGGTCACAATGAGTGATTCATGTACTCATTGCTATTTCAGAGCTGGGGTCGTATTTGTGTTTCACTGAATTAAAGGGAATGCATACATTGTTGATAGCCATGTAGGTAACGACACTATTGGTTGTAGCATTATGGATAAAAACATATGTAGGGTAGCACCTTTTATAGAAATATGTTAGTAACTTGATGGTATGAACCTCTAGTTAAAGATCTCTTCACATCAATGGAATAGACAAAAACAGAGGCCACAGTATGTGACTTTCAAGCGCTTTTAAACCTGAAGATGAGGTCTCTTATGTGCAAAAAATATACTAGAAAATACAGCAACCTGCTGTATACTTACTTCAGTATATTTTGTTTGTGAGTACAAGCACACACTTACTACAGTAACACAGATTATTCCCAGGACACTATCTAAAATGCATCTACTCATTCCCTATATAAAATAGAAACTTGAAAACACAAAATTGCAAATGCTATATTGCACAATGAGTGCATATCAACAGCTTAGAGAACTATAAGGGAAGCATGGACACATTGCTTTGTGCACACCTTCCTGACCTACAGAGGTTGTGCGAATTCCACTTCCATCCCCCATTTGCTATCGCTGGTCTGGAGGATGTGGATTAGTTATGTAAAACAGCAGACCAATATGACTTTGCCCTGCATCCTTTTTATCCTGAAGGCGGTGGGGTTCTGCCGCCTCTCAACATACAGCGCACACGCCTCTCTACGAATCTGCAGTTCAGATATGGATGTACTGTAGAGGGACTGCACTGTGAATGTGACAGACAGTTGTGATAGAATGCCAGAGCTCAGTCAGCGATGCCTGGCTCAGCAGCAGTCAGAATGTGTCAGACAGTGACAGTGAGATACTGAAGAACAGCTGGATTGACTATGGAAGAGATGTTGGAAGGATGATTGGAGAGATGCCCCTGTAATCCACAAGAGAACTGTATTCAGAATGTAGGACAGAGGATAGAGGCTGCCCACTAACATGAAGCTGTGGCATATCTGTGTGTGAAGTGATTGCTAATGCTTAAATGACTTACCGGTAATGGGATTGCTTTGAGTTCTACTCCCTAGCTTTCATTCCATATGTATGAGGCTTCTCTGCTTCCCCAGACCCAATGACACACTATCGTTTAAGATAAAACATCCCTCCCGTGCTGCACCTCCTGCCAGTAATCAAGCTCTCAAAGAACCAAAATGTCAGTTTTTCATAGTGTTAGGGGGGGAATGTGAATGAAAGTGAGGGAGTAGGACTCAAAGTAATGCTATTACTGGTTAGTAATTTAAGCATTCCCTTATCGTTCCTCCTTCACTTTCATTTCTTATGTATGAGATGTCCCAAGCTCACAAATAATGGACACGGGGCCGGACTGGCCATAAGGTGCACCGGGCAATCCCCCGGTGCGCCGCACAGGTGGGGGCTGGTTTTGGGCCCCTGGGGGTCGTTTTTGTTACAGGGTCACCCTGTACCAAATTCAGCCGCAAACCTGCCCCAGCAAAGAGCTCGGCGGCACCTCCAACCCCCCACCCGAGCGGGCAGGGGGGGGGCGGCCAAGCTCTTTGCCAGGGCCGGTTGTGGTTACCAGTCCGGCCCTTAATGGACAACTGGCAACTGCTCATAAATGATACACAAAACAAGCTTCATTTGAAACAGAACCTCTTTACCCCATTCCTTCCTAGAGTAAAGGAACCTATACCCCAAAACACCAGCAATATTATCACCTTCTGACAACCTACAGTGCCTCACAAAGATAGATGAGTCAGAGGAAGTCACTGCCTTACAAATTTCTTGTCGGGATGTTCCCTGCAATTCCGCAACTGTAGAAGCCATGCTGCGGGTTGATTTGTCCTGTATCTGTAACGGAGGAGGCTGTCTTTCCACCTCATATGCTTTATCAATCAAAGTTTTGATCCACCTACTTAAAGTGGCTGTGGCCGGCTTTTCACCCTTCTTATCCGAGCCAAAATTCACAAACAAGGACTCCACATTTATAAAGGACAGAATGCTGTCTAGAGATAAAAGAAGCACCCTTGTCGCATCTAATAAATGTAGTCTACATTTCTCATCCAAAGCAGGGGAATGAAATAAAGGCTGACAAAAATCACCTCCTGTTGCCTTTGACAAGAAGAATTGATTTTTGGAACAAAAGAAGGTACTATCACTAACACCACCCTGTCCTGAAAGATTTTACAAAAAGGAAACCTACATGACAAAGTTTTCAATTCACCCAACTGCCTAACGGATGTAATGGAGACAAGAAAGAAGGTTTTGAGAGTTAGAAATTGCAATTAAATAACATCCAAAAGTTCAAATAGAGATTTAGTCAAAGCCTTCAAAACTTAAGTCAAATCACAAGTTGAAAAGTAATGCAATGGTCTTAAACAGGTATTGGACAGACCCTTCAATTGCCTAGAAATCAACCCTTCGTCACCTTCGTCATCAACCACATTTTTCCAGGGACCTCTGAATGCCTGAAAGAACTGCCCAATTCACTCAGAGTGTAGATACAGACAAACTGAACTTCGAACCTTCCTGTAAAATGTCAATGATCATTATCAAGCTGACAGACTGAGCATCTAAATCTCTACTAATACACCATCATGAAAAAGAACCCCAGTTTCTGTTATAAGATCTCTGGGTCGAAAACTTCCAAGACGCCTGCAAAGTGACTACCAAATCATCTGGAAGTCCCTGCCCTCCCAAACCCTCCCTCTCAACCTTCAAGTAATCAGTTGGAGCATCCTTAACAACTCAATTCACAGAATCGGAAAATCGAGAGCAGATGGATTTAACAGAAGAGTAAATTCTTGAGCTGCCCTCGAGAGCATCAAAAGAGGAAACCAATTGGCCCGCGGCCAATGAGGAGTATTCTGAATTGTTGCAGGGATGCTGCAGAGTCACAGAACTATGCTTGGGATTATGGGACCTTAGTAGGTAGGAATTTAGTCATCCTACCACCTGAGTACCCATTAGCTCGGAACTGACTAGCTATGATGTCTCTCCTGCCCTCCTACTCCGTCACTGAGGGACAAGTGATTAGACACCCGAGAACACAACACCCCGACTCTCTGAGGAATTGTGGTTGCAGGACACACCTTTTCACTCACACACTCATACGACTCCATAATAAGTTCTGACAGAGACACAAGGAAAGTCTAAAATCTTTATTTAAACTATTGTTCTCTAGTGTGCAGTATACGTGCCACAACAAGTAAAAAATGCCTAACACAAATACGGTCAGCAGGGTTAGTAGTCCGTAAATCATAAATGTGGCTGTCATTATAAACAGCAGTGTAGCCTTACCTCCCTCCACTTCTACAGAAGCAAGATTAATATATATATTAGATCAGAAGATATCTAGGTGTTAACAGAAGACCACGTACATCAGTATACACCAGCTCTACATCCCAGACGTTGTCATGATCTTTTCCCTGGAAAGGCCCCTCTTCAAGTCTGTGTTAACTATCTGTGTATACCTATATGACAGAAAGTATGTGTTCCCAAACAACAGCTGCATTTGCGTGTTTTGTCTAGGTGCTAGGGCCTGACCAGAACAGAATAACAAGGGGCTTTGTTGTTCGACCTTGTCTACATGTTCAGACTAGATTCCAGGAAAAGAACAGAGTTCAAAAGAACAGCATGTTTTGCGTGAAAGTACATTGTGGCATAAAGCAAACAATCTGTAAGGTAGTGTATGCAAAGTTGAGGACAATCTGTAACGTTCTCATGTTAACATAGGGAAAACAACAATGGGCCTGCATGGGACTTATGACAGAATCGCATTTGCTTGTTCTATCCTCAATATCACTAGAAACTGCCCGATTTTGGGAAATGGAGGAGATGCATATAACATACCTTCTAGTCACCTGCAAGAGAGAGCATCCTCCACCTATTCTTCTTTCACCCTTTCACAAAATCTTTAAACCTTGGCAATGAGTCTTGAGGAAAAAGATCCACCACAGGCACACCCCAACGATGAATCACAAGAGTGAACATTGACAGGGCTAGAGAAAAATCCAGAGAAGATCTGATGGACATGCTGAGAATGTCTGGTGTAACATTCGACACACCCTGAATTGCTTTCAGAGACATGAGAGCCCTCTGAGCCCAAGAAAAGAGATTGTACGCAATATTAGTCAGAGCACTGGACCTTGCTCCCCCGGCTTGTTTATATAAGCTTTGGTTATAACAATGTCTGTGTGAATCAACACTGCTTTCCCCATCAGTTGACTCTTGAACACTATTAGAGTGCATCTCACTGCCTTGAATTCAATCCATCCAGTTTGAGGATCTCAGCACTTCCCTGTGAGACCAGGACCCTTGAACCTGTATTGACTCTCCCCATGCACTCCAACCTGACAGACTGGTATCTGTTGTAGCTTTTAGTGCATCTGGAAGACTCAGTTGCATTCCTTTGAGCAAATTGCCCATGTCCATTCATCATGCTAGATTGTCTTTTACCTGCTGACACATTGGGATTTTGTGCTTCCGAGTTTGAGAACTTAGAGACAAATGTACCAATATCCAAGAGACCAATTTGTGGAGTTGGAATTGTGCCCATGTAGCTAGACAGATCGTGGAGGCAAGATCTCCCTGAATCCTGAGCCAGAACACCACCTCTGGTTCTTTGTGTCTGCATAATTCCAAAATATGCCTCTGAATCTTGCCTATCCTTTGGGGAGGGAAGCAATCCTGTCCTTGTAGAGTCAGGAATCGAGCCCTCATAAAAG
The DNA here is from genome assembly GCF_964261635.1 of Lissotriton helveticus. Taxonomy (NCBI): domain Eukaryota; kingdom Metazoa; phylum Chordata; class Amphibia; order Caudata; family Salamandridae; genus Lissotriton; species Lissotriton helveticus. The sequence continues at coordinate 1,957,361,742 of NC_136059.1, read as the reverse complement.
TCAGATCCTGTACTAGTTTCAAATTGGATTTTTGTCAGTTTATGAGAAGCTCATGTCTTTGCAAAAATTCCAGCACTATACCTGTGTGAGAAAACAGCAAATCAAACCTTCTGATGAAGCCTGAGGAACATGGGAGAGGACTTGAGACCAAATGGAAGAACTCAAAATTAGTAATGATATTCCCCCAGTGTGAATCATAGTAACGTTTAGGATATTTTCCTCACAGGTATGGGAGCATAAGCATCTTCCAAATCTATTGATGTTAACCAGTCTCCAGACCTTATTAATGGAAGAATTGCTTGCATTATCACCATTTGAAATAGAAGCGTTCTGATTGTGGAATTGATCCACCTCAGGTCTAGGACTGGTCTGTAATCCCCTGAAGGCTTCTTTACCAATATAATATTTGAGTAACAACCTTCTCCCCTTACTTCTCAGGGGACCTTTATAATGGCCTTCTTTTTTAGCAAAGTATCCACTCCTTTCAATAGAACCTTTCACTTGGGACCTGACACATGAATGAGTTTCCTTTAATTCCTATACACAAAGGTTTTTGTAGAAAGTCTATTGCATAACCCTTGCCGATTATGCGTAATACCCAGGCGTCCTTGACATCTTTATGCCAGGCCCCGAGAAAGCAATGAAAATAGCCTCCCACAGAGCCTGAACTGTAATTGTCAGGATGTCTTTTTTTTGGACCTTTCTTTCCAAAATCTTAGGAGAAAAGCCTATAGGCTGCTACCGCTGCTTACCCACTCCATAAGACTTAAAGCCTCTGTTAGGAGACAACTTAGATCTTTTATTCCTGAAACCTTTGTTAATCAGTTTTCCATTTATATGGAATGATATGCTTGCAATCTTTAAATGCTTTAGAGATCATGAAATCAAATTGCTTCCCAAAAAGCATTTAACCCTGTAATGGATGTTCGATTAATGCTGATTTCCCGACAGCCTTTGTTTTCCATTGTCTTAAACAGAAATTGCGTCTGGTAGCAATCATAGTTCCAAAAGGCATTGCAGTTGGCTGACCGCATCCAAAAGATACCAGCCAGCAGTCTTGCCTGTTCATTCTTACCTGCCAATAGAACTGACCACTCCAGACCATCCTAAATTGCCAGTGCTAACTGATCAAAGTCTTTAACCATCGATTGGCTATATATGCTGCATAAATGCTGGCTTTGAGAGACACATTTTCTGCCACCAACGCCTTCCTTAATCCTGAATTCACCTTTTTATCAGGGGGATTAGACGGGGCACAATCCTTTGGATTAAGAGTTGTCTTGCCAATTTAAGGAGCCAAAATCACATCTACTTTAATAGTATAGGGTAGCATACCATCACCTTCTAACATATACGGGAAATGGCCACTACAACGCGGCCGTTTCCACGAAAGGCTTTACCACGCATGCATTAGAACGCATGCGTGGTTACCACGGAAGCATTTACCACGCATACCTTTACTACGAGATGCGTAGTAAAGGCATGTGTGGTAAATGTAAAAAATAAAAAAGGGGGCATCAGGGGCCTACCCAATCAAAAAAAAAGTGAGAACAAAAAGGGGGGTGGGGGTCTCCCCCCTCCCAAAAAAAGAAATTACGAAGCAAAATGGAGACAATCAGCAATCGGCATCGTTAGAGAGGAAACGGAAAGAAACTTCCGCTTCCTCTTTACGACGTAGAACGTCATCAAGGAAGATGAAGACGAAGAAAGAATGACGTGAAGAGGTAAGGGGAATAAAACAAAAAAAATTGAGGGTTAAGAGCAGGGGTAAATAGACGAAGTTTTGGGGGCTGAGGGTTACGTAAGGGTAAAAGGGAGGGGTATAACCTTTCCCAAGAGTATGCCCTTACCATGCATAAATTAACAACGAAAATCGTTGTTAATTTATGCGTGGTAAAGGAATATTCGTGGGAAAGGTTATGCGTAAAAAAAGCATTCCATTGTAACGCATGCGTGGTAAAGGCATGCGTTGCAACGGAATTCGTTGTAACGAAATATAACCACATATATAACTTTTGTAGGAATCGTAGCACATTAACCTAATTCACCTCCTTCCACTCTCCCATTACCATGTCCTTAACAGCACCATGAAATGGCATCAACGTAGTGGAAGGTCAAACATATTGTAAAAACAGGGTATCCCCTTTGTTCACCACGAAGGAAGGAAAACCCAAATTATGTCCCACATTTCTTCTCTCCTAAGGTAATTTCCTGATGAATTGGAAGGATTCTCTGAAGTTGAAGATGAGGAACAACCCTCTTCCTGCTTCCTAGAATGCTTGGCTCCTCGCTTATCTCTTGCCGAAGCTAATGCTCTTGAGATTCCTTCCACAATCATGTCCTGCACTTCTGATTGAGACATGAGAAGAGGATTGGAATCCGGTTTCTGTCCACCCTTGGTGGGACGTTTTTGCCGAAATAGGTTCAAACTCATTAGATGACGAGGAATAGATAACATGATACCTCTTAGCTTCCAGTGTCCCTGATATACTGCCAAAATAAAAGCTGTCTTCTAGCAACCCCTTAAAATGCGATTAACCCAGTTTTGCCTTAACCAAACAAAAATGGGACCCAGTCCACCAATTCCCCAACCAGGAACTGAAGACCATACAAAGTTATAAATTATAACATCCTCAAGGCTCTTTCCACCCTTTGACATTTCATTTTCCAGCACTGCTGCTGCAGTCAGGATGACGTGTAAACTTTCACCCATAACTCTGGAAGCAGTGCCTCAGCCACAACAGATGCGCCGGACTCCGTCAGGATGGACTACATGCTCCGAATACCCATGGCATTGCAAGCAGACAATAGGGCAGCACAGCTGCTGAAATTTCCCCATATGGTACTGATCCAGTGGAAAGATACTTACACACTTTCTGATATGGACATTGAAAACATGAGAGCTTCAAGAAAGAAACTACGGATAAAAAAGTGATGACATTAATAAAAAATGGGAAGACAGAGAAAAATGGGAGGGTAGATGGTCAAAGAAGAAGCAGGTGAAGCAAGTTTGAGCACAGTCTCCACATGGTCTTTCTGGTGGTAGAGTAGAGGATACACAATTACTCCTGATGAGAGAAATACCTGGAGGAGGATATGTTCACGCACCTTGGAATAGACAAGGCATTTTGTCATATCCCAACGATTTCCCTAGATAGCGAGAAAAGTCAGTCAAATGGTATAGGCAAGTCGAACGCTTCGAGAAAAATTCGAAGGTTTTGTGCATTGATTTGAAAACACTATATGAAATTGTGGTTCCGGCAGATTTATGGGCTGAATGTAAGAATGTTGTGGTTTGGACAAAGGGGAGAACCTCAAAGAGATACTAGAACAGGTGCACCATCTCCACAGGTAATGAGGAAATGTCATCAGGCGATAACTCACCTAAAGACTAAGATCTACAGAGATTGAGTCGATGCAGACTGATAGAACAGCCCAAGCGCTGAAAGAGTCAGTACATGCCTTTTATGAGAGAATATTACACATTTTTAAACATTATAGTGTATCACCCACTATTGCAGAAAGAGTTTTAGACAAATTGTTTATAAATTTGTCATGGGTTTGAGACCTGAGACTTCTGGTAGGCTCAGGCAACAATACATTGCTGCAAGGTAAATTGTGAATGAAATATTGCATTTTGCAAAATATTGTGCAGATGATGTTGATTTGAGGCACAAGAAATTAATGCTTACACAGATAAAGGAGATGCAAAAGGGCAGAATCCGATGGGTTTTGAAAACACAGGACAGAAACAGAGAAATTTAACTCAGGTTCCAATGATGCAGGGTGTTAATGGATTACTAGAGCACAATTTCCCGTTGCAAGGTAGAGGTCTTGGGGGTCCAGTGGATCCTAAAACAGGTATTTAAGTGTCGTTTTTGAAAAAGATAAAGCCGTGTCATGCATGCTGTAAGCTGGGACATTGGCGACGCGAGTGTAAGTCTGTTTAGAATAACATGGGAAATTAGATGCAGAATGTGGATTATGTACAGTCTCAAGGGGAAAAACATGGAACAGGCTCAATAGATGCAAGACTGAGAATGCATAATTCTTTTTTTTTTTTTTTTTTTTTAATTTTTTATTGAGCAATCTTTAGATATACAACAATGAGAAGGAGAGACAAGGCTGAACGTAAAACGTTAAATACAAAAACAATTGTGAATGAACATTACAATTTGGATGTTGTAGATATGTGACAAATACATAAAAGGTAAACCTAAAACAGAATAGCAATACACATCTGATATATAACCTCATTTTCCAACCCTACGCCTCTTAATAGAGGTGAAAGATATTTCTGGCTAGTTTAAATAGCTTTGTAGTCAGACCCTTTGTTGTTCATACCAGTTAGCTACGGAGGCCCAGATCAAGTCCCCTTTAGCTCTTGATTTTTTCCCTCTGGTTTTGTATATCGCCATTTCTTGTTTGTATATAGCCAGGAGTCTATTTATCCATCCCTGAAATGTGGGGGCCTCTGTATCCTTCCAACGGGCTGCTAAGATAATTCTATATATAGCGGTAGATAGAAAGATCGTATAGATTTCTGAGTTGTTAAATTCCAGGGAGCTATCAAAGCCTAGTATAAACAGGGTTGGTGAAGTTTGAATCTCCCGACCAAAAATCTCGGTCCAGTATTTACCTATACTTTCTTTTAGTTGTTTAAGTTTCGGACAGTCGTAGAACATGTGTATTAAATTTGCGGGGCCAAGCGCGCATCTGGGGCATTTATCGTGGCTAGCCTTACCCCATGAGAATAATTTAAATGGTGTGTAATATAAATTGCATACCGTTTTATAGATTTGGGCTTTTAGATTACTGGCCAGAATGACCTTAGAGGATAATTGTAGCACCATATCTATGTCCACGTTAGGATTGTTTAATTTGTTAGCCCAGCTATCTTCTATTCTATCGAGATCGTCCGGATGGTTATTTATAAGGATCCCATATATATCGCTAATTCTAACTGAAAATTTTTGCATCAAATTTAGTAGCGATGGCGACTGTAGCTCGGTATTTGTAATATATTGTCTTAATGATGTATAAATTTGAATAAATTTAAGGTAGTCTGCGGGGCGAATCTGATATTTAAGACGCAATTCGTCAAATGTTGTACTACCATCTGAGTTTAGAAAATCACCAATAGTGACAATACCTAATTTTTCCCATCGCTTAGTAATGTTATCATTGAGATACTGAGGGACTATGAAGCTATGCCATAAGGGTGTATAATTGGTATGTTTGGGTATTGAGAGTATTTTTGTAGCTCTGGTCCAGATTTTATATGCGTCTGTGACTATCTTAAATTTAATCTTTTTATAATATGACGGCTCGATTTGCCTTAACAGTAATCCTCGTGCTGTATTTCCCAATGTGAGTTCGTAGATAGAAGGGATATTATGCAAAGATCTGTTATGGACTGATTTTTTAGATGTGATTAAAAAGGCCATCTGTTGTAAGATGGCAGCCCACATGTAATAAGTTAGATTTGGCACTGCTAATCCGCCACGGGCTGTTGGCAACACCAATTTGGTTATTGCCCTTCTTGTCTTCCCATAGTTCCAAATAAATGATGTTATTGCTTGATCTATCTTCTTCATATAGATATTATCGATTAAAAAAGGGATTGCTCGAAATAGATATAACAGTTTTGGAAAGATTGTCATTTTGATATAGTTGGTTCTACCGATTATGGATAGATGAAGGTTGTTTACTCTAAGGAGATCTTTTTTAATTTTAGCCACTAGGGGGTCATAATTTAGAGTAATGATGTCATTAGTATTAGGTGAGATGGTGACCCCTAAGTACTTCGCATTTGCTACTTTATATTGGCCTGTGTATGGGGTGTTATCAGTACAGACTACCATCGTTTTATCTCGATTTAATGAGTAGCCTGAATACAGACCGAATGTTCGAGTGACTGCTTCTATTTCATCTATAGCCTCGATAGGGTTGGTGGTTAGAATCGCTATGTCATCAGCATAGGCGAGTATTTTGGTATTATATATACTTGTTTTTACTGGAATTATTGCTGGTGATGTTAGAAGTTTGATAATTAATGGGTTGATGTATAATGAAAATAAGAGTGGAGAACACGGACACCCTTGTCTTGTCCCTCTCTGGATAGTTATACTTTCGGACTCGCAGCCTCCGGTCAGGATTTTAGCTTTAGGTTCTGAGTATAGGGCTTTTACTGATTTTATAAACCCTGGGCCTATGTTGTTAAGGGCTAAAAGCTCCCATAAATACTGCCAGGAGACCCGGTCAAATGCCTTTTCGGCGTCTAATAGGACCAGGGACATTTGACCATTCTCTATCTTCATTATGTCAAACAGTGTTAGTACTCGGCGTATGTGATCGGTGGTGCTTTTGCCTGGTATGAACCCATGTTGCCAAGGAGACACTAGTTGTTCTATGTGCTTACTAAGTCGGTTGGCTAAAATCTTCGCGTAGGTTTTAGAATCTGAATTGATCAGAGAGATTGGTCTGTATGACGTTGTTAACTCAGGGGGTTTATCCTTTTTCCTGAAGACTGATATGTTTGTTTGTTTCCATGACTCTGGGGATTTTCCATGCCATTGGATACCTAAGAATAAGTCATGAAGGAATGGGATTATTATATTACCTAGTATCTTATATAGGTCTAGGGGTATCCTATCGGGCCCAGCAGCCTTCCCTGCGGCTAGTTCTGCTATTGCCAACTCCACCTCTGTTCTAGTGATCTCTTTCTCTAATTCATTCCTTACGTTATCGTCAGCGGGTTGTAACATATTAGTTTCGCTATGCCAGTTGACTAGAAACTCATTAATCTCATAGGCCGTGTGTTCATCTTCATTCTGATATAGCTTTTGGTAATATTCCTTGAAGCAATTAGCGATTTCTTTCTGGGTGGTGTAATTATGCCCACAATGTTCAATACTTTGTATTGTATTATAGGATTGAGTCTGTCGTGTTTTTAAAGCTAGGTGTTTCCCGACATTTTCGCCTACCTCGTATGATTTGTTTCGATAAGCTTGGACAGTTTCGGCGGCTTTAACAGCCAACTCATTATTTAATTCTGCCTTAAGCACTAGGATCTTTCTTAGGGTATACTCAGCCTGTTCGCCACGTTGTGTTTGGATTGCATGTTTGTATTCTAGTTGTGTCAAATCGTTTATCAGTTGGTTATGAATTTTCATCCGTTCTTTCTTGCGAGTGGCGACAAATGTGGCAGTTTCCCCCCTTAATGCGGCCTTATAGCTGTCCCAAACGATGAATCGTGAGGCACTATATCGGTTTGCGTCAAAAAATTCTTTCGTCCATTGGGTTATATAAGTTATGTACTCTTGGTTGGCTAGTAGTTTCCTATCGAATGACCACTGTGTGTGGGCTCGATTGTACCCAGATATTTCCACTGTAATGAAAATCGAATTATGGTCAGAAATTGTCTTTGGATCTTTAAAGATCAGGGCATTCAGAGCAATATCAGGTGTTGCAAAGAAATAATCTATGCGAACATACTTCCGGTGTGGATAAGAGAAGAAGGTGTAACCTGGGTCTTTACCCTTTTTTAACAACCATAAATCCTGAAGATTATGGGTCTGAATTAGATTTAGAACTGCTCTGAACACCCTGGGCTTCCGTCCGGAGTATGTATAATGGTTCTGAAGGGCCTGGGTCTGGTTAACCGTTAAATTAAAGTCGCCACACACGATCAAGGTGCTTGGCCATGATGCCAGTTCTGATTCCAATTCAACAAATAATGTGGGGTCATCAAGATTAGGGCCATAAACAGAGCATATTGTAATGCCCACATCTAGTTGGACAATGGCCCATCGTCCATGGTCGTCAGCTTTTTTACGTAGCGGGCTACCAAATCTTGTTCTTGCAAGCAGAGTGACTCCCCTAGTTCTTGAAGTTTGAGTTGTTGTAATTAAAATATGGTAGCCAGGTATTTTTAATTTGTTAATCTCCCCTATTGGTATATGGGTTTCTTGTATGCAAATGATGTCACAAGAGCTATAAGCCATTATTTGAGAAAATTGGGCCCTCTTTCCTCTGTCGTTTAAACCTGCCACATTCCAACATCCTATGTTTAGTCTACCCATTTAATTGTATTATTTTTACATCGAGGTTCATTAGCCAACGTTCTGTCATACGTATCAGTTTGCTCATTTTATATTTTTTTGTTGTCCCCCCCCCCCCTAGCCCAAGTGCACCCGGTGCACCCAGATTCCCACCCTCCACCCTCCCTTCTCCACTCCACCCTCCCCACCCCTTACCTTCCCGAACCTGGCAGTGAGACTCCATCAGAGTCTGCGGTGATGGATTAGCCTGCTCTGTTCAGGACTAGCGTGACATGCATTTACAGTGTACAGGAAGTGACAATTACCTAAAACGGGAAGAAAGTTATAAATGGAGAAAACATACTTTGCACAACATAATAAAAATAGAAAAGATAAGGGTCAGATAAGGGTCAGAAAATAGAAGAAAAGTGTAGAAGAGTGAAAAGATCAATAATTGAAAATTCTGGATGACATCTGTTCGATTTCTTAATTCTTAATTCTTGTTTTTCTTACTATCAGCTACGCAGTTTGTATTCTGATGTATCAGGCTACTTGTGAGACCGGTAACTAGTAGCCTAATTCTGTTTCTATCTCGTGCCTACATCAAAATACCTCCCCACCCTACTCACAGGTGCGAACAGTTGTTTTCTCATAGACTGTCTAAGTATTCCTTAGCTCTGACCTCCGATGTAAAAAATGTAGTCTGCCCCATATATATTACTTTTAGTTTTGCTGGATTGTTCAAATATACTACAGCTTTCTTCTCTTGGAAGGGTTTGATGAGTTGCCGGAGTCGCCACCTCCTTTCGACAGTCCAGTGGCAGAAATCGGGACGCACGAAGTACGATATTAAATCCTTTTTACGATGTTTATCAGGAGTGACTTTCTCCGCAATGGCCTGACGAAGCAGGAAGTTTCCAAAGTAGACTAGGACTGCACGTGGGTATTTACCCGTAGGTGCCGTGGATTTTAAAGTTAAAGGTACCCTATGAGCTCTCTGCACCTCATAACCCCAGTCCCAGGTGTTTAGTTCAGGAAGAGTATCACGAAATAGTTGTATTATAAAGGTGCGGCAGTCCTCACCTTCCATTTTTTCTGGAATTCCCAGCACTCGAAGATTGTTCCTGCGCAATCTATTTTCGTAATCTTCTAGCTTCCATCTGATGTCATGAACCTGTGCTTCGGTGGTTTCAAGTCGTTCGTTTGTAGCTGTGGCTTCTGTCTCATTGACCACAATGCGATCCTCAATGTCGTTTAACCTCTCTGTAAATGCGCCCATGGTTTTAGAAAGTTTGCGGACCACTCCTTGAACCTTTTGTAGGCCTGCTCGGGCTTTGCGACTGTCTTTAGAAGTTTCCTCTCGGTGTGATGCTATGGCCTGCAGGACTGTCTCCATTACTTGAGTTAATGTGGTTCCTGAAGCCTCGAGAGTTTCCTTGTTTAGATTTTGCTCCGAGGATGATCTTTGAGGTCTTGAATCAAGAGTATGGCTCTGGTTTAATGCTAGGGCTGTTGGAGTATAGTCCCATGATAAATCATTTGCGCCGTGATGCCCAGTTTTTTTCTTTTTTAATATAGTTCTTTTTTTGTCGCGTTGCTCCTTTGGTAGGTTGAGTTCAGCATCCGAGCTTGAGTTAGAACCTGAATCATTCTCTGGATCTTGCACATCCTCTAGTTCATCCGTATCGCCTGACCAGCTGATGTCCTCGGATAAAGAGTAAAAATCAGTTATGTCCTTATCGGTCTCGAGAGCCTCGGTAGCATCAGCGGGGTGTACATCTATTCTGGAGCTAGATTGTGGTGCTACCATGTCAGGATGTAGTGCCTCTGAGATTTGTAAGTTCTCGCTCCCTGCCCCACTCTCGGGGGGGTTGCTGATCCCAGCTTGTGACTCGTGATTTAAGTCGGCGAATGAGTTTGGTTGAGCATCGACTGTTAACCTCTCAGGCAAGAGGCCTGCTTGCATCCCCGTGGTACTTCGAGGGTCTGCGGCAGGGCCTTGGTTAGTCCGCTCAACCCCGTCGTTCCGATTGCTCTCGGGGTGTAAAGTGGGGAGAATTGTAGCCCCCCGCTGATCACCATGTATGCTAATAGTCTTTAGTGCAGGTTTGATAGTGACATTGCGGATGTTATTACTGCCCCCCTCTTGGTTAGCTAGAATACTTTTATCCACTGAGTCAGTGTTATGCGCGTCCTCATTATCAGTGCCCAGCTGAACGCTAGCGCCGAATTTAGGAGGCGCAGAGATAGAAGGGGTAGAAGGGGTAAGATGGCTTACCTGCCCGCTAACACTACCGGATTTTTCGGGCGCGCTGCTGGGCACAGTCGCAGTCTCAGTCTCTGTCTCAAAAACTTGCACCGATAGCATTACTGAGGCATTCTCTGCCCCCATCCGACCTGGTACTGCACCCCCCTCAGCCTGGCCTGAAGCTGCGAGGCATATAGACACACCACCATCCTCCATAGGGGCAGTCACTAGTTGCTTCTCAGTGATCTGCTGTGCCTCTTTTGCCACTGTTCTTTGACTGGCGGCGCGAAACAATGTAGCAACTGTTGGAGAACTTATTGTAGCACTTTTTGCTGATAGGGACGCTAGTGGTGTTTTAATTGAAAGGCTTCCCCTCCGGGCTGGCGTTTTTCCCACTGTCTTCTCTGCCACCACTGTAGTGTCAGCTGTCTCAGTGCGCATTCCTGTTCCTTGCACTCCTTGCACTCCTTGCACTCCCCCACTTGTAGCACCACGCTGCTGCTGCTTACTTGTCTTGCTTGTCTCCTGATCTCGCATCAGCGCCTGACGTGCAGCCCTTGTCTTAGCCGCCACCGCGGCCGCATTCTTCGGGGCCATTGATGCTGACGGTGTTAGTGAGCTGCTGCCGGTAACAGGTTTCAGGCGTTCCGTATCGGTCGCGGGGCTCGCCAGGTTGAGGGTATCTGCAGAGTCTGCAAAGTCTGACCGGAAGAGCCAGCACAAGGAGCGCAGTGTACACACAGATCGGTGATTACCGATCAGCAGGCGGAGGACGGCAAATCCAATCGCAGAGGAGAGCAGTGAAAGCGTTCTTGTGGAAAGTGAAGCCGTGACAGGTACGACTTCAAGCTCATTTGGCTGCATAGATCGCAAATTGATGTCCATATCTCTCGGGGCTATTGGCACACTCATCGCAGTGTTTTCCATTCATTTCCTCATAATCGGGTATAAGACTCTGGGTTGATTTATGGCATGCTCGGCTGACCCGTTCAGAGCAGCAACCGGCGTCTAGCCTGACGCCGCCATCTTGCCTCGTTGAGAATGCATAATTCTAATGTAACAGAGCAAAGGCAAATGCCACAAGCTCCTATACCACAACTGAATGTTAGTGTACAAAGATACCAAGCAAATCTAAATTCTTACCAGAATGAGAATGTGGGTCAGCATTTGATTGACCTGGATGATAGTGATCCAGACCCGTTTGCATGATGGTGCCTGAGGGGGAGGCGGACTGTGTGCTTGGTGCAGCCTTGGAGGTAGACCAATGTGGTCCCTATGTGGAAGGAGAATTGGATGGAAATACTATATTATTCCTTGTCGACTCTGGTGCTACCTGCTCTACTGTAAGAACCTACCCCTCTCAAGAGAAAGTATCCAAGTTGTAGGAGTTACTAACAGAAAGATGTGGACCCCAATTTCAGAGCCAGTGACTGTTAAGATTGGATCCTTTTTGTGGTGTGGGATTCAAGTCCAGTGAAGATGCTTGGATGTGATTTACTTAGTAAACTAAATGGTACAATAGATTGCACAGCCTGAGGAATTGAATTCATATGAATGATGAAGATGTGGTTTTTAAACTTGCTCAAAAGAAAATAGATGTCATGATTTATCCTCTCCGGACATGTGAGGATTTGTCTGAAAATTTGAGAGATACAATTCTACACTTTACAGGTAAAGATATTGGATGAATTAAAGGCGTTGATCCAGTCCAAATTACGGTAAAATCAAATGCAGAGTTTCGAAGAACACCACTATACAATTTGCCTCAAGATACAGTTGCTTGAATTACTCCTGTAATTGACTCACTGCTTGAGCAAGAAATTTTTAGAGAAATTCGAGGTAGTCCATGTAATTCACCTATCATGGGCTTACAGGGGCCGAATGGCAAGTATCGCATTGTGCAGGATTTGCACAAGGTGAATGCCGTTGTTGTCCTGTACCACCAAATCCAGCTGTGATTTTATTTCAAATTCCATGAGAGGCCAAATGGTTTTCAGTCATTGGCTGGTGCCAGGCCTTCTGTTTGATTCCATTACATAAAGATAGTCAATTTTTATTTGCTTCCATTTCGACAGTCATGTTTTGGCATGGTGCAGAGTTCCACAAAGGTATACAGAAAGCCTTTAAATATTTAATCAAATACTTAAAAAGAATCTTGAAACACTCATAATGCCTAATCATTCTGTGTTATTTCTGTACATTGATGACATACTGGTATTGTCAACAAAGAGAGAAGCATGCAAGACTGATACTATTGCTTTACTGAATCATTTAGCAGAAAATGGACATGATGTATCTCCAACTAAGTTCCTGTACTTAGGACATCATATTGAGAAATGAAGTTTTTCAAGAAAAAATAGAAGCAATTCTTAATATGAATCCACAAATTACGCAAAAAGAAGTCTGCATGTTCAAAGGAATTGTGGGCTATTGCAGATAGTAGATTCCAAATTTTTATTTGACAGCAAAGCCTCTTCAGAGTTTGACACACAAAGACGTGCCAGATCCGGTACCCTGGGATGACGATTGCATGGCTGCCTTCACAAAGCTGCGTAAAAGCTTTTGCAGAACACCAGCTTTGGGAATGCCTGATTACAATAAATACTTTGCGCTATTCTGCAATGAAGGGAAGGTTGTGCTCTTCAGTGTTGACACAAATGCATGGAAGCAATTACAGGACTATTGTCTATTTTTCAGCAACCCTTGATCCTATTGCGGCTGCTTTGCCTGGATGTCTGAAAGCAGTTTCCCTAAGTGCGTGAGTCGTGAGCACTGTGATGGGTCACCCACTGACAGTACTTGTGTCCCATTCAATGGAGATACTGTTGACATGGACATGCACACAATATTTGACCAATAGCCATGTGACAAAGTATGAACAAGTCTTGTTGGGTGCAGAAAATGTGGCTCTGAAAGATTGTACAGTGCTGAATCCAACTACCTTGAAAGCTTTGCCATGAAATGAGAGTGTGATGGATGAAGCAGAAAATGATTGTTTAAACGTGACTGAGTTGTGCACAAAACCCCGTCCGGATATTTGGATGAACCATTGCTTGAATTTGATCATGTACTGTTTGTTAATGGTTCTTGTTTCAGAGACAATCAAGGAAATCTGAAAACTACGTATCCTTTGTGTACGGTTGAAGGTGTGGTGGAAGCATTATGGCTGCAAGGAGTGTCTTCTGTGCAAGTTTCAGAACAGCTCTGAGTTACACTTTAACCCGCTCCGTGCTCGTGACAGAACCACTCCATCACGAGCCACGGGCGCGCTGTGCTAGTTATGTCATTAGCACAGCTCGGCCGTGGCCCATAATGGAGTGGTTCCGTCACGAGCATGGTGGTGCCGCGTGACCCTCCTCTCCCCCAGCGCCGCGGCGGAATTACCACCGCGGCCAAGGGGTTAAACTGATAGTCAGTATGGCTTTCGAGTTGTGCATTACTTTCGGCAATTGTGGTTGCCGCGTGGATTCATGACATCTTCTGGTTTGCCTATAAGGAATGGCGAGTGTGTGAGGAACCTTTTGCAGTCCCTACAATTGCCTGTCAAATTGCTGTTGTGAAGTGTGTTGCTCATCATCAAGGTACTGGTTATGTTACAGTTGGTAACTGGTATGCAGATGATATAACTAGATATTGAGCGTTGAATGCACACACATTTAATGAAGAGATTCCTGAAAGACATATCGGACGTTACTAGTTGGACCTTGATGTAATCAGCTTCAGACACGTGGGAGGAGGTTAGAAATCCGCATGATGAGGTGACAGAAGCAGAACAACAAGACTGGGTGCATGCATGTTGTACCAAAATAGAGGATGACATTTGGATTTTTATTGATGGTACACCTATACTACCTGCTAGTTTATTGTCACAAATAGCAAGACATTACCATGATCCTCACATGTTGGGATAGATGCAATGATCCACCTCTTTCAACAAGTGTGGCACAGTTCCAGATTTAGAGCAACTGCAGAGACCTTGTGTCACCGATGTGTGATGTGTCAGCCACAAAACCCAGGAAGTAGAGCTCAGGTTGTCTCGGAACCTACTGGTAAACCAACAGGTGCGTTTAACCGAATGCAAATTGACTTTATCGAGATGCCTCCTTGTAATAGCCTGCGATATATTTTGGTTATCGTGTGTATATTTTCCAAGTAAGTTGAAGCCTATCCCACTTGTAGGAATGACAGTTTGACTGTGGCTATGTTATTGTTAAGGGAAGTGATTCCGTGTTTCGGATTTCCGGATTCTCTTGAGTTAGACCACAGAACTCATTTTAACAGTGAGATCCTAAAAATGTTATGTACAGCACTACAGTTTGAGCAGAAGCTTTATTGCAGTTACTGACCAAGGCTTCTAGGCTGGTGGAGTAGATCAATGGAACATTGAAATCCAGAAAAATGCATTGCCTCTTGTGTTGATGAGTTTGAGAAGTACTTCAGACAGGAGGACAGGATTATCGTCTCACAAAGTGATCATGGTATGAGTGATGGGACTGCTAGCCATTCCAACTATTGCATAAGTCAATATTACAGATGATCTTATTTTGGACTGCTGTTAGGGCTTTGCTGATGTGGTACATTCTGTCTCTCACCAGGTTGGAGAAGCTGCCCTTTCGGTCGAATAGGAGCAGTGCAATGACCTTAGTCCAGGTGACTGGGTAATGGTGAAGAAGCACTTGCGAAGAACGTGCTTGGAACCTTGCTGGAAGGGGCTTTTCCTGGTGATCCTTGTCACCAACAATGCAGTGAAGTGTTAGGGCCTCCTGAATTGGGTACATGCAGCACATAATCGTAGAGTCCCAAATGCTCTGAATGACGCAACTTTCTTAATGTGCTCGTGTTAACAGCGAGGCAGAGGGATCAGGTTGGCCAAGTTGTTCGAGACCAGCAAGCTACTCGGACAGTACTTGTTTGGCCTAATTGGGGTTCGAGAGAGTCAACTGTAAGTACAGAATAGTCACAATCGAGAGAGATGAATAGGAGTGGTATAGACTTCGATGATGGGCATAGTGCACTGAGAATGCGAGTTGTACCTGGAGACTGTTACACAAAAGAGGTGGCATTCTGAGAGGCTGCCTGACTCCAGGACAAGTACCACCAATAATTCCTGAAAGTTCTAAGCCTTCAGACCAGAGTGACACAGATGATAAGTCAACAGCTGTAAGGAGATCAGAAAGAGCAAAGGTACCAAGTCAAAGGTACGCATCTCCTGAATGGACTTACCTGGCTGCTAATGAATGGGAACCGGAATTTTACAAGTTTTGTGCTAAAAATATGTGTCCACTTGAACCTCCCTGAAGCAAAGTGTGGTCTTGATTTGAATTTTAATTTGGAAGTGCCAACTAATGGACTGACACAGTACTTTTTGGATTTATTCATCAATGAAGCTGATATGAGAGTTTCTTCACACATGAGAAGATTTGTACCTGTGGCATAAATTTCTTTGGAGTAGACTTTTGCTGCAATTGCTCACACCATCACTGCTACTTTTGATTTTTCTTTAGTTAAAAGGTCTGAATCTTGATTAACCAAGCAGTCAGATTCCTGAATCACTTCTAAAAGCAAATGTGTATATATTGCAATTCTTTGTGTTCTTGTGTTGATATTAGTTGCAATGCTTATTTTCCTAAATTTGCCATATTATGTTTCTGTGAAAGATTCAAAGCTTACTATTCCTGTCAGAGCTACAAATAGAAATGTTTCTGATTTAATTGACATGAATGATGACATTTTACATAATGGTTCTTTGAAAATAGACTTTAGCTCAAAAGTTTATTATGTTACTGAATGAGTACACTAATACCATGGATGTTGGTGATTGCTACATATGTATGCAAATACCTTCATCAGTTGCTGATGGTGTGACATACTACCATTTACCGCTGACCAATGGAATCTTTTGCAGTGTGCTAGCTAGTTTATTTTATGATACTTTATAGTATTATTGCTCAAATCAAGATCGGATCTTTTCTGCAATTACTGTACTTTGACATTTAAATCTGCATCCTGAAGTCTCAACCATTGAGACTATGGGTTACATATTTACACCGACACAATCTTTTGACATGGCGTACTCACTTAGAAATAACCTGACATGTAAACTAATAAGAACGGAAAATAATATATAGATGTAGTAGAAAAAAGACAAAATCATGAGAATTGTAACATTAGTGGTTTGCCTGATTTGACTTTTTGGAGTTTGCCACAAGAAGAAAACAACATGTTAAAGGGAATGGCTTCATTAGCTTTAGATCGGCAACGCAAAGGTAAACTTTGTATATATAGAAAGAAATCAAATGTCAATGCTGTTCTTGTAGAAGTTAGTGAATGTGAGCATACATTTGAAATGCATGAAAACTGGGGCAGATATTTAGAAAGTGTAGATCCTATTTTCCCTGAAATATATGTCTATGGGAAGAATGTCTATTATAAGTTACCGAAAAACTTGTATGGAAGATGTAATATGGGAATAGTTTTTCCTACAATTTATCATGCTAAGAAGTTAGAAGGATAATTAATAAATTACAATTGGAGAACAAACAGAAGTGCAAGCGCAAGTAAAATAGTAGGTGATATATTTGGATTTCTGATACCTTCAGTAAGAGTAGCCTTAAATACTCAGAAATTTAGAAAGCTGTCCAAGGTGGCTGATAAACTTGCCACTGGTACAACTGAAGGATTTTCGGTTGTGAATGAGATGATATTGATACGATCAATGGTGAGTCTAAATCGGCTTGCACTTAATATCCTTCTCGCAAACGAGGACGGTGTTTACTGATTATTAAAAGTTCAGCATTGCTCTGCCTTTATACCTGACAGAAGTAAAGACCTGAAAGGTTACATTAAAAATATTTTTATACAATCAAAGACTTAAACGATTTAAAAGCGGATAGTGCTTGGGAACCATTACTAAGGGATTATTAAGTGCTGCCAATTGGTTGGGAACCTTGGGAAATGGAGTAGTGATTTCTATTGTGAGACCTATAGTGGTGATCCCTTTGTACATACTGCTGATGATATTATCAATCACATTTTGCAAATACCAAAAGAATAAGAACCATGGAGTGAAAAGAAAAAGAGCTGATCTTGAATTTGAAAATGCAATTTTTATCATAAGGTAAAAAGTTTACAGGAGAGAAGAAGAAAGAGGTTAAATAAAACACACCGCTAATCAAGTGATAAGATCTGATGAGACAGATAGTGTGATGGTTGGTTCGCCATCAGAGGAGGGCTTGATCCAGTGAGATTTTGAAAATCATAATACACTAGACATTTATACGTAGAGGATTTGAAAAGTTGAAAATATACATTGCACACGAAAAATACAGTGATACATGAAACAGAGACAAGTGCAGTAGAAGCACCGTAAAAGTGTGCTTTAAAATGTGAAATTATATGTAGAGTGATATTAATAATTATAAACGAGGTTGCACTAATTATAGTTATGCTTATTAATTGAGTTTAAGCTAAAATAAGGTGGCCTAGTGTTATTGTGCTTTTTGCTGATATGCACCAATTAGTATATTCGGTGCAAAAAAGTATACACTTGATATTTTACAGCATGATAGTAGAGATATTCTAGAATATGAAAACCTTCAAACAATATTAGAAATGTTTTTTGAAAAAACTTATATTTATAAGAATAATGTGAACATTTGTGGTAGTAGGATATTCCTAACGTTAGGCATTTCTGTGTAGCAATATTTTGAGAAAGTTTATACATTTTTATGTGATGCTTATTATCTGGTATTGACCTTTCCCTTGATTTAATATAATAGTTCGTTCTTTGCAAAATGTAATGTAACTAGTTTGTTCTGTACACTACAGTCCTTTGACATATTTCATTATTTTTTCAAATGTTCATAGCAAAATGTTCCTGTGGGAAAATAATTTCAGCTATAACAGTGAGCTGCAACTTTGTATTTCTTTTTAGCAACGTTAGGCCTATGTGAATTCACAAAGCTTTGTTTCTCATGGCAAGCATAGGAAAACAGCTCAATGTTTCAATCATCTTAGGTGACATGATGTGACCATACCCATGTGATGTTCTTCCGATGGGAATGTAAGGCTACGCCACTAGCACTTTACCAATGTGTAAAAGAAGAAACCCCAAAGGAGGGGCAACGCAGACAATGCACACATGCATTCCGATTGATGCAAAACCCACCTATCTCATCTCTCTCAATGCACACAGCTCATTGACAATTTTCTTTCTGATGCTTTACAAAGCATACTACATTGCATTACAAACTTGGATATTATTTGATTTTTGAACACTTTGCTAACTTTGGACTGTCTGGTCTATGCTACAGTCGATGGCATATGGACTGAGCCTATACGCCAAACCTTTCTTAATTTTTTATTCTGATTATGCTGAAGGACTCACCCTTAATGCACTTTAATTGAATCCTTTTCATCCCCTTAGAATCTGAGCTGTTTGACTACGAACTATCCTTCTGCCTATTTGGCAGTTGGACTCTGTAATTCTGTGGCTATTGTTGATTTGAACACCTGCTTAAATGCTTGGCACTGTTATTAAAGCTGTTCTATTTCTAACTGAGCTTCTTAAGCAATTGCTGAGTATGATGAATTATGCATCTCTAATACAATAACATATTTAATCATAATCTGTCTGAGCTTATCATTGAGTCTATTTGATTCGTCAGTTGGTTGTTAGTAATGTTTGAAATGCATTGTTGAACGAATCAGCAAGCCCTGACAGAGCATCAGGTGTTGCTTCTCTCATTTTGTGTAGTGACTGCAGAGTTATTGCTTTGTATAATTCCTACTTGTCTTAACTTCTTCAGGAGGTTGGGACTTCCAGGTGCTATTCTTTATATTTACAGAATGGTCTTGAGAGTGGGGTGTCTAACTTTGATTTCCCACCTGTGAGTAGGCTGTCAATTAATGGTCCTCATTGGGCAGCTGACCATGAGTTTATTCATCCTAATTTCCATCCTCATTTCAGTGTAGAAAGATTAATCAGAGGATCATTGCCTCTGTGGTAAATGAATTTGAATTGATCAAGGGCCCAGTATGGTTGGAGGAGTCAATGAATGTACTTTCAGTAATTAGAAAATAGAAAATAAATAGAAACATTCCATAAGTATGCTTCTGCTGGATCAGTACCATCTGACAGGGAAAATATATCCCAATACTCTTCAAAGAAATTGCAGCATTGGTTTGTGAGGTCCTGCCACCGCAGACAGCGTGTAGGTGAGGAGACTAAGAAAACCAGGAGGTGTGACGGGGGAGGGAAGTTATGTTTTAAACAATAGTGTGTGAGTGAGTCTAGGGAGGCAGAGGAGCCTCATACGTAAGGAATGAAAGCGAGAGAGGATGGTATGGTAATGGATGTGTGGTGGAGCATTCTAAGGGTCGTGTTGGGAGATTTAAAACTGGATGCAGGAATAAGTGCTGAAGATGCAAGCAAAGTCCATCAGGCATTGCCAAAGGAAAGCATGGAGGCAGGGATATAGAATGGCAATGGTTTACCAAAAGCCTAGTATGATGAGGGGACCCCACCACCACATTATACCATTCTCTACCACACTTCTTGCCATCACAAGGTCTCATAGAGCAGAGTTATTTCACAGGATCTACCCATGTTATTCCCCCAGGCTCTGGATTTAGACTACTGTTGGACAGAATTCAAGCACATGGACAATATTCCTAGGAGTTTCTTTGGCCAGCGTGTGCACGCATGGGGCACTTATCAGGTCTATCCGGTGTACTGTGGCATATGTGGTTGTGACTTGTATGTTGGATTGTTAAACTTTGCTAATAAACCAGCTAGTTACAATTGTTGTCGAGATTCTTTCATTTATGAAATCTTTCAACAGTATGGTGGAAGAATTATTGGCATTACCAGAAAATGCATTTTTGCTCTTGGCTCCCCTCTCCTCAACAAAAGAACTGCTCTCAGAAGTGATATTCTGCTCTTTGCTGCCCCCTGCCATTTATGTCATAAAACAGCTGCCTACCTCAACTCATGAACATGCTAGACATGAATATCTCAGCTGCAATAATGGAACCTCTGAATGCTGGGAGACTCTGAGGACACCTATGCCCCCGAGGTCTTGGGCATTCTTAAAGTCATCAAACCGTTCAAAATGTGCCACTTTCTGTGCTACTTCATGATTATTTGGTAAAGCCTCAGACATAAGTAGATTTCTTTTCTATTAATGTCATTCCTTGAGATCTTCATGAGGCCCAAAGACTCCCAACAATATAGGTAGTGGAAATCGATAACAACTCTGCAAAAGTGAGCGTTCATATGGTTATTGAACTCCCTTCAAGTGCCCACAACCTACTCACACAATCAAACACCACCTGCTGCAATACCCTCACCAAAACGAAATTTCTTTGTTGTGGTATGGTTCAAAAACTCTCAAAAGAAAAGAAAACATATTGTAGCGAAGCCTGATGTCTGTCTGCATACAATGCTATGTGAGCATAACCGCATTAATAGTTTAAACTCCATGTTCCTGCTTTGCCGATCTTTGAGGTATGGGGTTCCCCATTTAAGCCTAAGAGACCTTTTATCATTATAAAACTTAGCTTTGAGCAAGGGGAGAGTGGTACACCAGGCGCTATATGACCTGTTTCCACTATTAATATGCTATGCTTTCTCCCTTTGTGTTTTAATTGTGACAATGCTGATTGTTTTATTTCTAATCATATGCCTGTTTATGTTAGCCAAAATACTGCATCTTAGAGCAAATCCTTAAAATAAACATTTTAGACTTTACCGTGTCTCTGATTACTCACGTTGTGGACTTGTATGAGAAATATAAACAAAAGAGTGTTCTTGATTCCCACCATTCCTGAGAGTATTCTAAGTCACTTGTTCTGGTTTGTCTAATCATTGGTAGCTTCACCGTAGGGGAGATAACAAATGAGACACTGATGCTAGTCGGATAGGCGTTCTGGGTAGTGAGGTGAGTTTCTGGTACACCACAAGTCACTGAAGTCCTGATTTCCTACGCACAGTTCTGTGCACACACAGAATCCCCGCAACATTAGCCGTCAAGCTAAAAACAAAAATGAACATTTATTTCTTCATATAATATGCACCAGTCACTTGATTATAATATTTATCCATCATGTTGCTATCCAATAAAGTATTGGTGTTACAAAATGCATGGCAAAAATCATGTTAAGGATGAATATGTCAATTATTCTTTGCCAGTTTATGCTTACTCTTTTATAAGAGAATGTGCTCACTTTCCTCGTGCTTCATTATTCTTCTATCCCACTGATGCCTGAGGTTCTTTGGATTCCATCTCGGAACTGCATCAAGCGAGGGAATAAAATTTTTTTATGAAAAAACGTTGCAATGAGACATTTAAAACACTCTTCAGTATACATTTGCTAAAATTCACAAAGCTCTCAATAGCTTTAATGCAATATTCCCATATGTCCAGAGTGCCAGGCAACGTTGGGGTTCAATCTCTCCATGGAAACGTTAAAATTATGGAAATGGACTTAGGCAATATCTAAAAAGTTACAGAAGATATTTGAAAGTTCAGAAATGCAATTTTGCATTGCCTCTAATTTGCCATAGCATGTATCTCTATGTTTTTCTTCTATTCATATTTCCATTATGTCCCTTCCAAACTGATTCTCAGTCTCATGTCCTTGAAACGAGACAGGGTGAAAAAAAATACACGAATCCCAACATTTTCAGCTAAAGGTAGCAGTTCTACATATTTTATTGTTATATACATCCGTAATGTTGATCAGGGTATTTGAACAGTTGATATGACTCATATAGACTCGAGTTCTTGGATAACCATAGTGACTGTCAGCCAGATATGAACTTTTCATGTATGTGTTTGGAAATGCAATAATTTTGTCTCCGAAAATCTGCATTTTGCATTATGAAGATACACACATTTGATGAGCCAAAGGAGGGATACAGAAAGGAAGTCTCTATGAAGTCTTATTTTGGAGATCATTGTAGAAAAATGAGATATGGGGTGGGTCAAGGAGGGATAGAGGAGGGAAGAATCTAGAAAGGGTTCTTTGGGAGATCATAGTAATAGATTGAGGTTTGGGGGAGTCACAGAGGGATAGAGGAGGTAAGCGTCAAGAAAGGATCTTATGGAGTTCATGGTAGTATACTAAGGTTTGAGATGAGCCACAGAGTAGAGATAGAAGATATATCGAGAGAGGTAAAGGATTGGACATGGAGTAGTGCATTGGGGGTAATTGAAGAGTCTTTCTTTCTTTCTTAAGAGTAAAGCACTCAAATATATAGATACCTAATTACATAGAAAGGGTATACATGTGCAAAGGAAAATAATAAAGAGATATAATATTGTATTGCATAAAGTTCCATATCTGCAATTTTGGATAGAAAGTTATAAATTAAGACTTTTGGGTGTTACTGTATGTAAAAGCTAATTTATTTGTGTGATATAAATATATAAATATAGCTCCCTAGTGGAGTGAAACGTGTCGTCTTTTCATTGAATAAACACGTCATCCTGCAACTCACTTGAGGAGTGATTCTTTTGTCTGTAAATACTGCTCGCTACATTTGAAGAGGATAGCTGGAGGTCCATACCTGTTTGGTTCCACCGATCACTGACGGAACAGGAGTGTTTCTTCATATATATATCTATGAGGCGGAATTACAGTTAAATGACATCTCTTGTTACCGAAGGAGCAATATTCAGGTTGTAAAAACTATGTGGGTGGATCAGTATCATAAATTACAAGCCTGGAGCAGTGCTGGACTCCTTACACATGAGGAGTTCCGATACTTGAAGAAAGATCATCCAGTCATTCCCTCGTTTTATTTAATCCCAAAAATTCATAAAAACTCTGAAATACCACCCGGCCGACCCATTATTTCGGCAATTGATGGTTCCTTGGAACATGTTTCCAAGTATATAGATTTTTTTCTTCAAGGTCATGTTAAGACTCTCAATTCTTATGTCAAAGACTCTTTTAATTTCCTCAGCAAAATTGAGCGTTTTGTTTGGGAGGAAGACATGATTTTAATGACTTTGGATGTTTCTTCCCTTTACACTTCGATAAAACACTGTGATGGACTCAAAGCTTTGGAACACTATCTAAACAAATGCCCTCCACATTCTATGGCACATAACAGAATGCTTTTAGATATGACCAAAATGTGCCTCGAGCAAAACTTTTTCATCTTTAATGGCGTGTTTACCACCAGGTCAGAGGTGTGGCGATGGGGGCCTGTTTCTCACCTAGCTACGCGTGTTTACATGTCGGGCTATGGGAGGAACAGGTCCTAGTCGGCCAACACCACAATTTTATTTCCAACAACATTGCTTTGTATTTACGTTACATTG
This sequence comes from Lissotriton helveticus, assembly GCF_964261635.1. Classification (NCBI taxonomy): domain Eukaryota; kingdom Metazoa; phylum Chordata; class Amphibia; order Caudata; family Salamandridae; genus Lissotriton; species Lissotriton helveticus. The sequence continues at coordinate 1,957,338,121 of NC_136059.1, read as the reverse complement.
ATGATGTTTTTCTTGTTTGGAAGGGCAGTATTGACAGTGCCAGAGCTTTTGTAGATTTGATCAATGTAAACACCATTAATCTTAATTTCACTTCTAATATGAGTTCCATTTCTATCTGTTTTTTGGATGTTGAGGTATTTGTAAAGGGCAACACCTTAGGCACGAGACTGTATAGGAAACCCAGTGCTGGCAACACTATACTGCACTCAAATAGCCAGCACCCTGCCCATCTGATCCGGAGCATTCCTTTTGGGGAAATGCTCCGGATCAAAAGAATCTGCAGCTCTAATGCTGAATGTGCAGCTGCACAGGAGGCATGCAGATTACGTTTTCTAAACAGAGGATATTCCAATGCCATTCTCATTAAAGCAATTCAGCGATCGAATTCAGTTAGCAGACAGGAGGCCTTAATTCCCAAAATTAGAAACATCCGTACGGACGATTCTTTGGTAGGAGAGGTTAAAACAACTTACCCACGAGTCATTTTGACTTTTAATCGACAACATGGGGCCCTTCCGAAAATTTTGTACAAAAACTGGAATTTGGTTCAAAGCGATCCAGTAATTGGGCACATAGTGAGCAACAAACCAGAGCTCACTTTCTGCAAATCTCCCTCCATGTCCAAAGCATTAGTTAGTAATACCTTGGAACCGAGAGCTTCCACCACTTGGACGGCACTCAAGAAGGGTTTTAGAACTTTTCCACAATGTAAAGCCTGCTGTTTCGGCAGCAACAGGACCCATTTTAAAAGCCCTTTTCGTGAACATCCTATTGCAATTACCAAGTGGCTTACCTGCAAAACTGAATACGTCATTTATGTGTTGGAGTGTCCGTGTGGACTTCAGTACGTGGGCAGTACCAAACTGCCCGCCCACAAACGGATACTCCAGCACATACGTGCAATTTCGGGTCACGATCAAAACTATCCGGTTGCCAGGCATTTTCAGGAGAAACATCAAGGCATACCTGATCAGCTCCAGTATTTTCTAATTGATTCAGTGGATGTTTCGAGGAGAGGAGGGGACCGCGAGGCCAAACTCCGACTCCTTGAAACCAGATATATACTGGAGCTTAACACAAAGAATCCTAACGGTTTAAATGACAGGGAAGATCTTTATACCTGCATTTAGGTATTCTTTTCGGTATGCCCATAAGACCTGTCCGGATAGCATAAGAATCTCATCCCAGTAATGTAATTGTTAGATGTATTGTAACATTTTGACATAGTGGTGTCTCTTTTGTACTTTCCTGTAATTGATAATTTTAAACTTCCTATTTTTATATTAGGAATCAGCTGTTTTTATACTTGCACTTTATATTGCCAATTTTGCACAATCACTTTTTTGCACTAGTTATGTCTCAGCAGGCATTGTGACAGGCCCACTTGGGCTCTATTTAGACCAACCTCCTTAAGTTTCAAACAAGACAACAAGGAATTAGCATTTCGCAGTTTATTCATAAATTCCCCTATACTTAACGTTGTTTTTCTGTACATATGTATATAGAACTGTTTTTACACAACATTGGTATTCAAATTGAATGTATTTGTACACTCCGTTGATACTTTCTTACGTAATTTATTGTCATGTTTAGCTTTTTGTATCAACTTTACCTCCCCATGATGTGTCAATTTATATATATTTTTTATCATGTGGAATGAATTTTAAGATATTGATGGGTCTTGAATGTTTTCTACATTGATAAACAGTTTTTTTCCATTTTCAGTAATTAACTAGTGATACGGAAATAACGACGTTAATTTGTATAGTATTTCTTCCTTGTTTAGGATTTAATCTGATGCACTGTCCCTTTAAATGCCCTGCTCTATGACGAGCAGTTTGTCATGTGTATAAGCCTCTTCGAAGGCGAAACGCGTCATGGCGGCAGCGCTGGCTTTATTTGAATAAACCACCTTTGCACCAGCACTCTTTTGGGTCGACTCTTCGTCACTATGGGACTGGCAGTCTTTGAATTTCTGTCTTAAGGTGATGAACTTCGTGAATATATATATGTGTGTGTATATATATATATAGTTGTTTTTTCACAAGTTTTATTTTTTCTATCAAAATTTTCAATAATGAATGAGTAATATACACAATTGTTAAGATCCTGTATGTAAATATGATATTATAGTTGTGCCTCATGTTTACAAATTGTGCTAAATAAATAAACAGATATCCATAAGCATCTAATCAAATAACTTATATGAAAATCATGCCGTGACCTGTATACATGTTAAGCATAAATTAATGTATAAATATATATATGTGTATGTATGTACATATATATATATTTGTGAGAACATGTTGCATTCTGGGAGTCGTGGTGCGCAGATATACAACGCGCCACAACAGGTGAGCGGAATCACATGGAGGAGGAGCGGAGTGGCGCCTACATCTACAAGCGGCAGGCAGGCTTTTCGAGACATTTCGTCAGGTGCTGGGCGCTGAGGAAGGCCACTGTGCCGAAATGCATTCGCCGCCACCAGACTGCCATTTGTTTGAATAAAGCCCCTCCTTACACTTCCCCTCTGGGCTGCTGCGTCTTTTCTTCTTCTGAGGAGGGACTTTCCTGCACATATATATATATATATACACACATATATTCAACCATAAGCAAAATATACATTGTTTAGCAGACCTAAATAATATAATTATATTTTTAAATCATAAGTAGTATACATTTTGTACAAAGAAATGGAAATATCTAAATACATACATATAATCAAATCATACATATTTATGTTCATGTACAGGTATATGCTGTTCATTTGTGTTTGAGTGAAGTGGTCATGTAGGAAACACCAGCTCTTGAGAAGTCTTCTGAAGATAAGATAGTTATCCGAAGCTGTACGAGTTTGGAGAGGTGTACTACCAAAGTGTCTTTTCCAATAAGAATGACTGACCAATTCCTTTTTGAAAGGCAATCCTTTATTTTGTCAGACAACAGAAGCTCCCGCCAATGCGTCTCGTTCATTGAGGTATGAAATTAATCAGGGCATTGATGCAATGACCCTTGTTGGAGAGCTGCGGTTCTCGGTTCCCCAACTGTGAACAAAGATGAAGATGAAAAGCGCGAAGTGTAAATAATGAATATGATAATCCACGAGTATGCATGTAAGACAGGCGCATGTTAGTGTGTCCTGTGGCTGCGTGAACCTTAAGAGTAGCACAACAGGCGTGTTCTATCATGAGTCGTCAGTGTTGGTTATCCGCGGCTGTTATGTTTGGGGAGTAATGAATTCCATAGTTTGGCTGCTTGAACATGGAAAGATGTACCACTCATCTTTTTTTCTTGTATGCTGGTGTTTTGAAGTGAGGTGCCAATCTTAAGTGGAGTTTCCTTTGTTGTCTGTATTTGATGATTTTATCCCTGAGAAAAAGTGGTCCTTTTCCATGTATTGTTTTGTGGGTGTTACAAAGCAGCTTGAAAGTGGATCTTCTGGCAACCATTAACCAACGTAGAGCCCTCAAGGCAGGATAGATGTGGGGTTGTGTCATTACATATAGTAATTGGTCTGTAGTTGTCTGAGTCACAAGGGTTCCGGTTTGTTTTCTTTAATAATGGGTGTATGTATGCCCTTTTTTAAAGTCTTCTGTAGTTTCCTGTAGCTAATGAATGATTGATGATTTTTCTTACTGATGTGGCAGCACAGGTAGTTAGAAGAAGGTTCCTGAAGCTTTGTGGTGGACAATGGTCAGAAGGGCAGCCGGCTGTCTTGCTTGCTTTGACTAGATCCATAAATTAATTTTGTGATAGTTATATGAAGTTATGCAGAGCCTAGGATAGCCTACTCTTTGGGGGGATTGTTGAAAACTGCATTGTGCTAGTGGTTTTCCTTTGTTTTAATAGGAGTCCAACATTTCTGCTTGGTTGTGTAATGATTTGCCAGTTTGTTCCGTCTGTACATTTAGGTTTCCGAAATTCTGTAAGAATTATATAAAATTCTTTATTTGAACGTTTAGCATTTTGAATTCTGTCTGAATAGTAAGTTCCTTTTAGCTTTTTTGAATGTTGTAGTGTATATTCTGATAGGTTTTTGTAAGTGAAGTTTGTCTTGATTACTATTTGTTTCGAGCAAGGTGCGTTGCAACTTTGAAATGTATTGTTTTATCTTTTTAAGTACTGCATTCCTACAAGGTGCTTATTTTCTTTTGACCTGTTTTGTTGTTCTTAGAGGTATTTGGTTATCAAACACATTTTGGAGCCACTCATTACGTTTTGTAATGGAATTTATTGTGCCTGGATCTATGTTAGAAATTAGTTGTGTTTCTAAGTATTCAAAATTGAGTTTGTTCCGTGGTTGATAAGTAGATGTATGTATGGTACATACATCTACTGAGTGTATGAGTGAGTGACTGAGTGCATACGTCTATAAGAGGGTCTGTGACTGAGTGTGGGAGTGTCTCAGTGGGTCCATGAGTACATATATGAGTGGGTCTGTAAGTTGGTACATGAGTCTCTGAGTTGGTCTGTACATGGGTGCGTGACTCTCCAAATGGTATGTAAGTGTGTGCATGAGTGCCTGGTGGGTCTGTGAGTGGGTGTAAGAATCTCTAAGTAGGTATGAGAATTTTCGCATAAGTCTATAAGTGGGTCTCTAAGTAGGTGAGTGATTCTCTCAGTGGGTCTGTACATAGGTGTGTCACTCTCTGAGTGAGTCTGTAAGTGGGTGCATGAGTACCTGAATGGGTATGTGAGTAGGTGCATGAGTATCTGAGTGGGTATGTGACTGGATATATACGTGTGTGAATGGGTATGTAAATGAGTGTATAAGTGTCTGAGTGAGTTTGTGAGTGTGTACATGAGTCTGTGACAGTGACCTGCGAGTGTGTACAAATATATATATTTTTGTTTTATATTTTCATCAATATTTGCAGTATTGCCATGATATTCACGCTGTCCCTGCAATGGTACACATAACTTGTGTCACTAACACTCCTCTTCCTCAAACATAGGGTCAGCGTACTTCGACCCTGACCCTCATGTTAGCTTTCACAGAAGTTTTCAGCCCAGGGAATCAATAAAATGGTGGCCACAACTTTCTGTTCAGGTAGCATCCTTCCAATCGGAGCATTCCCACCGGTGCGGCTTCATTTGCGTTTGACTGCAATGTTGCAAGAAATATAGCCACGATCATCGCAAGAATGGGCACGAAATATCTGTGGCCAGAGATATCATAATATTGTTTGGTTTTAATGTCTCAAAACCTACCAAACAGATTTGCACCAAATAACAAAAAGCACAATCTGCGTAATAACATCTACTTTTCTGCCAAATTTGGTGTAATTAAATCCAGCGGTTCAGGCTGTAGGTTTCACAACACTTTCCTATGGAAATTAACATTACAAACACACCATTATTTTGCGCCTCTATTTCTCGGGCCACATTGCATGGATCACACCCATAACACACAAAACCTACTTGGGGAAGATTTCATGCAAATTTGCCAAATAACAGCAAAGTTATAGGCAAGTCAAAAAAGTCTTTCCCTATGGAAACTAGGTCGCAAAACTTTGCAGAACTGCTGCCCGTGTTTAATTTTGGGAGAACTGAACGTTTTGCAGTGCTTGGTCAATGGTGTGCAAATATAAAAGGGTGTCCCAAAACAGGTATGCATTTTCCATTGACTTTTGTATTTTGCATAGCATGAAAACCGTCATCTTGATTTTTATGAAATTTGGCAGTATTACATATTTGGGGGCGCAGAAGATTTTGTGGGGTAGTGCAGGTAAGTTTAGAAATATTTTTTGAGTAATAAAGTTTTTCATCTTAATGATTTCTAGTAGCACACTACTACTAAAAGTAGCAAGAAAGCCCAAAAGAAAACTAGACTGTATAAGTAAAGTTTCAGATTTCCTACATGAATAACTGAAAGACCCATCCATTTATGGTCACATGCTAATGGAAACCTATAAAAAAATACATATCAAATATAATAAATCTTAATCTGCCTATGTTTTCTCTGCATACTCTCTGGCTCACAAAATAAAAGTGGCCAACAAGCCACACAAAAAATATCTTTCCTATGCACCCCCTGTGCAACAAAATGAAAATTTGCCCTTGCAGTGAGCCACACAAAACACTAATTGGTGGACATGATTATTGCCCATTAGGAAAAATAAAATAATCTTACGTTTTATAACAACAATGATTGGCTTTCAATCACTTTGGGCTTTATATGTAGCACAATCCTACTAAAAGTAGCAAGAAAGACCAAAAATTTAACTAGACTGCACAAATAAATTTTCAGAATTAGTACATGAACTACTAAAAGATATATATATATAATTATTTTCAGTTTAACAACGAAATTTATCAGCAGCAGAGGGGAATTGCCATGGGGGCATGCTTTTCCCCAACCTATGCGTGTTTACACGTGGGGTGGTGAGAGGAGCATGTCCTCAGGTACACTCCTAGCTTTGCCAATAATGTCATTCATTATTGGAGGTTCATAGATGACATATGTATGGTGTGGAGAGGGACAGAAAGTTCTGCCAGGGACTTTGTAACAGTAATTAATGATAACATCCTGAATTTGAAATTCACCTCCCAAATAAGTACCACTAGGATACAATTCTTAGATGTTGAAATCTATATCAAGAATAATGCACTTTACACGGGCCCTAGACAGGAAGGGATACCATATGATCGTCCACTCAGAATTCACAAAGGGATCCCGTGGTACAGGAATCCTAATGCACCATTCCTCAAGGTTCGTCGTCCAATCCACGAAAATAGACACACAGGGACGTTTTGCGGCTGCGCATGGTCAGTGGGAAGGGAGGCCGCTGAATGTAGTCTCGGTCTATATTCCGCCGGCACTGCATGCAGTCGCTCTCCCGGAATTGGGGAAGTTTCTGTTGGAACTGCCAGAGGGAGATCTCATCTTAGGGGGGGACTTTAACGCAGTGGCACACAACACACGTGACAGATTCCCGGTACGCACTCAATCCCCCGGGCCCTCCCGGCTGCATGACTTCCTGGAGGCACAGGGCTTGGTGGACCTTTGGAGGCAACTCCATCCAGATGCTCAGCAATATACATATCACTCAGCGGTCATGACAGCCTGTCTCGGATTGACTATTTCCTAACGCTAGGGCACGGCCTCCTCACTATCAATAACGTTCAAATTAGGCCAAGGGGTGTTTCGGATCACTCCCCGTTGACACTAACCCTCTCCAACCCTGAGCAGACCCGAAAACGCATCTTCCCGATCTACCCGGGGTACCTAAAAGTGCCTCTGGTAGCCAAAGCACTGAAAAAGGGGACGAGGTCGTACTTTGCCGAAAACGAGGGGATGGTAGAGTCTCCCACTATCTTATGGGAGGCCTACAAAACGGTTCTTCGAGGGCAGGCCATCTCCGCGATCGCGAGACATAAGCGCACGCAACAACAAGAACTTTTAGACCTAGAAAATAAATTGACCAAGGCCAATAGAGACCATGAGGCTGACCCGACGACGGACAAGCGACACACACTCCAATTGTGCCAGCGGCGTCACACCGACCATGTTCGCAGCAGGGTGGTAGACAGTATAGCGACCGCAACACACAGGATTTACGATGTGGGCGACAAAGCTGGTAGACTCCTTGCCTGGTTAGACAGGAAACGGGGTGGACAGAGGGCCATATTACACCTGAAGGATCGTGAGGGTGTGTTGCAGACCCACCCATCGCTGATAGTCGAACTCCTGGCAGACCATTTTCAGGCAGTCTACACCCCCGAAATCGATGTTACTCGGGAGATGGCGGAAGCGTCTCTCGTGGGAGTACCCACTCGCACCTTGTCGCAGGCCAATATAGATGACCTGGAAGTAGACCTGACCGCTGAGGAGATTCAGATAGCTATAGCAGCACTACACTCAGGGAAAGCGTTAGGTCCCAATGGGATACCGACGGAGTGGTACAAAACTATGTCGGAAACGCTCTCCACACCCCTACTTAACATGTTTAAGGACAGTTTAGAACGGGGACAATTGCCGCCCGACCAACGTGAAGCGACTATAGTGACGATACCGAAACCCGGCAAACCACCTGAGGATTGCGGCTCATACCGCCCAATATCCCTCCTAAACGGCGAGAACAAAATTTTGGCAAAATTACTGGCCAATAGACTACTGCCACATCTGGTGCACCTAATACATCCTGACCAGTCAGGATTTATGCCGCATAGAAGCACGGCGATGAATCTCAGACGGTTGCATGGGGTGCTGGCACGGGCTCCGCTGCTGACGGAGCCGGCGGCGATTCTCTCGCTGGACGCCAAAATGGCGTTTGATCTGGTAGAATGGCGCTATCTTTTTGCGGTTCTAGAACATATGGGTTTCGGCCCGAAATTCGTAGCATGGATTAAATTATTATACCAAAACCCGATAGCGCGAGTGACGGCAAATGGCCGTATCTCGAGAGAAATATCGTTGGCGAGGGGTACGAGACAGGGATGCCCACTCTCGCCACTACTGTTCGCCCTTGTCCTGGAACCTTTAGCTACTATCATTAGGACTACACGGTTGCTACGGGGCGTGCAGTGGGGCGACGATTGGGAAGACAGGGTGTCATTATATGCCGACGATATGTTAATCTACCTGACGGACTTAACGGTGGGTATACCGGCACTGCTGGCATTGTGTGAGAGGCATGGAAGGGCCTCAGGCTATAAAATAAACTGGACGAAATCGGTGCTCTACATGATATACGGCACGCCGCCGGTTCTGACTATAGATTGCCCATTAATAGTGGAGAATGTCTCCTTCAGGTATTTAGGGATCCATATTACGCGAGATCATGCCACCTTTCAAGACCTGAATCTACGGCCACTGCTCGAGAGACTGAAAACAGATGTGCGACACTGGAAAACCCTCCCATTAACGTTATTAGGCAGGGCAGCACTTTTCAAGATGATGGCACTACCCCGTTTCCTCTATGTCTTGGAAAATACACCAGCGACGGTCCCATCATCGTTCTTCAGACAGGTATCGACTCAACTGTCGGGCCTGATATGGGGAAACAAGCCAGCGAGAGTAGCGCATTTGAAACTGATCAGGGACTGGTACAGTGGAGGGATAGCCCTCCCAAATTTGAACTGTACTATTGGGCAGCTCACCTTAAGGTGATCAACCAATGGTTACATGGACCGCACGATGATCCAGCGTTCATGGCGGATAGACAGCAGCTAGGCACTGCCACCCTTTTGGCCCCACTCTACAACAGAGGACTGATTCGAAAACTGAGTGGCCCAACTAAGCACACCGTGACACTATGGCATAAAGCCCAGACGCGACTGAAATGGGAGGGTGTAATTACACGCCTGACACCCTTATGGGACTCCAAGATCTTGGGTAATCTAAGGCACAGCAAGGGCTTTGACCAATGGGACACCATCGGGATCTCCACGGTGGGTGATATGTGGACAAGGGACGGAGTGGTGTCATTTGAGACCCTCAGGGAACAATACGAGTTGGGAGTGACTGAAACATACCGATACATACAGATCTGGCACGCGTTAATGACAGCAATAGAACCTGGTACTACTGTCCCGGAGTCAGCTCCTCTGGAGGACCGACTGCTTACAGAATACATGGAGGCCAAAGCTACTTCCCTCACTTACCGTAAATTGATAAACAACCTGCCCGACCCGTTGCAAAAATTGAAAGAGGCCTGGGAGAATGAGATAGGGGAGTTAGATGAGGCGAATTCGAATGCTGCGCTGGCGTCACCCAGGGAAGCCGGTATATCAGCGAGATTTAGACTGGTGCAATTTAAAATACTACACCGCGTCTACTATACACGTACTATGCTGCACAAAATCCATAGAGCTGATCACCCACACTGCCTGAGACAATGTGGAGCGCAGGGTACACTGTTCCATACTCTTTGGTCTTGCCCAGACATCATGGATTACTGGCGGAGAATAACACGCACTATAGCCCAAGCTCTACAAATCCCCATTACCCCTGACCCTAGGGTTTGTCTACTAAATGTGTGGGGCCCGAACAACTTGACAACATGTGGGAGGCAGTGGGTGGTCATCGGAATGATGTTGGCGAAGTGCGACATAGCGCAGAAATGGGGGGCATCGGAGACACCTACCCTAGCTCAATGGTGTAAGAACATGGACATGCTGATGGTAACGGAGAGGGCGGTATATCAACAAAGATCCAACCCACGTAAATGGAACAAAATATGGTCAGCCTGGAACACATATAGAGGGGATCTGTGCGAGCCTTTGCCAGAGGAGGAAGATATAGATAGCTCAGGGGAAGACGAGGACACGTAGTAGGGGATAGGTGGGAGGTGGGACGGTATGAGGATGGGGAAGGCCCCATGATTCTCCATACTATCCTGGCGGGGATACGGACCACAAGGGCCGCAGACTGTAAAGCCTCTACTATTATAATGCTTCTAATTAATATGAGAATGTCTAGAATAAACAATGCCACATATCCAATCAGTGACCTTTTAAGTTACTAGTTATAACAATGGTAATAACAATTGCGATATCGGTTGGCTGTGGCCGAATGTTGAAGCCACACCGACGAGTATATATATATATGCAAATGTGATTGTAAACTTGCAACAATAAAAACTAATTTAAAAAAAAAAAGAATAATGCACTTGAAACTAAACTTCACAGGAAGAGTACAGTGGGCAATTCTATCTTGCATGCCACCAGTGGCCATCTGGGACTTCTTATAAAAAGCATCCCCTATGGGGAATTCATACGGATGCGCAGAATTTGTAGTTCTGAGCTAGATTTAGAAATATGCCAAAGTGAGGCCATCAAAAGATTCTTGAAACGAGGCTACTTAGCTAAAGACCTTTTAGTAGCTAAAGACAAGGCCAACAGCAAAAACAGGGAAGATTACTTTGTTAATCTAGCTGAGAATAGAGACACTGCGGGTATTGATGTAGTGGTCAGGGAGGAAAGAACCTTCAATCTGATTACCACTTACAATACAGAGGAACGCAAAATAAGGGGCATTTTAAAGAAACATTGGCCCATATTGAAAACAGACATTAGTCTAGCTCCAATACTTCCTGCTGAACCTTCCCTTGTTTTTAGGAGGGCGCCCTCTATGAGGGACTCTCTGGTTAAAACTAGTCCAGAAGTCACTAACAGCAAAGTAAGGGTTTCCAACAAAAAGGGCTTCCACAAGTGCTTTTCGTGCAGGGCATGTAAGTTCGGGGTTAATACCTCAGAATTTTGTTCAGCATTTAACTCTATACCCATACCAATAAGAGAACTATACACATGCCGCACAGATTTTGCGGTATATGTATTAGAATGCTCCTGCGGGTTAAAATACGTGGGTAGCACCAAATTACAAGCTTTCAATCGAATATTGCAACATCTGAGAGCAATTGTTAATTCGGATGCTGCATATCCAGTTGCCCGCCACTTTGAATTGGTTCATGCAAAAAATCTGAATCACCTGAAATATTTCATCATTGATGTGGTGCCCAGAAACATACGGGGAGGGCATCGGGAAAAACTCTTGAGGCAACTAGAAAGCAAGTGTATATTGCTTCTAGATACCAGAATCCCTAACGGATTGAATAGGGGGGAAGATCTTCAGGTTTTTCTTTAGGGATGTGTATATTTGCTTTTGAGCAACATTCTGTAACTTCACATTATAGATTGCCCAGCATCTATTCTATTCTATCTGAATTTGGGTGATTCCTATGATGCCAGTTCTATATATGGAGCCTGAGAGATAGAAACAGACTCATTGATTTCTGGTTTGAGCAGTGCAGTTTTTCCATAACGTTTTGTATATATGAAGTAATGTATATATGAAACTTTTAATTATCGTTTGTATATAGCCAATGTCGGTTCTCTAAAAACCGGATAGAAATGAAACCTTGAAGATGTCTTAAAGCAGATCAAAGGTATTACTAGTCACTAAGGCTTTAGTAAGGTTCCTATAATCAGCTTTGTGTGCTTTCGTGTTTATTTCTGTGTATATATATTTATTATATTTTTCATATTTTTATTAATTTTGATGATTGGTGGTATTTGTCTGATCAGGATGGACATATAAATCATGCACTATCACGATGCACTTTATAATCATTTTAGCATTTGCACTTTGTTTGACATTAAGTCCACGTGATTACTGTTTTTTTCTGACTTAAATTGTCAGTAAGGTTATTACAATGGGCATATCTGTTTATTCAGTACTAATTTCATTGCAACATTGAACTAATATTTGTTATCATTAAGATTATAATTATGAGTATTTGAACTTTAATGAATTATTATTGTTGCAGCCATTATTTATAAAATGTAAGTTGAAATGTAGTTCATTAATTCAATCTATTATGAATGAAGATCATTGTACCATCGACAGATTCCCCCTAAAAAACCTTTGCAAATAGCGTGATATACACATACATATATATTTTTTCTACGTCAGTTAATCATGTGGTTGGTGTCAATCGTAATTTACACAGTATTTAAGCACTCCCATTGGTATTTCGAGGCCATGTGATCAAGGCTGTAGCAATTCAGCCGAAACGCGTCATGCTGGTGGAGAGGAGAAAATAAAGAACACTTTACTTTACTAACTTTTGGCGTCTGAGAGGTCTGTACCTGTGGTTTAAGTGCTGCATCGAGAGCTGGATCAGCAGGATACTGTTTTCATATATAAATATATATATGTATATATATATTCACTGAAAAAACCATAGGTTATAGACCATATATAGTTAGGAATTAGCATTTACAAAACCTTGAAAATTCACTGAAAAAACCATAGGTTATAGACCATATATAGTTAGGAATTAGCATTTACAAAACCTTGAAAATTCACTGAAAAAACCATAGGTTATAGACCATATATAGTTAGGAATTAGCATTTACAAAACCTTATTTTACTCACACAAAACCATTGAAATTCGCATATATAGTTAGTTGTACTAACTATATATCGCGCACCCGCAATCCACTGCTGATCATGTCACATATTACATCATTCATGACATGGTCAGTGACATCACTGATGACATCACTGATGACATCTCAAATGACATCACTGATGACATCACTGATGACAACTTCCAGTGACTGTATGTTTCTGTAAAGTTAAAATATGTCTTACATATTGAAGAATGAGTGGATGTATAAGTGTCTGGATGAAGGATTTAGTAGGTGCATGACTGACTGTATGAGTGAGTGATTAAATGTGTCTCACTGAGTGCATGGGTTAGTGACTAAACTGTCTTAATTTGTGCATCATTATGTCTGTTGTTCTGTAAACTGCTGCATGTGTTGATCAGTAGCTATATGAGTAACTATATGGGTTATTAATTGGTTGCCCAAGTATTTGTATGGGAGACTGAGTGTGTGTGTGGGTGGCTGGGAGGTGTATGACTCTGTGCATAGCTGTGTGAGCAGTTGATTCACTAGATGTATGGGTTCAAACGTGCATGTGGAAACAGCTGTATGGGCGGTTGACTGTGTGCATGAGTGTATTGGCGAGTGAATGGATATCTCAGTGCTACATGTCAAAGTAAGTACATATGTAAAACACAGTACATGTGAGAGTTGATATATATAAATAAATGTGCATTAGAACCAGTGAATGTGTGAGTGGCTGTATGGATCATTCTGAAATTGTATGAGGGATTGTATAAGAGAGTAAACATGTGTTAGTATCTGTTTGAATAAGTAAGGTGTGTATAACTGTATAGTTGAGAAAATGGAGGTGTGATTGATTCTTTGCATGACTGAGTAGGTGTGTGAGTAACTCCATGGATGAGTGACAGTCTGTGAGTGTCTGTTTACACTGAGTGTATCTAAGGTTATATTAGAGTCTGAAGAGGTTCATCGTTTTATCACATGAATAATGTCATCAGTGATGTGCTCAGTAATGTTATCAGTGATGTCATCAGTGATGTCATTTGAGATGTCATCAGTGATGTCATCAGTGATGTCACTGACCATGTCATGAATGATGTAATATGTGACATGATCAGCAGTGGATTGCGGGTCTATAACCTATGTTTTTTTCAGTGAATTTTCAAGGTTTTGTAAATGCTAATTCCTAACTATATATGGTCTATAACCTATGGTTTTTTCAGTGAATTTTCAAGGTTTTGTAAATGCTAATTCCTAACTATGTATGGTCTATAACCTATGGTTTTTTCAGTGAATTTCAATGGTTTTTTAATAGCAAATATCAAAAGCTTTAAAATGTATTCTTCTTTAAATCGAAAAATATATTTTATATGTTTTTAATATAATTTTTTTATGTATATATTTATTTTTTTATTTTTTTTTTGTTTCGCTACCGGTCCGCGCACCGGGTAGCTTCCCGTTAGCTTAATTTGGTGCCGCGACCCGGTCCGCGAACCGGTAAACGTTCCGTTTGCGCAACTGCCGTGTTAGAAAACAACATTGTGACGCGTCGCGTAAGCGCGATGTATCGCGTTTCCGCGTACTGAGTCTTATGACGCGCCGCGTTCGCCCACCCGGAAGTGCTCCGGAGCGCGAACCGAGGCGCAAAGCGCAGCTCCCCGGAAGTGGGGAGCGGCGCGGAGCGCGTAACGTAAGCGTAACAGGTCATGTGACTTGTTAATAAAACTTTCTATTGGTTCATTTCACTTTTGGTTTCCTAATGATGAAAGGCTAGGTCATGTGACCTAAAAAAAACACTTTTCATTGGTTTAGAACATTTTTTTTTCCCAAATGATGAAAGCCCCCACCTTCTTTCCTCACTCTGACTTTCATCTTTGTGAGAGGAAGACCTGTTTTTGCTTATTAAAATAATGGCATCTGTAGTAGCTGCAGCTGGTGGACCCCCACCACCACCACAACCACCTAGGAAGGAAGGACCACCTCCACAGTTCCTTCCCAACCCAGAGGAGGAAGAAGAAGAGGAAGAGGAAGTAGAGAGGAGGCAGTTCTTACGTGAAGAGCCCCGGAAATCCCACCACAAAGACAGTTTTATTTGGCAGTTTTATTCTTTTCCTCGAGGCCAAAAAAAAGTGAATGCCCGACATGTGACATGCCTCATTTGTAAAGATGTTTTATCTAGAGGTACAGACAAAAAGTATAGTTATGGTAACTATACTATGCACCGTCATATGCAGAGGTGGCATCCACTGAATTACAGCGTTGCAGAGATGCGTCACCTCCAAGACAACCCACCAACTCCTGTGGCCAGTACATCGGCACAGGTAACTCTGTCGGGACCAGAGGCGAGGGAAACGGTCCCAAACATCCAACAGAATTTTGTGCACATGAAGATAGTGTGCCTTTATTGTGGTGACCTACTCTCATGTGCAAATATGAGTATCAATTTGATAAACAGAGCATTTGAAAACCACAAGTGCTCAAAACGCCCCAAAAAATAAAAAATTTTTTTTGCTCCTGTTGAGCCCTTTCTAATGCCTGTTTTTCGTTGTTCCCCCTCAAAAAAACAAAAAAAAATTAAAATCGTTCAAAAAATACAAAAAAAGTAAAAAAATGTTCATAAAAAAATAAAAAAATATAAAACAACAAAAATAATTTTAAAAAAAGTTCTTTTCAGAACTACCTCCCCTTTATAAAAAATTGCTAGAATGTTTAGCACTCTGGCAACCTCTATTTCTTTTGATTCGCTTTCTGGTTCGCGCGCCGGAACGCGAACCGGAAGCGAACCAGAATTTTTTTTTTTTTTTAAAAGAAGAGTAAGTATAAGGGAAGGAAACAGAGAGTAATGTTAAGACAGCTAGAGGGAGTAACACAGAGATACTGTTTAATAGATCTATTTACCGAAGAAAAGATGGAAGAGGGTATAATTGTGAAAAACAAAATAGTTAAGGAAGTGAAAGAAAAAAAGAGAGTAGAAGAATAATAAACAAGAGTTTCTTAGAGAATGTGAGTGAATGTTCAAAATAAGAAGAAAATAGTAAAGGATGTGGAATAAGAGGTAGGGATAGAACCGGACTAAAAGAACAATCCTGAGGGAAAGTGTTAAGAAAACAGTGAGCAAAAGTAAATAGGAATAAAACAAGATGTATGATAATGACTAAGGTTAAAACATGTGGAATAACAGAGAGAAAAAATAGAAAGCAGAAAAGAAGAAGTGACAGAAAAGGAATGATTGAAACAGCAAAGAAATGTAAATAACATAGGGGCATATTATCAACACAGGCGATAAAATTATCGCTGCTTTTATCGGTAGAAAACTGCCGCTAAAGCCGCTTTTGCGGCAGAAAACTACCGGTAAAGCCGCTTTTGCTGCAGTTTTCTGCCGATAAAAGCAGCGATAATTTTATCGCCTGTGTTGATAATATGCCCCTTAGTGTGCTTGAACTACAGGGAGAAAGCATAATGAACAAGTAGTGAAAGAGTGATCAGTCAGAGACAGTGAGAGTAATAGAGACGGAGTGAGTGAACAGGAGTGAGGAACTATGAGAACAGAGGGACTGAGAAAAGGAGTGGAAGGAGTAGAGTAAGTAAGTAATAGAGAAAGGAATGAGGGAAGTAGCAAAGGCAGGAAAATGAGGGTTAAAGAAATGAAGCAGTGGAACTAATAGAAGTTAAATGTGATAGAAATGTAACGAAAAGAGTACAAAACATTTACCTTATAATTGTCGTTAACTTAGTCACTTGTTATTTTTATACTTTCAATCTGTGAAAGAAAGAACAAAAATTTGAAAAATATTAAAACATGTATTTAAAAATTAGAAAAGACAAGGGAAAAGATTGACAATCATCCAATTTTACAAAGAAATAAAGTTAGAGATAAACATGCAGAAAAAAAAGAGAAAGAAACGGTGATAGACAGTCAGAGACAAAAAGAAATTGAAATAGAGTAAATTACTAAGAGAAAAAAAAGAAGATACTTTCAGTGACAGAAAAGAAGGATAGAAGAGAAAACTAAATTGAAGTTGTGTAAGCTACTAAAAGAAAGTGAGTAAGGTAAACTATAAAAGGAAAGGGTGAATAAGGAAAAGAGAGTGAGGGAGAAAGGAGACAGAGGAAGTGAAGGAAAAAGTGTCAGATACAGACTGAGTGAGGCATCTACACAATGTGATTCATAATGTTAGGAAACACAGGTAATGTAATTGAAAAACGTTCAATTTTTTTTGCTCATTCCACAATCACATCACCTGTGTTTCCTTTGCTTAGGTATCTCATTGTGCAGATGTAGTCTAGCATATGAAAAACTACGCAGAAGGTGAGCACTGTATGCAACAACTTTGACACTTACAGAAGCCTCTGCTTCTCCATGCCCCCTACACAGTCCTAAATATATACATTTCAAACTGACGGTATCTTGTTGCAGATGAAGTGAGGCCTATCTTGCAACATGGTGCATCTTTTGCACTGCTGCTGTGTCACAAAAGTGACGCAACGGCGGCGCAAAAGAGGCGCACGGCCATCATAAAACTGCCCCTAACATTTTAAATGATTGTTTCAGGATGCCGATAAGGTGTGGCCTATCCAGAGATTTGTTTGAGGTGAGGCCTACTCAGAGTTACAGATTAAATTTAGGCTTGTTGAAGAGTACAGAGGAGATAATACATGTGCAGGCCTACCAACGAAGTGAGTCATGTCCACTGCACTCTTGAACAAAGGCCAGACCTCCTCTGTCTCCCTGGACAGGCCCAAACCTCATCTGCACAATGTGATTCGTAATGTTAGGAAACACAGGTGATATAATTGAAAAACGTGCAAATATTTTTGCTCATTTAACAATCACATCACCTGTATTTCCTCAGCTTAGGTATCTCATTGTACAGATGTAGTCTAGCATATCCAAGAGTACGCAGAAGGTTAGGACTTTATGCAACAGAGCAATGTACATTACTCACCTCCCTTGACACTTACAGAAGCCCCAGTTTCTCCATGCCTCCTACACAGTTCTAAATGTATATCATAAATACAAAAAGTACAGAATTAATTATACATGTTAAATGGTTTATTTTTGCTGTTCTCAGAATATATCAAATTTCACTAAAAACAGTGACTTGAAGGTATTCATCATATAACAGCGGGGAAAAAAAAACACAATCAAAATGATTGTGTTTAAAAAACCCATATAACATAACCAATCAGAAATCAGAACTCCTCAAAAGTAACTTACTTTCCATGACGTCGAAGGATGTCCTATGAACAGCTTATACTCTGTTGTGCTGTTATTATTTTCAGCCCGCCACTTTCTGAAAGAAAAACTCCATCGTTTTGACAAATATGTTACATACAATAAATGACTTCTCGCTCTCTACCGCACTTCTCCTCAAGGCCAAATCGTGTAAGAGCCATTTATAACTCTTGGAATTCTTCTAAGCAAATCCTGTAATTTTCTTTTTCCGCAACTTTCAGAAAGAAAACGTTCAAGATCACTTTCACAATCCTGTACTAGTAATATCTCACCCTTCTTGCTCACTCATGTTCCACATTTCCTATGACACTGATACTGCTTACTATGAAGCAGACTTACACTACCTCTATGACTACTACAATTATTTAATTCTCTTGATCACTGTTAATCACAAAGCAATTTAAAACAGTACATCAAATTATATCAACTCCTAGAATCATTATAGGCCAGTTACCTACCCTAAATTCTTTCTTCTGAAAACAGAAAGTAAGAATATTTTTAAGTCAAAAGGCAACATTGTTTCATAGACAAATGTGAATCATTTCCGAAACATCAGCTTTTTTTACATTTTCAATTAGCTGTGTAATAAGCAGATGTTGTCAAAGGACCATCATGTCATATAATAGCTGCAGTTAGAAATGTTCTTCCTAAAATCAACAACTGTGTAGCCACAACATTTGTAATTAAAGTTGAAAACTTATTTTCATCAGGTTTATATAGTTGGAATTTTAAAATGACATTATAACCAAAAGTTTGTTCAAAAAATGTGTACACCATTGCAGACTTACATTACCTCTACTCCATGTTTTGATTGGCTGCTTGAATTAGCTTATTAAAAGAAACAGTTTTTCTGAACTCATTCAAAGTGCAGTTATTTTTCCATGACGTCAAGTGTTATGGTAAGAACACTGTTTGCTTTGGGGAATACTCTGTTGTCCTTTAACTAATCTGTGCCCACCACTTTCTGTAAGAAAACCTTCTTTTTTTTCAGGAACTACTTAAAACTCAAAATAACTTTTTACTCTGTACTACGCTTATCCTCAAGGCCAAATAGTGTAGGAGCCATTAGAACCTCTTGAAATTCCTCAGAGCAAATCCCGAGATTCTTTCCCTAAAACTTTGGTTGTAAAAACACCAGGTAAGAATTTTTAAGGTCAAAAGGCAATTTTTTTTTAAAGTTAAAACAGAATCATTGCAGAATGACCAGCCGTTTCTAGACTTCAAATAAGCTGTGTAATGTCCTGATGTTGTTGAAGGACCGTCATGATATATAATTGCTGCAGTTACAAACGTCCTTCCTGATATTGACAACTGTGAAGCCACAAAATTTGTAATTAAAGTTGTCAATTTTGTTCCATCAGGCCTACATCGTTGGAACATTAAAATGACATACTGGCCATATGTTTGTATAAATAATGTTGACAACATTGCAGACTTACATTGGCTACACTCCATGTTGTGATCAGCTGCTTTTACTAGCTTATTAAAGGACACTGATTTACTGTCTGGCAAAGTTAAATATATAAATCTTTCTGAGTCTACACTAGTAGTACTTGATAACCTACTGTTCTCGCAGTCATGCTGCCATTGATAAGAAAGGCCAAACAGATGATCTACATCTACACCTTCATCTTGCAATACATCATGCATATACATTAAAAACTCCTGACAATCTTGCTGAATATTTTGAGAGAATTGCGTTTGACCTGAACATTTGTCTAACAGATTTCGAATTTCAGACACACTTTCTATTTTTATTCTATCAGTGCTACATTTCTCTAACACAGAATTCAACAAACTGCAAAATCTTTGATCCGAATTGACCACAATCTGTTCTTTTAAAGTTTCTAGAGAAAAGACAACATTATCCACTACATTAGCATAGCAGTTGACACCAGAACTATTTTCAAATTGAAAACCAACAACATCTTCAACAGAATCCTTTTTTTTCTGCTTATAATTTTGGGTTCATCGACTTTTTGTCTTTTTGCTACAACCTCCCTACTATTGGTCACATTTCTTCATTTCCGGCCTACCACACATTTCTCAAACAAAGGATATTGAGGCAAATGTGGCACATACTCTCTTCTTAACCTATTGAATTCCTTAACACAATCTAGATCCGCACAAATGTTTGTGACATCACACTCAATCAAGTACAATCCCGATAAAGTTCTGACTTGTGACAATGCCACATATGCCATACCTTCCTTGAACACAGAACTGCCAATATTCACCAATGCACTGTCTACACTTAAACCTTGCGATTTATGGATTGTCACCGCATATGCTAAGCAAACAGGAAACTGCTTACGGCGAACATATAAGTCTTTTACAAGCAAAAACCTAGCAGAGCAACGACCAATTAGCTGTACTTCCTCGATGCCATCAAACTTAATTTTTAAAAATTCAATTCCATCTCTATTTCTGTATTTCTCAAAATCAACAACATTACCCATTGATCCATTTACCAGACCTCTTTCAACATGTAAATTCCTTCTTAAAATTATACGGCAATTTAAGCACACATTCAGAGTCTTTTCAAAACCAGCAGTTTTAGATATAGTCTTCTCTAATGAATCCAATTTTGATTTCAAATTCTCAGACAAAATAATTGTTGCTCCCATATGCTCTATTCTGTCAATAGCTTCCAGTTTCACAATCTCTTGGTTTTCTAAATTCAACATTTTATTGTTGAAGATAGCACATTCTGCAAGAGTTGGCATCAAACATATTCCAGATTTCTTCTCAGTAATTTTCCAAAAAATATTCTCAGGCACAACGTCTTCTTCTGGATACAAATTTGACAGTAATCGTGCATGCAAAGCTTCTTTCCCATGCTCGGTCACTTTTCCGATTCTAACATCTTGTAGAATATTCTTATAATCTTCATCCTTTGCTTGACGCATATTTTCACGCAGTTCAACATAATTGAAGTTTAACCATATATTAACGTTGCCAATGCTCCCTAGGCACTTCCTGGTATCTTCATGCGTGAGCATTTTGAACACAGGTTGTCCTTTCACTGGTGTCAGCTGCAGAAGATCACCGAAAACAATGATGTGTTTGCCACCAAATAACACATCATACTCTGTTTTGAGAACTTCTTGCATTCTCAAATGCACAAAGGCAAGCATGACATTGGAAACCATGCTTACTTCGTCAATGATAAGAAGTTTCATTTTCCTCAAGACTCTTGAAACTTCACAACAAGCATCTCTAGATAACTTGTGGTATTGTAATTTGTTATCATGCTCCACTGGCAGCATCAGTAGACGATGCAAAATAATACCTTTAATGTTATGTGCTGCCAGTCCAGTTGGAGCGGTGACAACACAAGACAGCGATGACTCAGTCCTTTTCTGCAAATAACATGAAATTGCTTTAATGAGGAAACTTTTTCCAGTTCCCGCTTCTCCACTCACGTACAGTCGGACAGGCTTCAACGACGTACATGAGCACTCTTTCTTCTCATGACTTAATCCATGATCAATTTGGTGTGTAACTTTGTCATATATTTTCCTCTGCTCAACATTGAGTTGTCTTTCCAAGTCTTCTAAGTTAACCTATTCCTCCTGAGCATGTGCCATGGCTCTTTCCACTTCAATCATGGCAGTGGCAGCTTCATTTTCGATAACTGGTCCTCCTAGTGGATCCTGACTCAATGAAACAGAACTCTGACTGTCCTGAGAACTGTCTCTAGCAATCTCGGCTGCAATCGTTGCTTCCTGCTCGATTTCCGCATTCAACATTTCTAGATATGTGGGAAAAACAGGCCATTCTATGGTCTCCTTGGCGGCATTGAAAGAGTCTTCGTAACAGAGGAAATCTCCAAGCAGTTCCTCTTCTGCACGCCAAGGCTTGAAAAGTTGCAAAAGTGCTAAATAGAAAAACTCTTTTCTTTCAGGAGATTCGCCACTCAATTTTCGATGGTTTACCAAGTGGCATTTTCTTTGCTTGACCAGACATCCCTCACTTCCAATTACAGCATACACTCCTTTATCAATATCTTCTTTGATGTTCCTCTTGATTATGTATTTTTGTAGAACCTCATACAGACAAACATTCTCGAGGTGACTGCTTCTATTTGGATAATATGTATCCAACATGTTGGTCTTCAAAATATCTGTACTGTTTGGCTCCTTTTCCGCCAAATACTCAATTTCCCGTACAGGTTTCAGAACTCGATTACGTGTTGCAGCAAGACCAAGACTCGCCCAAATGATACTCCTAGATTTGGCATAGAGACTTGCTGAAGACAACCGGTCAGAACATTCGTAAGCTCCGATTTCTCGATGCGACAACATCTTCAGACTAAAACTGTACAACTTCTTACTGAGGCTCTTTTCATGGAAAATGTCCTCCCACATATCCTTCAATTCTGTTTTTTCTTTTTTGGTGATGTAAGATGTCACATACCGAGCCACAGCCATACAGTTATCAGCCACAAACTGTATATCCATGTTAGCATTCCACATGGACAAAATCACTGGGTTGTAGTCGTTGATGTACTTGGACTCTTCGTTCCTTTTCAAATTGTATGTATTTTTGGGTGATTTCCTCGTCACATTATGTCGCAGCGAAGACATCAAACTGTTCACTCTTCCTTTACAAATCACCGGTCGTGGAAAGGCGAAACGACATTTTGTGTAGAACTTGTCCTTGTTTCTGAATTTACGACGACGCGTAAAACTTGTTCTCTTAGGCTTTTGTCTTCCTTTGTGTTTGGAACAGCACATGTAGAATACTGTTCTATGAAACTCATCACTAAGTCATCCGGATCTGTTCCAAATTTGGGTGCATCTTTGATCCATAGCAGCATATGTATATGAGGAGCACCTCTTGCTTGGTACTCCTTTCTCCAGAAGAAATCTAACACCTCTCCAAGAGGTGGATTCTTCTTGTTCATGATGAAAGACATCATAGCTTCAAATCTATGATTGAAGTATCTGCATACATTCACTGGATCCAAAGAGCACAGTTCTCCAGGTGTCTTGAATTCGATATTTTCAATATTTCCATTTGCCTCTCGTAGAAATTCAAGTAAGTCTTCCCAGCCATACTCAGCACAGCTGAGAGTGAGGAACCATGTGGGAGTTCCTAAGTTCCTCAGCATACATTTTAAATCACCATGACGACGGTACCAGTACTCATTAGTACCGCGCTGACACGCCATGAGATTAATCTGGTGAGTATCCAAAATACTGTCTTGCACATCGACTTTATGCATAAAGTCCCTTGCCGAGATATTTTGCATCTGTACACCACTTTTCAAAATGTGGTTCACTGCATATGACAGTCCAGACAGATCACTTTCAAACAGTAGATGAAACAAATAGGGAATGCATTGACGAAACCTAGGATCTTCTGCATACAATCGTAAAGTCCGGTATTCAGAAGCAGGAATTTGATGAGATCGCTCATCATATCTTCCTCCTTGACCTGTTGGAAATAGCTGTGGGAAACACCGAGCTTCCAAACTTTCCTCCCAAACACTAATGGGACTCCCTTTGGCTTGTTTCATTTGAAACAACTCAATAGCATTCCCCATGACTTCCTTGGAATGCAAAGGATGAACACTATAATGTTCATATATTTCTTCATTTTTAGAGGCTTCTACTTTCTCAATTTGTCCAGCACACAAATCGCTGTCCTCTTCTTCACTTACTTCCTCTTCTGCAACACATACATTCTTGTAGTACTCATTGTTTTTCTTCAAATACAATGTTGCCTTTTTGACTTTCCTAACATCCACTAAATCTTGCCAGATTTTCTTACTCTTTGTCGGAACCCCATTAACTAGGATAACCAGAGGTTCCTCTTCCACTTTCTCTACTCCAATTGTATTAATGTTTTTCTTGAAATCTAGAGGCCAATAAACAACTCTTCCCTTTAATCCTCTCTGTAAATCTGATGGAGGCAATTTCCCTGTCTTTGGCTCCATTCGTACAATAGCCTGAAAGGGATGGACACTTTGAATCAAAATAGATTAATAAGTATTTAAATCCTTCAATTCAGAAGGAATCTTAACCGATTCCAGATTATTATGAACCGCTCTAGCAGGCATCTGGTTTTGATTTAATTTGTTACAACAATAAGTACACACACGTTGATCCGATCCCAAATCAAAACAATTTTCTACCATCAAGTATGTTGCGAAATGCTTCCATTCACTATTATTTTCCCTTTCACTTTTTGCATATAAATCCACTAACTTAGTCTGATTCTTATAATAAGTGCGTCGACAACACACACAAGTGAAATTAGGCCTCTCACTTGATTTCACCTGAAACGTGGCAATTTCCTTCTGAAAATTATCTGTACTGGAAACCTGTACACTCTCTTCCACATTACCTTCTTCTTCTGGGTCAATTTCAACATTCTTCTCTTTACTTGCAAAGTAACAAAACTCAATTTCTTTAGAAATATTCTTCACATCTACTTCAGAACCATGCAAAAGAGCAGTGCATAATTGTTTAAGCATAATTGCTGGACTCTTAGCATAATACAACATTCTAACTAATTTCCTCACTTTATTATGATGCACTTCTAGCATCCTGAAATGATGAAAAACACTCTGGCATACTCTCCTGGAAAGACAAGCCAGTGAATGACCATGCAAACCTGTCACTTCTCTCACTCTGCAAGGATCTAATTCTTGCAACAACTTCATTTTCTGTTTTAAAGTTTTCTTATTAAATGTCCGTACAAAATCACAAAGCAAATTGATGGAATCCTGTCGCACACTGCAAATACTACTACACTTCCAGGTGTACACTGGTCCCTTAGGACGTCTTCCTAAAACCTCATTACCTAACACCTCTTCTGCCTCTGTTGACACAAGTTTTTCTTTTTCAACCGGACAACCATCTTTCACTTCATATGCTCGAACACTGGTGTCAACTGCATGCACCAAATCATTATCCTGGAAATAACTCTCCGCATTAAAAAATGCCTCACAACTTGAACTATGCATCCATTCTCCTGAAAAAACTTCACAAAAAATACTACGATTAACTGTTCTCTTCCATCTACTATTTGTTTTGAAATCATAAATTACCTTGTTTAGTTTCCTAATTCTATTGATTATCAAAATAAATAACTTTCGCTTAATTTCGAATGCCTGATCAATAATTTTCTCAATGTTTCTCTTTCTCTTATAAAAAGCCACTTTCTGTTGACGTTTCTTAACATTTTTTAACAAATTGCCAATTATCCTGTTGCGAAACATTCGTCTACGAATATCCCTAAACTGATTTTTCCTTCTACTACCATGCACAGAGTTATCTCCTGCTCTAGCAGTAACATTTTTGATTGGCCTTTCCTTTCCGTTTAAATTGGCTCTCTTTTTCTGGACTAAAACATGTTCTGTACTGATATTTTTTTTTCTGCAAATGTTTCTTATGAATGATTTTGTTGTCTTACCCGGAGGTTTCTTGGTGACTTGACGACTTTTTATTGTAGAGGACTGCTGCAAGCATGTAGTAAGCTGCTGTCTTTTACGTTTTGTAGCCTTTCTCTTCTTTGCTTCGATGGCATACTGTAGTTTTGAAATGATCTGCAGTTGAATCTGTGGTAAAATATAATAAAAAATGTTATTAACCACTATTACCAAACAGTAAATCAATAACAGTCGTCAAAAAATTAACACACTACTTGTCAATTCTACATACAATAATTTTTAGTGCATTGGCAAAATTAGTACTCACAAATAGTAGCAAAGAAATAGAATGCTTCTACATTTGACCTTTGCTCTTTTATATGTGAATCTGAACTAATTTTATCAGCATATTTCACTATTTTATTAAAGACACTTCACACAAGCTGTTTTTGAAGTTGTGTTTAATTTTAAATGAAACGGTTAACAGGGTTACTTTTCATTTCCAGTAACTTTTAAAAATAAATGTTTATAGTACCATAGGCTCGAGCAGGTCAGCTTCCCACCCTATGTCATACAATTCTGACAAATCGGCATCCTCATCATGTTCTTCATCATCCTCAGGATTTTAATCATCCAAGGGATCTACTTCCACTGATGTTTCAATGACAATTTCAATGATAATATCGAGATCAACAGTTTGCTCATTATCACTCATGCTTGATGTTGTCGTTATCTTTAAAAAAAGAGAACAACAATGAGATGTTGCAGAGTAAGAGACAAATCTCAGACACTATAATAGTAAAATTGTTTAACAAGAGTAACATTTTGCAGATATTATTTAACCATGTCCAGCGATGCTGAGGAGGTGAGGCCTATGTCCAAGTTTTCAGTGAACAGGACTCATCTCTTCTTAACCTTGGATAAGCCTCAACAAATCTGTGTCCCCTGCTCATACTTAAATGTAAAGGGGCAGATTTATGTTATCTGGCACATCCCCAGGGATGCAACAGTTAACGTGCGCCGCTGCTCTGCCACCCATGATGTGCCGCATTTACAATGCGGTGCACCATTGAGCAGAAACAGCACAGATGCGTCACGCATCTGTGCCACAAAAGCGGCGCATTACAGGAATCACGTCATAAGCGCGACATGTCTACTGCAATGCACAGGGGCAAGCCACACATTGCATGGTGCGTCACTCCTTATGCCTGTTTCAAACAGGTGTAAGGATTTGATTCAGCAATGCCATAAATCTGACTCAGTGAAATCTTGTAAATTTCACTGTGTTAGTTTTACAGGGCTTTCATGCCCACCCTGCTACAAAACACCCACATGAAACCTAACGCAGGTTTCATGTGGCACAGGACTTTACAGCGTGACACATCTGCCTAGATGCATCAAGTTGTGAATATGTCACAACATAGCGCATCTTTTGCGCTGCTGTGCGTCACAAAAGTGACACACAGCGGCGCAAAAGAGGCACACGGCTATCATAAATCTGCCCCTAACATTTTAAATGATTGATTCAGGATGCCGATAAGGTCTGGCCTATCCAGAGGTTTGTTTGAGGTGAGGCCTACTCAAAGTTACAGATGAAATTTAGGCTTGTTGAAGAGTACAGAGGAGATAGTACATGTGCAGGCCTACCAATTAAGAGAGTCATGTCCACTGCACTCTTGAACAAAGGCCAGACCTCCTCTGTGTCCCTGGACAGGCCTAAATCTCATCTGCACAATGTGATTCGTAATGTTAGGAAACACAGGTGATGTAATTGAAAAACGTGCAATTTCTTTTGCTCATTTCACAATCACATCACCTGTGTTTCCTTTGCTTAGGTATCTCATTGTGCAGATATAGTCTAGCATATGAAAGAGTACGTAGAAGGTGAGCACTGTATACAAGAACTTTGACAATTACAGAAACCTCAGCTTCTCCGTGCCCCCTACATTGTCCTAAATGTATACAGTTTAAACTGACGGTATCTTGTTGCAGATGAAGTGAGGCCTATCTTGCAACATGGTGCATCTTTTGCACCACTGCTGCGTCACAAAAGAGGCGCACGGCCATCATAAATCTGCCCCTAACATTTTAAATGATTGATTCAGGATGCCGATAAGGTGTGGCCTATCCAGAGGTTCGTTTGAGGTGAGGCCTACTCAAAGTTACAGATGAAATTTAGGCTTATTGAAGAGTACAGAGGAGATAATACATGTGCAGGCCTACCAATGAAGTGAGTCATGTCCACTGCACTCTTGAACAAAGGCCAGACCTCCTCTGTCTCCCTGCACAGACCTAAACCTCATCTGCACAATGTGATTCGTAATGTTAGAAAACACAGGTGATGTAATTGAAAAACGTGCAATTTGTTTTGCTCAATTCACAATCACATCACTTGTGTTTCCTTTGCTTAGGTATCTCATTGTGCAGATGTAGTCTAGCATATCCAAGAGTACGCAGAAGATGAGGACTGTATGCAACAGAGCATTGTACATTACTCACAATAAAGCATTTCTTTTTTTTAAAAAACGATTTTCTGGTCATAATTTGAAAACACAACACAGCTCCTATGTAGAAGCACACCCTGTCAGTACTTAAATTTGCCAAGCACACATGGCGGCGTATTTACAAAGACTTTGCAGCACGGGGAAATGTCTTAAATTAAAATGGGGAAAATAACATCAAAGTGACTCAAAGGCCTTGTAAATATGCCTCAAGCAGCCTATGAAACTCTAGCAGTACATATCAAGAAACCTAATTGATTTCAAAAAACGTTTTTAAACACTTTAAGTAAATCACTTATTTACCCACACTCATGGGGAAGTGACTTAAAATGCCCTAACACACATGAATATTATTATTTACAACAAGGGGTGGTGATGGACAGAGTCTCTGAATTAAGCAGAATACTCTCACCCAGTCAAGAGATCAGGGCTAGATCCAACACCGTTTTTTAGCTCATTGCACCATCCCAGTTTCAGACACACATGAAAGCATATTTTTAAAGCCCTTCCACCACTTTTGCGTCACTTTTAACATGGCTATGTAACTCAAAGAAACTAAATCTATTTGTAAAACACTTGACACAAAGCAACATTTTAAATACACAACTTTCTTCATAAATTTATCCCTAATGCATAATATTCTCTATCTAAATTAAATGAATCTTTTCTCACCTTAGCAAATACTTTTTGAGTTTCAAAACAGTCTCAGACACACACCAATTTTTCTTTAGCAGAGCAAAGGGTATGCACTCCAGAGGCTGCAACCATCAATGGCACAGAAATGCTGTAATTCATAACACATATCTCTCATGTCACCCAATCAAAACTCTTCCCTCACTTTTTTCAAATCAACACCCTTCCCCCCTCTGCCCTTTCTGCCTTTTTTCCATAGCAACCACCTCCTGAAAGACCTGTCATGTTTACAAGTTCACACAACAATGTTTCAATTGAACTCTGAACTCTCAGTACACCTGCGTATCCAGTGCAATCTTTCATAAAATGATTTTTTCTTGACCATTCAAATTACATCTTTCAAAGAACTCATCCATGCACCCTAACTTTCTGTTTTCAGCAATCAAAATCCACCAATCACTGCTACTGATTAATTACTACAGAAACTCCACAGTTTTTTTCATTACATACTCCTACTGTTTCAACTGCCATTTCATTGCCACACTTCATCTGACTGCAGCAGAACCTCCTCTCACCATGTTTTCTGTCTGGATTGTTGGACATAGTTATATCCACTGGGCTCAAAGGTATGCTGATAACAGAAATTGACACAACCTCAATTTACAAAATGTGGAAATCAACTGGATTGGCCACAGAGGATTAAGATGTCACCAATTGATACCATTGGTGAAAACCTTTTTGCATTTGCCAAAACCTGACCTGTTAATTGTGCACTGTGGAGGAAATGACTTGGGCACTTTGACTGGGGTAGGTCTGGAAATACTTTTAAAGGACACCTTTGAGCAATTGATGGCACTATTTCCTCAAACTGCCTTGGTATATTCAAATATATGCCAAAGACAGAAATGGAAGTGGTCCAACCAATTTTGTCCACAAATTGAGAAATCGAGGAAGCATGTAAATAAGTCTGTTTCAGCTTACATGAGAGACGATGGAATGGGCTCCATCTACAACAATAACTTGCGTTACTACATGCAAGATATCTACAGAGGAGATGGAGTTCACTTCTCAGATGAGGGGAACAGAGTTTTCATCAAGACTACCTACTTATAAGTACCTAAATCTACCACATACCCAAAAGCTCTTCTCAGAGCTACCCTAACTATGATCACTCTAAACAAATTTTAAATGTAACTTTTTTTTATCTAATTTTCACGATTTACGCTTCCCGGAGCGCTACCCGGTACGCGCACTGGACGCGAACTGCGCAAAAAGTTGAAAAAAAAAATGTTTTTTTTCACACATATGGGCCTCCTCAGCCACCCTCAGAAAACCTAGGGGGTCAGGACACGTCTACCGTGCCCCCTTCTACCCATTCTGAACATTATTTGCCCTCCATCTTGTATCTCAATTCTACCGAAACACAAAATGGAGGACTCCCGTAACGCTGCCGGTTCGCGTACCGGGGCGAGCACCGGGAAGCGCTCCCTTAAAAAAGGTGGGAAAGTAATTCACAGAAAAACCACTGGAGACACTTTCACCAAATATAGATTAGCTCATACTACATACCAATCCCTACCATTTTCACAAATTTGATTGGAATTCCATTTAGCCATTTAGCCTGTAGACCTCTCTAAATACCCTGAGGAAAATTACTTCACAAAACACATCTGAAGTGTTGGAATTGACAACCAATTAAAATGTTACTTTCATTTTCTACTTTTTTTACCTGACATTTGATTGGTTATGTACCTGAATATATATAAAGAAAGAGAGAGAAACACAGCCATGGTAGGGATTGGTATGTAGTATGGGGTCACACTCAAACTACGCCGCCACCGCCGAGAGTCACTTACCTGCTGGGAAGGTATCCTGCTGCCACAGCCACCACCGCCAAGAGTCAGGAAGGCACTTGACTCCGCGCCGCCGCTCCGGGGGACTACAGTACCCGGCAGGCCACGCGGCGGCGCGTCTAGGGTGACGCACACGCGCCAGAGAGCGCCAACGCAAGGATAAAGCGCGGAGAAGCCCGGCAGAGCGGGGGTCACACTCAAACTACGCCGCCACCGCTGAGAGTCACTTACCTGCTGGGAAGGTATCCTGCTGCCACAGCCGCCACCGCCAAGTGTCAGTAAGGCACTTGACTCCGCGCCGCCGCTCCGGGGGACTACAGTACCCGGCAGGCCACGCGGCGGCGCGTCTAGGGTGACGCACACGCGCCAGAGAGCGCCAACGCAAGGATAAAGCGCGGAGAAGCCCGGCAGAGCGGGGGTCACACTCAAACTACGCCGCCACCGCCGAGAGTCACTTACCTGCTGGGAAGGTATCCTGCTGCCACAGCCGCCACCGCCAAGAGTCAGGAAGGCACTTGACTCCGCGCCGCCGCTCCGGGGGACTACAGTACCCGGCAGGCCATGCGGCGGCGCGTCTAGGGTGACGCACACGCGCCAGAGAGCGCCAACGCAAGGATAAAGCGCGGAGAAGCCCCGCGTCGCGGGAGGCGAGCGGGATGCCCGGGGCTAAGCCCGGGCAAAGGGCGGGCCCTCTACGGCGCTCATCGGCACGAGGAGGCCAGGCTAGGCCGCCACCCTAAGTTCTTTTTGTTCAGTGCAAGAGGGAGTAGTTCCTGACAGCTTAGCTTTTCAATTTGTGAGTGGGGGTGCTATTGCTCTCGGTTGTTGGAAAGTTGATAACAGAAATAAACACCTCTACGACCCGGAAAACAAGTCTGCAGGCATCTGCTAAAAGGCACTGAAGTAAGACTTTTGTTTTTTACCTTAGGAATAATACCTTGTTATTTTATTGAATTGTGGACCTAAGACAATCACACACTCTTGTGTAATTATGCCTGGAAGAAATCACCAAATTACATCTGAAACACCAAAGAACACCATGGAAAATTATCTTGTCCAAGTGGTTAATAATATAAACAGTAAGCGCAGACAATCATTGGGTCTATCCCAGTCACCTATTCTCCACCCCTTGAGCCCACCCACTTCCTCACAAACAAATGAGTCCTTGTTATTAGATTTTAATAATGATGCTCAGGAAATAGCCTCCTCAGTAATTGTGAACATTGATACCAGCGCAGATAATATGGCGGACACTGAGCAGCAGACAGTCAACGTCCTAGATGCACAGGTTGTCATTGAGGCTGAAGAAAATGAAGAAAAAGATGAAGTGGAAAATGAACCACCTGTAAAGCAGTCCTCAAGGGCAGCTAGAGCCTGTCGCAGATCACAAAGTAAACGTGGGGGGGCACGTCCAGGGAAAAGCAAGACTACATCACCGCAAAAATCAAAAAGTACTTGCCAGAACAATGAGGAAAACAATTTGAGGGGAATATTGGAGGAGGACCTAATGCCAAGAATAGCGGAGCTGTTAGAAATAAAAATTCAGACTATCATTAAGCCACTTATTAGCAAGATTGATAAACTATCTGCGGAGATAAAGAAATTGGGAGGTACTCAAAATGTACTAGCAGATGCGATAGGAAATGTTTTAAGCAATGTTAACGAGGGCCATGATTGCTCAAAGGAAGTTAATGAATCAGGCCTAACATTAGACCCTACCCCATTAGGGCCAACTCTTCCAGAATGCCCACAAACTGGCCATATTACAAATGACCTGCCACCAGAAACCCCAACTGTCCAATTAATTGACCCACCACATGTTATAGTGCCTCCTACATTTGAGGAAAATTCCACACAATTTGTAGTCGAAGCATCACCATTGGTGTTAGTATTAGCCAACACACCAATTTTACAACCGGGTCAAATTGAGTCAGCCACATCACTAAAAAGCAAGGCCCTATATTGGCTGACAAATAATATGCAGATGGCACAGGGGGGAGAACAACGGCTGGCTGACGAAATTAAAATGGTAAGGAGGATTGGATGGATAGGAAAAAAGCAAAAAAAATGGAAGGGTGACTGTGTGATATTAAACTTTTCAACTCCAGCTGCTCTTCCTGACATTCTATCCAAGATACTTCCACCACAAAGAAGAAGTAGTTCTATAATCCCCCTTACATTAGAGTTTTTTTACAACGAGTTGCAAAAGGCCAACAAACATAAGCCTTCGAAGCCAGCTTGGCTGGCGAGAGATAATGGATGGGGTGGGAGACCTACAATGCTTGATATGAATTATGCCCCCAAAAATAGGGCTGGCCCATGGCAAGTAAACCAACAAAATACTCCCCATCACATTACCCTAGGGCAAAACTGGGACCCAATGTGTAGACGAGGGCTTGGCATACCAACTAACAACCGTGGGATCTTAGGTAATGTTAACTATAATGGAGGATGGCCAGGCATGCAGCAGAATCTATTGTATCCTAATACCCCAGCACCCATAGGCAATGGGAACTATAATAGAGGATGGCCGGGCACCCACCAGAATCCACCTTTTCCTATCACACCTGCACCCAGATGGAATGTACTTGCAAATGATTGGGGTTTTGGGGCCCCATGTTATAATTGGGGAGTCAGTACCTCAAACAGGTTCGAGGCCCTAGCTGGTCTAGCCGATTGCGATTGACTTAATGGAGGGGCTCTGTCAATGTCATGTGGCGTAGACCATACATATTTAAGTTTGGCTCCTGAAGTTGCACTAAAGCAAACTGCACGTACCAAAAATTCTAAACAGTTAGCGCATTCTGTTGATACAAGGGTACAAACAGCACATCTAGATGTAAATGGATTACCAACAATTCAGCAGGTAAAAGAGAAACTAGACGTTGTAGGATCAACAAAAATTATCTGTTGGAACATCGCAGGTTTGAAAAAAAATCTTTCTGATCCGGCCTGGCATGATTATCTGGCTAGTGGAGATTTAATTATGTTTCAGGAAACCTGGGGGCTCGAGAATTATTTCAAGGTTGGCTATAGATCTTTTTTCATCCCCGCAGTAAATACAAATGGGGGAAGACCTTCTGGCGGTTTAACAATCTGGGTGAAAATTACAGGAGGCCTGTCCTTTAAGCAAATTGATACAAATAATCCAGACCTTTTATTGCTTGAGTTAAAAAACACTACGGGTTGCACCACCTACGTGATCAATATCTACAGTAGACCGCATCGATCATGTAAAGAATCACCAGTTGTAACCCACCTGAGCAATATTGTGGCGGGGTTTGATCAAAATGCAAAAATGATTATAGGTGGTGACTTCAACAGAGGTTTTGAACCTATAATAGGTTTAGAAGACATCTATAAAGATGAGGACAGCGCCAACAATATCCCCTCAGTTGACACAAATCATAAAGACCCTGTACAGTGAGTGCCTTACAACTACTGAACTTGACCCTAGAGTCAGGCCTGCGCGCCTGTAATGGGCGGTTGCCATCAGATTGCCCCAGCAAACCAACATTTACTAGAGGGGCGAACCCTAGCCATCTAGATTACCTGTTAGTATCTGTGGATTTATGGCCCTTGACCATCGATTTAATGGTAGATGATCGCATAGAAAGCGACCATTATCCCTTGATTTTATCTGTCCAAACGCAGACCTTTAAAACCCTTGATAAAAGCGTTACTAGTACAGCTTTGCTGCCACAGGACCCTCTAGTGGCAAATAACCGTAGATCTCTGAAGTCGCCAGTAGTATTAGATAACACAAAAATCATTAGCCAAATCTATAATGTTTTTGTGAGGTATATGTCTGCTCTCTTAGGGAATAGTACTGTTATCCACGATCTTCGTTTGATAGAATCCCATGAACATTTAATTAACCAACTTGGCGAGATCCTGTCCAAGGCGGTAAAAAGACGACATAACGCCCAAAAGAGTAAACAAACAGGGACTACTTGGTATAACCAGGAATGCCGAAAAGCCAAAACTGAGTTAATTACAGCGGTTAGGGGGGGTTCAGTGGATACTGTAAGAACAAAGAGAGCCCTGTATAAAAGAATTTTGCTAATGGCCAAAAAGGAGTGGGATGAAAGGGTTTGGTCAGATTTGTTGGATGCATGTAAGTGCAAAAATCAGACCTCCTTTTGGAGCCTCATTGCCAGAGGCACCAGGGGGGTGACTGAATGCAAAGATAAATTCTTAGAGGAGAAAACATGGGTCGAGCACTTTACCTCGCTATATTCCTGTGAAAGCCCAAGCGGGATTGAAAGCTGGGATATTTCGCATGTTCCTCTTGCAGTGCTTGACATACCTCTTGTTTTCTCTTTGACAGAAACAATCTTAGCAATCAAGGCAGTTAAGCCAGGGAAAGCGCCAGGCCCTGATAAAATTCCAGGTGATCTTTGGAAACATGAAAACTATATCTGGGCTCCTTATATCAATTTACTATCTAATGATATTGCCCGAGGAGCTCCAGTTCCAGAAACATGGAAGGGGCGGAGATCGTAACACTGTTCAAGAAGGGTGATAGGTCAAATCCTTCGCATTATCGGCCTATCAGCCTAATTGACGTGTTGCAAAAAATGTTTGCCAGACAGGTTCTTAGTCGGCTTTCCTCTTGGATTGAAGAACACTCTATCTACACAAAATATCAGGCAGGTTTTAGACCAAAGATAAGCACTATAGACCAGGTTTTTAGATTTTTATGTTTAGTCTGGAAATATACGATTATAAGAAGTTCCCACATATACGTGGCTTTTGTTGATTTGAAGGCAGCTTTTGACATGGTTCCAAGGGTAGCCCTATGGAAGACACTAAGTAAGATGGGCGTCCCTATGAATATCCTTCAAATTTTAATTAGACTACATGAGAATAATTATGCACGAGTTAGATGGGGACCAAATGGAGAAGTCAGTGAGAAAAAAAAAATAGCAAAAGGGGTAAGGCAAGGGTGCGTAATGGCACCTACCTTATTCTCTTTATACGTCAATGACATTCCAGATACTCTTTTGGGCTGCGAGCATGACTCTCCCAAATTGAGTGGGCAAGCCGTTCCGGCACTTTTGTTTGCAGACGACACTATTTTAATTTCCCAGACACCGAGGGGGCTTCAAAACCTTTTAAATAGATTTAGTTTGTATTGTCATGACAAGGAACTGGAAATTAATTCCTCAAAAACAAAAGTTATGGCAATCAACCCTCATAAAGGTTTTAACAAGGTTTTTAAGATAAATAATGAACCTATTGAAGAAGTCTCAAATTTTAAATACCTGGGTATTATTTTAGACAGCCACGTTACATGGAAAACACAATTGGAGAACTCAAAACTAAGGCTGACCCAAAATCAGTGTCCGATTTTGAAGAGGCATAAGAATAGCCATTTTAAAGCAGTCTCACCAGCCATTGAATTATTTAAATACAAAGTGCAATCGTCCTCACTTTATGGCGCGGATCTCTGGGCCTATGCTTTAAAAGATACTTTTCGAGTGAGGGAAAATTCTTTCATTAGGCAACTCTTAGGGATACCCGGGTCAACACCATTGACACCCGTACTATGGGATCTCAATTTTCGACGTACAGATGACTATGCTTCTCTTCGTCCGCTCCTCTATTGGATCCGTTTATGGTCCGTCGAGGAACTGGCCGATTATAGAGAAGCATTGAAAGAGATGTTGGCTATAAGGAATACTACTTATTTGCCATGGTTAGAGTACGTCAAAAAATGGTTTGAAAAACTGGGGCTAAGTGAGTTCTGGTTTGACCCTGATTCCCTCACAAATAGCTAAAAAAAACCCTAAAGCAAAAATACTGGGACTATATTATAGATTCAGTGTTATCCAACTCTAGAACAGGGACCCTAACCACGAAATTTTTTGAAATCAAAATGTCTATGCAATTAGAGCCCCTTATGGATGAAATCCACCCTCCATTGGCCAAAAGCCTATATCTGAAGTTCCGGTATGGTATCCTGCAATTAAAAGAAAGGACAACTAGCTGGAACTGTAACAAGGGGTTGGCTGGGGTCGCCGGCTCTGATATATGTGAGCTATGTGAGATGAGACAGAAAGAGAATGAGTCTCATGTTTTATTTATATGCCCAGCATACCTTAGAGCCAGGAAAAAATGGCTTAAGCCAATCTGCAAAAGGTTAGGCCTCAGACATATTACGGTTGGATTGAGAATTTTTAAGGGAGACACTGCACAACCGATTGTGTTTAGCATAAGTCGTTTTCTTTTATGTGTAGCCTTGATTAGGAGGATGAAAAACTTAAAAACCTAATGAAATAAGGCTATTTTACCATGTTATTGAGTCATCCGTCAGCTGCTAAATTGATGTTGCTTTACTGTCCTGATGTGTATCTTTTTTAAACAAAAAACCAAATGTTAATTTATTGTTTTATTATCTTGTACATTTAGTGTTCTGTATACTAGAGGGGCCAATTAAGATGTAGCCAACCCCAAATGAATGACTGGAAATGAATTGAATTTTAGGTATTCTATGCAAGGGAAATGTGTTGATATTTTTACCATTGTCATTTTATTATTATACAATATATTGTAATGTGATGTATTATGATTGAATGTATTGTATCTTACAAGGTTTTTTAAACCGAATAAAGATTGAAATGAAATGATTGCTGAAAACAGAAAGTTAGGGTGCATGGATGAGTTCTTTGAAAGATGTAATTTGAATGGTCAAGAAAAAATCATTTTATGAAAGATTGCACTGGATACGCAGGTGTACTGAGAGTTCAGAGTTCAATTGAAACATTGTTGTGTGAACTTGCAAACATGAGAGGTCTTTCAGGAGGTGGTTGCTATGGAAAAAAGGCAGAAAGGGCAGAGGGGGGAAGGGTGTTGATTTGAAAAAAGTGAGGGAAGAGTTTTGATTGGGTGACATGAGAGATATGTGTGATGAATTACAGCATTTCTGTGCCATTGTTGGTTGCAGCCTCTGGAGTGCATATCTTTTGCTCTGCTAAAGAAAAATTGGTGTGTGTCTGAGACTGTTTTGAAACTCAAAAAGTATTTGCTAAGGTGAGAAAAGATTCATTTAATTTAAATAGAGAATAGTATGCTTTAAGGAGAAAACTATGAAGAAAGTTGTGTATTTAAAATGTTGCTTTGTGTCAAGTGTTTTACAAATAGATTTTGTTTCTTTGAGTTACATAGCCATGTTACATAGGCATGTTAAAAGTGACGCAAAAATGGTGCAAGGGCCTTAAAAAAATGCTTTCATGTGTCTTAGGGCATTTTAAGTCACTTCCCCATGAATGTAGGAATATAATTACTTTACATGATGTGTTTAAAAACGTTTTTTGAAATCAATTAGGTTTCTTGATATGTACTGCTAGAGTTTCATAGGTTGCTTGGGGCATATTTACAAGGCCTTTGAGTTCCTTTGATGTTATTTTTCCCATTTTAATTTATGACATTTCCTTGTGGTGCAAGGTCCTTGTAAATACGCCCCAATGTGTGCTTGGCAAATTTAGATTTTGATTCTTTGAGTTACATAGCCATGTTAAAAGTGACGCAAAAATGGTGCAAGGGCCTTAAAAAACGCTTTCATGTGTCTTAGAGCATTTTAAGTCACTTCCCCATGAATGTAGGTATATAATTGCTTTACATGATGTGTTTAAAAACGTTTTTTGAAATCAATTAGGTTTCTTGATATGTACTGCTAGAGTTTCATAGGTTGCTTGGGGTATATTTAAAAGGCATTTGAGTCCCTTTGATGTTATTTTTCCCATTTTAATTTAAGACATTTCCCTGTGGTGAAAGGTCCTTGTAAATACGCCCCAATGTGTGCTTGGCAAATTTAGATTTTGATTCTTTGAATTACATAGCCATGTTAAAAGTGACGCAAAAATGGTGCAAGGGCCTTAAAAAACGCTTTCATGTGTCTTAGAGCATTTTAAGTCACTTCCCCATGAATGTAGGTATATAATTGCTTTACATGATGTGTTTAAAAACGTTTTTTGAAATCAATTAGGTTTCTTGATATGTACTGCTAGAGTGTCATAGGTTGCTTGGGGCATATTTACAAGGCCTTTGAGTCCCTTTGATGTTATTTTTCCCATTTTAATTTAAGACATTTCCCCGTGATGCAAGGTCCTGGTAAATACGCCCCCATGTGTGCTTGTCAAATTTAGATTTTGATTCTTTGAGTTACATAGCCATCTTCCATACAGTGCTCACCTTCTGCGTAGTGTCTGATATGCTAGACTCCATCTGCACAATGAGATATCTAAGCAAAGGAAACACAGGTGATGTGATTGTGAAATGAGCAAAAGAAATTCCCCATTTTTCAATTACATCACCTGTGTTTTCTAACATTACGAATCACATTGTGCAGATGAGGTTTAGGCCTGTCCAGGGACACAGAAGAGGTCTGGCCTTTGTTCAAGAGTGCAGTGGACATGACTCACTTCATTGGTAGGCCTGCACATGTATTATCTCCTCTGTACTCTTCAATAAGCCTAAATTTCATCTGCAACCCTGAGTAGGCCTCACCTCAAACAAATCTCTGGATAGGCCTCACCTTATCGTCATCGTAAATCAATCATTTAAAATGTTAGGGGCAGATTTATGATGGCTGTGCGCCTCTTTTGCACCGCTGTTGCGTCACTTTTGTGATGCAGCAGTGATGCAAAAGATTTGCTATGTTGCGACATATTTACAACTTGATGCATCTAGGCAGATGTGTCATGCTGTAAAGTCCTGTGCCACATGAAACCGATGCAGCAGTGATGCAAAAGATGCACCATGTTGCAAGACAGGCCTCACTTCATCTCCAACAAGATACCGTCAGTTTAAACTGTAAACAATTAGGACTGTGTAGGGGGCATGGAGAAGCTTAATCTTCTGTAAATGTCAAAATTGTTGAATACAGTGCTCAACTTCT
This sequence comes from Lissotriton helveticus, assembly GCF_964261635.1. NCBI lineage: Eukaryota > Metazoa > Chordata > Amphibia > Caudata > Salamandridae > Lissotriton > Lissotriton helveticus. The sequence continues at coordinate 1,957,298,754 of NC_136059.1, read as the reverse complement.
GTGTACTCTTTGATATGCTAGACTCCATCTGCACAATGAGATACCTAAGCAAAGGAAACACAGGTGATGTGATTGTGAAATGAGGAAAAGAAATTCCATATTTTTCAATTACCTCACCTGTGTTTCCTAACTTTATGAATCACATTGTGCAGATGAGGTTTAGGCCTGTCCACGGACACAGAAGAGGTCTGGCCTTTGTTCAAGAGTGAAGTGGACATGACTCACTTCATTGGTAGGCCTGCACATGTATTATCTCCTCTGTACTCTTTAACAAGCCTAAATTTCATCTGCAACCCTGAGTAGGCCTCACCTCAAACAAACCTCTGGATAGGCCACACCTTATCGTCATCCTGAATCAATCATTTAAAATGTTAGGGACAGATTTATGATAGCCGTGTCCCTCTTTTGCGCCGCTGTGCGTCACTTTTGTGACGCAGTGGTGGTGCAAAAGATTTGCTATGTTGCGACATATTTACAACTTGATGCATCTAGGCAGATGTGTCATGCTGTAAAGTCCTGTGCCACATGAAACCAACGGTGTTGGATCTAGCCCTGATCTCTTGACTGGGTGAGAGTACTCTGCTTAATTCAGAGACTCTGTCCATCACCACCCCTTGTTGTAATTAATTTTGTCCACCCTAAGCGTGGAAAGGTATACTCAGATGTGAGTCCCTTGCTCATTGCACCATCAGGATTCAAGCAAGCCGGGCCGAAGACGCCTGAAATGGCAGAAACCGGTCCCCGGAAGCTTGTTTCCTTCCCAGTGTAAGAATTGGCTTTTGTAGTCTGGTCTGCCCTGTTCCCATGATGCACTGGGCCAGGGACAGACTAATTTGCATACAGCCAGGTTCTGAAACTGGGATGGTGCAATGAGCTAAAAAACGGTGTTGGATCTAGCCCTGATCTCTTGACTGGGTGAGAGTACTCTGCTTAATTCAGAGACTCTGTCCATCACCACCCCTTGTTGTAATTAATTTTGTCCACCCTAAGCGTGGAAGGGTATACTCAGATGTGAGTCCCTTGCTCATTGCACCATCAGGATTCAAGCAAGCCGGGCCGAAGACGCCTGAAATGGCAGAAACCGGTCCCCGGAAGCTTGTTTCCTTCCCAGTGTAAGAATTGGCTTTTGTAGTCTGGTCTGCCCTGTTCCCATGATGCACTGGGCCAGGGACAGACTAATTTGCATACAGCCAGGTTCTGAAACTGGGATGGTGCAATGAGCTAAAAAACGGTGTTGGATCTAGCCCTGATCTCTTGACTGGGTGAGACTACTCTGCTTAATTCAGAGACTCTGTCCATCACCACCCCTTGTTGTAATTAATTTTGTCCACCCTAAGCGTGGAAGGGTATACTCAGATGTGAGTCCCTTGCTCATTGCACCATCAGGATTCAAGCAAGCCGGGCCGAAGACGCCTGAAATGGCAGAAACCGGTCCCCGGAAGCTTGTTTCCTTCCCAGTGTAAGAATTGGCTTTTGTAGTCTGGTCTGCCCTGTTCCCATGATGCACTGGGCCAGGGACAGACTAATTTGCATACAGCCAGGTTCTGAAACTGGGATGGTGCAATGAGCTAAAAAACGGTGTTGGATCTAGCCCTGATCTCTTGACTGGGTGAGAGTACTCTGCTTAATTCAGAGACTCTGTCCATCACCACCCCTTGTTGTAATTAATTTTGTCCACCCTAAGCGTGGAAGGGTATACTCAGATGTGAGTCCCTTGCTCATTGCACCATCAGGATTCAAGCAAGCCGGGCCGAAGACGCCTGAAATGGCAGAAACCGGTCCCCGGAAGCTTGTTTCCTTCCCAGTGTAAGAATTGGCTTTTGTAGTCTGGTCTGCCCTGTTCCCATGATGCACTGGGCCAGGGACAGACTAATTTGCATACAGCCAGGTTCTGAAACTGGGATGGTGCAATGAGCTAAAAAACGGTGTTGGATCTAGCCCTGATCTCTTGACTGGGTGAGAGTACTCTGCTTAATTCAGAGACTCTGTCCATCACCACCCCTTGTTGTAATTAACATGAAACCAATGCAGCAGTGATGCAAAAGATGCACCATGTTGCAAGACAGGCCTCACTTCAGCTCCAACAAGATACCGTCAGTTTAAAATGTAAACATTTAGGACTGTGTAGGGGGCATGGAGAAGCTGAATCTTCTGTAAATGTCAAAATTGTTGTATACAGTGCTCAACTTCTGTGTACTCTTTGATATGCTAGACTCCATCTGCACTATGAGATACCTAAGCAAAGGAAACACAGGTGATGTGATTGTGAAATGAGGAAAAGAAATTCCACATTTTTCAATTACATCACCTGTGTTTCCTAACTTTACGAATGACATTGTGCAGATGAGGTTTAGGCCTGTCCACGGACACAGAAGAGGTCTGGCCTTTGTTCAAGAGTGAAGTGGACATGACCCACTTCATTGGTAGGCCTGCACATGTATTATCTCCTCTGTACTCTTCAACAAGCCTAAATTTCATCTGCAACCCTGAGTAGGCCTCACCTCAAACAAACCCTCTGGATAGGCCACACCTTATCGTCATCCTGAATCAATCATTTAAAATGTTAGGGACAGATTTATGATAGCCCTGTGCCTCTTTTGCGCCGCTGTGCGTCACTTTTGTGACGCAGCGGCGGTGCAAAAGATTTGCTATGTTGCGACATATTTACAACTTGATGCATCTAGGCAGATGTGTCATTCTGTAAAGTCCTGTGCCACATGAAACCTGTGTCAGATTTCATATGAGCGTTTTGTTGTAGGGTGGCCAGTCATTTGCATGAAAGCCCTGTAAAACTAACACAGTAAAATTAAGAAGATTTCACTGAGTCACATTTATGGCATTGCTGAATCAAATCCTTACGCCTGTTTGAAACAGCATCGCTGGACATGGTTAAATAATATCTGCAAAATGTTACTCTTGTTAAACAATTTTACAATTATAGTCTCTGAGATTTGTCTCTTACTCTGTAACATCTCATTGTTGTTCTCTTTCTTTAAAGATAACGACAACATCAAGCATGAGTGATAATGAGCAATTTGTTGATCTCGATATTATCATTGAAATTGTGATTGAAACATCAGTGGAAGTAGATCCCTTGGATGATTTAAATCCTGAGGATGATGAAGAACATGATGAGGATGCCGATTTGTCAGAATTGTATGACATAGGGTGGGAAGCTGACCTGCTTGAGCCTATAGAACTATAAACATTTATTTTTAAAAGTTACTGGAAATGAAAAGTAAACATGTAAACCGTTTCATTTAAAATTAAACACAACTTCAAAAACAGCTTGTGTGTAGTGTCTTTAATAAAATAGTCAAATATGCTCATAAAATTAGTTCAGATTCACATAAAAAACAGCACAGGTCAAATGTAGAAGCATTCCATTTCTTTGCTACTATTTGTGACTACTAAATTTGCCAATGCACTAAAAATTATTGTATGTAAAAATGACAAGTAGTGTGTTAAATTTTTGACGACTGTTATTGATTTACTGTTTGGTAATAGTGGTTAATAACATTTTTAATTATATTTTACCACAGATTCAACTGCAGATCATTTCAAAAGTACATAATGCCATCTAAAGAACGAAACCGAAAGGCTACAAAACGTCAAAGACAGCAGCTTACTAAATGCTTGCAGCAGTCCTCTACAATAAAAACTCGTCAAGTCACCAAGAAAGCTCCGGGTAAGACAACGAAATCATTCCTAAGAAACATTTGTAGAAAAAAAAGTAGTACTACAGAAAATGTTTTAGTCCAGAAAAAGAGAACCAATTTAAACGGAAAGGAAAGGCCAATCAAAAATGTTACTGCTAGAGCAGGAGATAACTCTGTGCATGGTAGTAGAAGGAAAAATCAGTTTAGGGACATTCGTAGACGAATGTTCCGCAACAGGATAATTGGCAATTTGTTAAAAAATATTAAGAAAGGTCAACAGAAAGTGGTTTTTTATAAGAGAAAAAAAAAGTAGAGAAAAATATTGATCAGGCATTTGAAATTAAGCGAAAGTTATTTATTTTGATAATCAATAGAATTAGGAAGCTAAACAAGGCAATTTATGATTTCAAAAGAAATAGTAGATGGAAGAGAACAGTTAATCGTAGTAATTTTTGTGACGTTTTTTCAGGAGAATGGATGCATAGTTCAAGTTGTGAGGCATTTTTTAATGAGGAGAGTTATTTCCAGGATAATGATTTGGTGCATGCAGTTGACACCAGTGGTCGAGCTTATGAGGTGAAAGATGGTTGTCCAGTTGAAAAAGAAAAACTTGTGACAACAGAGGCAGAAGAGGTGTTAGGTAATGAGGTTTTAGGAAGACGTCCTAAGGGACCAGTGTATATCTGGAAGTGTAGTAGTATTTGCAGTGTGCGACAGGATTCCATCAATTTGCTTTGTGATTTTGTACGGACATTTAATAAGAAAACTTTAAAACAGAAAATGAAGTTGTTGCAAGAATTAGATCCTTGCAGAGTGAGAGAAGTGACAGGTTTGCATGGTCATTCACTGGCTTGTCTTTCCAGGAGAGTATGCCAGAGTGTTTTTCATCATTTCAGGATGCTAGCAGTGCATCATAATAAAGTGAGGAAATTAGTTAGAATGTTGTATTATGCTAAGAGTCCAGCAATTATGCTTAAACAATTATGCACTGCTCTTTTGCATGGTTCTGAAGTAGATGTGAAGAATATTTGTGAAGAAATTGAGTTGTGTTACTTTGCAAGTAAAGAGGAGAATGTTGAAATTGACCCAGAAGGAGAAGGTAATGTGGAAGATAGTGTACAGGTTTCCAGTACAGATCATTTTCAGAAAGAAATTGCCACGTTTCAGGTGAAATCAAGTGAGAGGCCTAATTTTACTTGTGTGTGTTGTCGACGCACTTATTATAAGAATCAGACTAAGTTAGTGGATTTATATGCGAAAAGTGAAAGTGAAAATAATAGTGAATGGAAGGATTTTGCAACATACTTGATGGTAGAAAATTGTTTTGATTTGGGATTGGATCAACGTGTGTGTACTTATCGTTGTAACAAATTAAATCAAAACCGGATGCCTGCTAGAGCGGTTCATAATAATCTGGAATTGGTTGAGATTCCTTCTGAATTGAAGGATTTAAAATACTTATGAATCTATTTTGATTCAAAGTATCCATCCCTTTCAGGCTATTGTACGAATGGAGCCAAAGACAGGGAAATTGCCTCCATCAGATTTACAGAGAGGATTAAAGGGAAGAGTTGTTTATTTGCCTCTAGATTTGAAGAAAAACATTAATACAATTGGAGTAGAGAAAGTGGAAGAGGAACCTTTGGTTATCTTAGTTAATGGGGTTCCGACAAATAGATAGAAAATCTGGCAAGATTCAGTGGATTTTAGGAAAGTCAAAAAGGCAACATTGTATTTGAAGAAAAACAATAAGTACTACAAGAATGTATATGTTGCAGAAGAGGAAGTAAGTGAAGAAGAGGATAGCGATTTGTGTGCTGGTCAAATTGAGAAAGTAGAAGCCTCTAAAAATGAAGAAATATATGAACATTATAGTGTTCATCCTGTGCTTTCCAAGGAAGTCATGGGGAATGCTATTGAGTTGTTTCAAATGAAACAAGCCAAAGGAAGTCCCATTAGTGTTTGGGAGGAAAGTTTGGAAGCTCGGTGTTTCCCGCAGCTATTTCCAACAGGTCAAGGAGGAAGATATGATGAGCGACCTGATCAAATTCCTGCTTCTGAATACCGGACTTTACGATTGTATGCAGAAGATCCTAGGTTTCGTCAATGCATTCCCTATTTGTTTCATCTACTGTTTGAAAGCGATCTGTCTGGACTGTCATATGCAGTGAACCACATCTTGAAAAGTGGTGTACAGATGCAAAATATCTCGGCAAGTGACTTTATGGATAAAGTCAATGTGCAAGACAGTATTTTGGATTCTCACCTGATTAATCACATGGCGTGTCAGCGTGGTACTAATGAGTACTGGTACCGTCGTCATGGTGATTTAAAATGTATGCTGAGGAACTTAGGAACTCCCACATGGATCCTCACTCTCAGTTGTGCCGAGTATGGCTGGGAAGATTTACTTGAATTTCTACGAGAGGCAAATGGAAACATTGAAAATATCGAATTAAAAAAAACGGAGAACTGTGCTTCTTGGATCCAGTGAATGTATGCAGGTACTTCAATCATAGATTTGAAGCTATGATGTCTTTCATCATGAACAAGAAAAATCCACCTCTTGGAGAGGTGTTGGATTTCTTCTGGAGAAAGGAGTACCAAGCAAGAGGTGCTCCTCATATACATATGCTGCTGTGGATCAAAGATGCACCCAATTTTGGAACAGATCCGGATGACTTAGTGATGAGTTTCATAGAACAGTATTCTACATGTGCTGTTCCAAAGGCAAAGGAAGACAAAAGCCTAAGAGAACAAGTTTTACGCTTCCAAAGCCATCGTTGTGGAAAGTACTGTCGTCGTAAATTCAGAAACAAGGACAAGTTCTACACAAAATGTCGTTTCGCCTTTCCACGACCGGTGATTTCTAAAGGAAGAGTGAACAGTTTGATGTCTTCACTGCGACATAATGTGATGAAGAAATCACCCAAAAATACGTACAATTTGAAAAGGAACGAAGAGTCCAAGTACATCAACGACTACAACCCAGTGATTTTGTCCATGTGGAATGCTAACATGGATATACAGTTTGTGGCTGATAACTGTATGGCTGTGGCTCGGTATGTGACATCTTACATCACCAAAAAAGAAAAGACAGAATTGAAGGATATGTGGGAGGACATTTCCCATGAAAAGAGCCTCAGTAAGAAGTTGTACAGTTTCAGTCTGAAGATGTTGTCGCATCGAGAAATCGGAGCTTACGAATGTTCTGACCGGTTGTCTTCAGCAAGTCTCTATGCCAAATCCAGGAGTATCATTTGGGCGAGTCTTGGTCTTGCTGCAACGCGTAATTGAGTTCTGAAACCTGTACGGGAAATTGAGTATTTGGCGGAAAAGGAGCCAAACAGTACAGATATTTTGAAGACCAACATGTTGGATACATATTATCCAAATAGAAGCAGTCACCTCGAGAATGTTTGTCTGTATGAGGTTCTACAAAATTACATATTGAAGAGGAACATCAAAGAAGATATTGATAAAGGAGTGTATGCTGTAATTGGAAGTGAGGGATGTCTGGTCAAGCAAAGAAAATGCCACTTGGTAAACCATCAAAACTTGAGTGGCGAATCTCCTGAAAGAAAAGAGTTTTTCTATTTAGCACTTTTGCAACTTTTCAAGCCTTGGCGTGCAGAAGGGGAACTGCTTGGAGATTCCTCTGTTACGAAGACTCTTTCAATGCCGCCAAGGAGACCATAGAATGTCCTGTTTTTCCCAAATATCTAGAAATGTTGAATGCGGAAATCGAGCAGGAAGCAACGATTGCAGCCGAGATTGCTAGAGACAGTTCTCAGGACAGTCAGAGTTCTGTTTCATTGCGTCAGGATCCACTAGGAGGACCAGTTATCGAAAATGAAGCTGCCACTGCCATGATTGAAGTGGAAAGAGCCATGGCACATGCTCAGGAGGATGCGGTTAACTTAGAAGACTTGGAAAGACAACTCAACGTTGAGCAGAGGAAAATATATGACAAAGTTACCAACCAAATAGATCATGGATTAAGTCATGAGAAGAAAGAGTGCTCATGTACGTCGTTGAAGCCTGTCCGACTGTACGTGAGTGGAGAAGCGGGAACTGGAAAAAGTTTCCTCATTAAAGCAATTTCATGTTATTTGCAGAAAAGGACTGAGTCATCGCTGTCTTGTGTTGTCACCGCTCCAACTGGACTGGCAGCACATAACATTAAAGGTATTACTTTGTATCGTCTACTGATGCTGCCAGTGGAGCATGATAACAAATTACAATACCACAAGTTATCTAGAGATGCTTGTTGTGAAGTTTCAAGAGTCTTGAGGAAAATGAAACTTCTTATCATTGACGAAGTAAGCATGGTTTCCAATGTCATGCTTGCCTTTGTGCATTTGAGAATGCAAGAAGTTCTCAAAACAGAGTATGATGTGTTATTTGGTGGCAAACACATCATTGTTTTCGGTGATCTTCTGCAGCTGACACCAGTGAAAGGACAACCTGTGTTCAAAATGCTCACGCATGAAGATACCAGGAAGTGCCTAGGGAGTATTGGCAACGTCAATATATGGTTAAACTTCAATTATGCTGAACTGCGTAAAAATATGCGTCAAGCTAAGGATGAAGATTATAAGAATATTCTACAAGATGTTAGAATCGGAAAAGTGACCGAGCATGGGAAAGAAGCTTTACATGCACGATTACTGTCAAATTTGTATCCAGAAGAAGACGTTGTGCCTGAGAATATTTTTCAGAAAATTACTGAGAAGAAATCTGGAATATGTTTGATGGCAAGTCTTGCAGAATGTGCCATCTTCAACAACAAAATGTTGCATTTAGAAAACCAAGAGATTGTGAAACTGGAAGCTATTGACAGAGTAGAGCATATGGGAGCAACAATTATTTTGTCTGAGAATTTGAAATCAAAATTGGATTCATTAGAGAAGACTATATCTAAAACTGCTGGTTTTGAAAAGACTCTGAATGTGTGCTTAAATTGCCGTATAATTTTAAGAAGGAATTTACATGTTGAAAGAGGTCTGGTAAATGGATCAATGGGTAATGTTGTTGATTTTGAGAAATACAGAAAGAGATGGAATTGAATTTTTAAAAATTAAATTTGATGGCATTGAGGAAGTACAGCTAATTGGTCGTTGCTCTGCTAGGTTTTTGCTTGTAAAAGACTTATATGTTCGCCGTAAGCAGTTTCCTGTTTGCTTGGCATATGCAGTGACAATCCATAAATCGCAAGGTTTAAGTGTAGACAGTGCATTGGTGAATATTGGCAGTTCTGTGTTCAAGGAGGGTATGGCATATGTGGCATTGTCACGAGTCAGAACTTTATCGGGATTGTACTTGATTGAGTGTGATGTCACAAACATTTGTGCGGATCTAGATTGTGTTAAGGAATACAATAGGTTAAGAAGAGAGTATGCGCCACATTTGCCTCAATATCCTTTGTTTGAGAAACGTGTGGTAGGCCGGAAACGAAGAAATGTGACCAATAGTAGAGAGGTTGTAGCAAAAAGACGAAAAGTCGATGAACCAGAAATTATAAGCAGAAAGAAAAAGGATTTTGTTGAAGATGTTGTTGGTTTTCAATTTGAAAACAGTTCTGGTGTCAACTGCTATGCTAATGTAGTGGTTAATGTTTTGTTTTCTCTAGAAAATTTAAAAGAAGAGATTGTGGTCAATTCGGATCAAAGATTTTGCAGTTTGTTGAATTCTGTGTTAGAGAAATGTAGCACTGATAGAACAAAAATAGAAAGTGTGTCTGAAATTCGAAATCTGTTAGACAAATTTTCAGGTCAAACGCAATTCTCTCAAAATATTCAGCAAGATTGTCAGGAGTTTTTAATGTATATGCTTGATGTATTGCAAGATGAAGGTGTAGATGTAGATCACCTGTTTGGCCTTTCTTATCAATGGCAACATGACTGCGAGAACTGTAGGGTATCAAGTACTACTAGTGTATATTTAACTTTGCCAGACAGTAAATCAGTGTCCTTTAATAAGCTAGTAAAAGCAGCTGATCACAACATGGAGTGTAGCCAATGTAAGTCTGAAATGTTGTCCACATTATTTATATGAACATATGGCCAGTATGTCATTTTAATGTTCCAACGATGTAGGCCTGATGGAACAAAATTGACAACTTTAATTAAAAATTTTGTGGTTTCGCAGTTGTCAATATCAGGAAGGACTTTTGTAACTGCAGCAATTATATTTAATGACGGTCCTTCAACAACATCAGGACATTACACAGCTTATTTGAAGTCTAGAAACGGCTGGTCATTCTGCAATGATTCTGTTTTAACTTTAAAAAAAAAATTGCCTTTTGACCTTAAAAATTCTTACCTGGTGTTTTTACAACCAAAATTTTAGGGAAAGAATCTCGGGATTTGCTCTGAGGAATTTCAAGAGGTTCTGATGGCTCCTACACTATTTGGCCTTGAGGATAAGTGTAGTACAGAGTCAAAAGTTATTTTTCAGTTTTAACTATTTCCTGAAAAAAAGAAGTTTTTTTTACAGAAAGTGGTGGGCACGGATTAGTTAAAGGACAACAGAGTATTTCCCAAAGCAAACGGTGTTCTTACCATAACACTTGACGTCATGGAAAAATAACTGCACTTTGAATGAGTCCAGAAAAACTGTTTCTTTTAATAAGCTAATTCAAGTAGCCAATCAAAACATGGAGTAGAGGTAATGTAAGTCTGCAATGCTGTCAACATATTTTGAACAAACTTTTGGTTATAATGTCATTTAAAAATTCCAACTATATAAACCTGATGAAAATAAGTTTTCAACTTTAATTTCAAATGTTGTGGCTACACACTCGTTGATTTTATAAAAAAAATTCTAACTGCAGCTATTATATGACATGATGGTCCTTTGACAACATCCACTTATTACACATCTTATTAAAAATATTCTTACTTTCTGTTTTCAGAAGAAAGAATTTAGGGTAGGTAACTGGCCTATAATGATTCAAGGGGTTGATATAATTTTATGTTCTGTTTTAAATTGCTTTGTGATTAAAAGTGAAGTAGAGAATTAAATAATTGTAGTAGTCATAGAGGTAGTGTAAGTCTGCTTCATAGTAAGCAGTATCAGTGTCATAGGAAATGTGGAACATGAGTGAGCAAGAAGGGTAAGATATTACTAGTACAGGATTGTGGAAGTGATCTTGAACGTTTTCTTTCTGAAAGTTGCGGAAAAAGAAAATGACGGGATTTGCTTAGAAGAATTCCAAGAGTTATAAATGGCTCTTACACGATTTGGCCTTGTGAAAAAGTGTGGTAGAGAGCGAGAAGTCATTTATTGTATGTAACATATTTGTCAAAACGATGGAGCTTTTCTTTCAGAAAGTGACGGGCTGAAAATAATAACAGCACAACAGAGTGTAAGCTGTTCATAGGATATCCTTCGACGTCATGGAAAGTAAGTTAATTTTAAGGAGTTCTGATTTTTGATTGGTTATGTTATATGGGTTTTTTAAACACAATCATTTTGATTGTGGTTTTTTTTCCCCGCTGTTATATGATGAATACCTTCAAGTCACTGTTTTTAGTGAAATTTGATAAATTCTGAGAACAGCAAAAATAAACCATTTAACATGTATAATTAATTCTGTACTTTTTGTATTTATGATATACATTTAGAACTGTGTAGGAGGCATGGAGAAGCTGAGGCTTCTGTAAGTGTCAAAGTTGTTGCATACAGTGCTCACATTCTGCGTAGTCTTTCATATGATAGACTACATCTGCACAATGAGATACCTAAGCAAAGGAAACACAGGTGATGTGATTGTGGAATGAGCAAAAAAAATTGCACGTTTTTCAATTACATTACCTGTGTTTCCTAACATTACGCATCACATTGTGTAGATGAGGTTTAGGCCTGTTCCAGGAGACAGAGGAGGTCTGACATTTGTTCAAGAGTGCAGTGGACATGACTCACTTCGTTGGTTGGCCTGCACATGTATTATCTCCTCTGTACTCTTCAACAAGCCTAAATTTCATCTGCAACCCTGAGTAGGACTCACCTGAAACAAATCTGTGGATAGGCCACACCTTATCAGCATCTAGAAACAATCATTTAAAATGTTAAGGGCAGATTTATGATGGCCGTGCGCCTCTTTTGCGCCGCTGTTCCGTCACTTTTGTGACGCAGCAGCAGTGTAAAAGATGCACCATGTTGCAAGATAGGCCTCACTTCATCTCCAACAAGATACCGTCAGTTTAAAATTTATATAATTAGGACTGTGTAGGGGGCATGCAGAAGCTGAGGCTTCAGTAAGTGTCAAAGTTGTTGCATGCAGTGCTGCACTTCTGCGTACTCTTTCATATCCTGGACTACATCTGCACAATGAGATACCTAAGCAAAGGAAACACAAGTGATGTGATTGTGAAATGAGCAAAAGAAATTGCACGTTTTTCAATTACATCACCTGTGTTTCCTAACATTACGAATCACATTGTGCAGATCAGGTTTAGGCCTGTCCAGGGAGACGGAGGAGGTCTGGCCTTTGTTAAAGAGTGCAGTGGACATGACTCACTTCATTGGTAGGCATGGACATGTATTATCTCCTCTGTACTCTTTAACAAGTCTAAATTTCATCTGTAACCCTGAGTAGGCCTCACCTCAAACAAACCCCTGGATAGGCCACACCTTATCGGCATCCTGAATCAATCATTTAAAATGTTAGGGGCAGATTTATGATGGTCATGCGCCTCTTTTGTGCCGCTGTTGCATCACTTATGTGATGCAGCAGTGATGCAAAAGATGCACCATGTTGCAAGATAGGCCTCACTTCATCTGCAACAAGATACTGTTAGTTTAAAATGTATATATTTAGGACTGTGTAGGGGGCATGGAGAAGCAGAGGCTTCTGTAAGTGTCAAAGTTGTTGAAAAACTGTTTGTCCTTCAATCTTTTCCCTTGTCTTTTCTAATTTTTAAATACATGTTTTAATATTTTTCAAATTTTTGTTCTTTCTTTCACAGATTGAAAGTATAAAAATAACAAGTGACTAAGTTAACGACAATTATAAGGTAAATGTTTTGTACTCTTTTCATTACATTTCTATCACATTTAACTTCTATTAGTTCCACTGCTTCATTTCTTTAACCCTCAGTTTCCTGCCTTTGCTACTTCTCTCATTCCTTTCTCTATTACTTACTTACTCTACTCCTTCCACTCCTTTTCTCAGTCCCTCTGTTCTCATAGTTCCTCACTCCTGTTCACTCACTCCGTCTCTATTACTCTCACTGTCTCTGACTGATCACTCTTTCACTAATAGTTCATTATGCTTTCTCCCTGTAGTTCAAGCACACTAAGGGGCATATTATCAACACAGGCAATAAAATTATCGCTGCTTTTATTGGCAGAAAACTGCAGCAAAAGCGGCTTTAGCGGCAGTTTTCTGCCGCAAAAGCGGCTTTAGCGGCAGATTTCTGCCGATAAAAGCAGTCATTATCGTCAGAAAACTGCCGCAAAAGCGGCTTTAGCGGCAGATTTCTGCCGATAAAAGCAGCGATAATTTTATCACCTATGTTGATAATATGCCCCTACGTTATTTACATTTCTTTGCTGTTTCAATCATTCCTTTTCTGTTACTTCTTCTTTTCTGCTTTCTGTTTTTTCTCTCTGTTATTCCACATGTTTTAATCTTGTTTTGAACATTCACTCACATTCTCTAAGAAACTCTTGTTTATTATTCTTCTACTCTCCTTTTTTTCTTTCACTTCCTTATCTATTTTGTTTTTCACTATTATACCCTCTTCCATCTTTTCTTCGGTAAATAGATCTATTAAACAGTATCTCTGTGTTACTCCCTATAGCTGTCTTTCTTTTAACATTACTCTCTGTTTCCTTCCCTTATACTTACTCTTCTTTTTAAAAAAAATAAATATTTGTTTCGCTTCCGGTTCGCGTACCGGCGAGCGAACCGGGAAGCGAACCAAAAGAAATAGAGGTTGCCAGAGTGCTAAACATTTCAGCAATTTTTTTATAAAGGGGAGGTAGTTCTGAAAAGAACTTTTTTTTAAATTATTTTTGTTGTTTTATATTTTTTTATTATTTTTCTGAACATTTTTTTACTTTTTTTGTATTTTTTGAACGGTTTTATATTTTTTTTGTTTTTTTGGGGGGGGTAAAACGAAAACGATTCATTGTAAAGGGCTCAACAGGAGCAACCACAAAAAAAGATCATTTATTCTCTGGGGCGTTTTCGACAATCATGATTATCAATTGCTAAGTTGATTAAATTGATGCTACTTTCTCTGTAGCAAATCAACTGACCGCAACGCACGCACACTTGTTTGATTGTCCCGAACCTCATCTGTATATTTGGGACCATGTCCCTCGCCTCTGGTCCCGTCACTTCCTCCACATTTGATCTTCGGGCCACAGGAGGGGGGTTGTCCTGCATGTCACGTAGCTGCGCAGCACTGTAGTTGATAGGGTGCCACCTCTCCATATGGCGATGCATCGTATAATTGCCATAACTGTATTTTTTATTTGTCCCTCTGGACAGATCTTTCTTGCATATAAGGCAAGTTACATACCGGGCATTCACTTTTTTTTGGCCCCAGGGATATTAAAAAAATTGCCAAATGAAACTCTCTTTGACACAAGACGTCCTAGGCTCTTCTTCCAAAAACTGCCTCCTCTCTTGCTCCTCTTCCTCTTCTTCCTCTTCTTCCTCCTCTTGATTGAGGATTACCTGAGGAGGTGGTCCTCTCTTCCTAGGAGGTGGTGGTGGTGGTGGGGGTGCACCAGCTGAAGCTACAACACTTGCCATTGCTAAGTGATGAAAAAAGGTCTTCCTCTCACGAAGATGAAAGTCATCAGAGTGAGGAAACAAGGAGGGGTTTTCATCATTTGGGAAAAAAATAGTTCTGAACCAATGAAAAGTGTTATTTTTAGGTCACATGACCTAGCCTTACATCATTAGGAAACCAAAAGTGAAATGAACCAATGAAAAGTGTTATTAACAAGTCACATGACCTGTTATGCTTACGTTACGCGCTCCGCGCCGCGTCCCGGATCGCTTCCGGGAAGCTGCGCTTCGCGCCTCGCTTCGCGTACCAGAGTACTTCCGGGTGCGCTAACGCGACGCGTCATATGACGCATTACGCGACAACGCAATACGTCGCGGTTACGCGACGCGTCACCATGTTGTTTCCTAACGCGGCAGTTGCGCTAATGGAACGTTTACCAGTTCGCGGACCGGGTCGCGGCAAGAAATTGAGCTAACGGGAAGCTACCCGGTTCGCGGACCAGGAGCGAAACAAAAAAAAATATTTTAAAAAAAATACATAAAAAAATTGTATTAAAAACATATAAAATATATTTTTCGATTTAAAGAAGAATACATTTTAAAGCTTTTGATATTTGCTATTAAAAAACCATTGAAATTCACTTAAAAAACCATAGGTTATAGACCATATATAGTTGGGAATTAGCATTTACAAAACCTTGAAAATTCACTGAAAAAACCATAGGTTATAGACCATATATAGTTAGGAATTAGCATTTACAAAACCTTATTTTACTCACACAAAACCATTGAAATTCCATATATATGTCATTTGAGATGTCATCAGTGATGTCATCAGTGATGTCATTTGAGATGTCATCAGTGATGTCATCAGTGATGTCACTGACCATGTCATGAATGATGTAATATGTGACATCATCAGCAGTGGATTGCGGGTGCGCGATATATAGTTAGTGCAACTAACTATATATGGAATTTCAATGGTTTTGTGTGAGTAAAATAAGGTTTTGTAAATGCTAATTTCTAACTATATATGGTCTATAACCTATGGTTTTTTCAGTGAATTTTCAAGGTTTTGTAAATGCTAATTCCTAACTATATATGGTCTATAACCTATGGTTTTTTCAGTGAATATATATATATATATATATATATATATATATATATATATATATATATATATATATATATTACCTACTGGCAGTCGCCAGTAGGTATATATAGTTAGGATTTTTTTCCTATGGGATTTTTGAAAATTCTATGTCGAATAACTTTGGCGTTTGAGGACGGAATTGGCTGAAATTTTCAGGAAAATGGAACATTTTGTTTCTGAGCAGCCACTGAAAATTTGGGGGGGTTTCGTCAAGGGGGGGCCGAGAAAAAAGGGGGGTCCCAAAACGCGTTTTTCCCATGCAATTTTCCATAGGGCGGTTGGACTCACTTTTAGCTCGAACGGCTGAATGGATTTCCACGAAACTTGGCAAAATTGTAGATATTGTTTGCCCGATGTGCCTTTGCTAGGTCTCAATATATGTGCTCCAGTGGATTTTAATAAATTAACGTTCAAAAAAATATATATATCTGTAACAGCGCTCCTGTTAGCGCCCCGGTTCGCGTACCTGACGCGTAACGGAACTTCGCGAAGCGAAGCTGATTGGCTCTCCGGTGTCTGTCAACATTCTAAACAGTCCGGAGCGGCCGCCATCTTGTCTCTCGGTAGGATCGAGAGACAAGAGGTGAAGAAAAACGAAGGGGGAAATTAATAAAAGGGGGCAAGGTAGACCCCTCCTGACCCCCTAGGATTGATGAGGGGGCTATTAAAGGGTCCCGCGGTCCCGTTTTTTCGCGGTAGAGGCGCTACCCAGTACCCGAACCGGGTAGCTAACCGGTAGCGTAACGGGAGTCCGCCATCTTGTGTTTCGGTCGAATTTAATCACAAGATGGAGGAAAAACATTGTGGGAAATGGGTATAAGGGGGCACGGGAGACGTATCCTGACCCCCTAGGTTTTTTAAGGGTGGCTGAGGAGGCTCATATATGTCGGAAAAAAAAAACATTAATTTTTCGCGCGGTTAGCTGCCGGTACGCGAACCGGGTAACGAACCGGGAAGCGAACAAAAGTGAAAATTAGTGAAAAAAGATACATTTGAAATTTTTAAAGAGTAATCATAGTTAAGGTAGCTCTGAAAATAGCTTTTGTGTTCTGTGTAAGTTCTAGGTACTTATAAGTAGGTACCAATACATAGTCTTAAATTCAGGATGAAAATTCTGTTCCCCTCATCTGAGAAGTGAACTCCATCTCCTCTGTAGATATCTTGCATGTAGTAACGCAAGTTATTGTTGTAGATGGAGCCCATTCCATGGTCTCTCATGTAAGCTGAAACAGACTTATTTACATGCTTCCTCGATTTCTCAATTTGTGGACAAAATTGGTTGGACCACCTCCATTTCTGTCTTTGGCATATATTTGAATATACCAAGGCAGTTTGAGGAAAAAGTGCCATCAATTGCTCAAAGGTGTCCTTTAAAAGCATTTCCAGACCTACCCCAGTCAAAGTGCCCAAGTCATTTCCTCCACAGTGCACAATTACCAGGTCAGGGTTTGGCAAATGCAAAAAGGTTTTCACCAATGGTATCAATTAATCCTCTGTGGCCCATCCAGTTGATTTCCACATTTTGTAAATTGAGGTTGTGTACATTTCTATTATCAGCATACCTTTGATCCCAGTGGATGTAACTATGTCCAATAATCCAGACAGAAAACATGGTGAGAGTATGTTCTGCTGCAGTCAGATGAAGTGTGGGAATGAAATGGCAGTTGAAACAGTAGGAGTTTGTTATGAAAAAAACTGTGGAGTTTCAGTGCTAATGATTCAGTAGCAGTGATTGGTGGATTATGATTGCTGAAAACAGAAAGTTAGGGTGCATGGATGAGTTCTTTGAAAGATGTAATTTGAATGGTTAAGAAAAAATCATTTGAAGTAACATTGCACTGGATAAGCAGGTGTACTGAGAGTTCAGAGTTCAGTTGAAACATTGTTGTGTGAGAGGTCTTTCAGGAGGTAGTTGCTATGGAAAAAAGGCAGAAAGGGCAGAGGGGGAAGGGAGTTCATTTGAAAAAAGTGAGGGAAGAGTTTTGATTGGCTGACATGAGGGATATGTGTGAAGAATTACAGGATTTCTGTGCCATTGCTGTTTGCAGACTCAGAAGATCATACCCTTTGCTCTGCTAAAGAAAAATTGGTGTGTGCCTGAGACTGTTTTCAAACTCAAAAATCATTTGCTAAGGTGAGAAAAGATTCATTTACTTTAGATATAGACTAGTATGGTTTATGGAGAAAATAAGGAAGCCAGCTGTGCATTTAAAATATTGTTTTGTGTCAAGAGGGCCTGTCACAGGTTAGCCCCACCGAAGCTTTGCCGGCCCACTAGGCAGGCTCCCTCGGCCCCTTGGTACTCAGTTGAGCTTAGAACAGCAAAAGCATTATGTAAAAGGTTAGAAAGGGCCTGGCGAGTTAACTATCATGAATCCGACAAAGAAATACTAAAAATCAGCCTAAAGGCATATAAAGAAAGTATTAGAAAGGCCAAGACTACCTACTATACAGACCGCATTGAGAAGGCCAAGAACTCAGCCAAAGAACTATTCGATACAGTGGTGAGTTTATCATCCCCTAAACCGATGACAGAGCAGGCCAATCTCGAACTGTGTGAATCTTTGGCTGACTTTTTTCGCACCAAGGTTCAAGCAATATTTACCCCGCTTGAACATCAGGTGGCCCTTAGTCTAGCGGAAGGGTCCCTTAGGGCACCTGCTGCCAAACTCAGGGCGGACAAATTTCAGACCTTCAAGCCAGTAAATTCAGAAGATGTCTTAAAACTTCTAATGGCAACTAAATCTGGGTCCCCTCAAGATCCCTGCCCCACGTCAATTGCTAAACTGGCTGCTGGCCCTATTTCGGACTATCTGGCCAGTATATTCAATTTGATGTTCGAGAAAGGCGAGAAAGGCGATTTTCCAAGAATGTGGAAGCGGGCTTCTATCCGTCCACTACTTAAGAAACCATCGCTGGATATCACCGACCCCAACAACTATAGGCCAATTGCTAGACTACCTCTGCCGGCAAAACTAATTGAAAAAATTATGAACCACCAGCTCTGTGCTTTTCTGCAGAATTCGAAGGGTCTAGATCCGGCCCAACATGGGCTTAGGGACGGGCACAGCACCGAGACCGCCCTGATTAAGTCCACCTAGGAGGTCCGGAAGGTGCTCGACGAGGGAGGCCAAGCAGTGCTGATCCTATTGGATCTGTCTGCGGCCTTCGATACGGTTCACCATGCCATGCTGGTGAATCGATTGGAGGCCTGTGGGATTCAGGGACAAGCACTTAACATATTGAAGGCCTTCCTGAAAGATCGGATACAAGTGGTGGCCATGGGAGACTTCAAATCAAGACCTTTCGAACTCCCCAGGGGGGTCCCTCAGGGATCCTCCCTTAGCCCCACGTTGTTTAATATCTATGTATCCTCCCTTGCCCCAGTGATTCGTGCCTTCGGATTTGAGTTAACATCCTACGCGGACAACACTCAGATTGTGGTCTCAGTGATGCCGGGAAAAGAGCTATGCTATGTTATGCTTACATTACGCGGTCCGCGCCGCGTCACGGATCGCTTCCGGGAAGCAGCGCTTCGCGCCTCGCTTCGCGTACCGGAGTACTTCCGGGTGCGCTAACGCGACGC
This sequence comes from Lissotriton helveticus, assembly GCF_964261635.1. Taxonomy (NCBI): domain Eukaryota; kingdom Metazoa; phylum Chordata; class Amphibia; order Caudata; family Salamandridae; genus Lissotriton; species Lissotriton helveticus. The sequence continues at coordinate 1,957,279,606 of NC_136059.1, read as the reverse complement.
GTCATATGACGCATTACGCGACAACGCAATACGTCGCGGTTACGCGACGCGTCACCATGTTGTTTCCTAACACGGCAGTTGCGCTAATGGAACGTTTACCAGTTCGCGGACCGGGTCGCGGCAAGGAATTAAGCTAACGGGAAGCTACCCGGTTCGCGGACCAGGAGCGAAACAAAAAAAAATATTTTAAAAAAAATACATAAAAAAATTGTATTAAAAACATATAAAATATATTTTTCGATTTAAAGAAGAATACATTTTAAAGCTTTTGATATTTGCTATTAAAAAACCATTGAAATTCACTTAAAAAACCATAGGTTATAGACCATATATAGTTGGGAATTAGCATTTACAAAACCTTGAAAATTCACTGAAAAAACCATAGGTTATAGACCATATATAGTTAGGAATTAGCATTTACAAAACCTTATTTTACTCACACAAAACCATTGAAATTCCATATATAGTTAGTTGCACTAACTATATATCGCGCACCCGCAATCCACTGCTGATGATGTCACATATTACATCATTCATGACATGGTCAGTGACATCACTGATGACATCACTGATGACATCTCAAATGACATCACTGATGACATCACTGATGACATCTCAAATGACATCACTGATGACATCACTGATGACATCTCATTTGACATTACTGATCACATCACTGATGACATCATTCATGTGATAATACGATGAACTTCTTCAGACTCTAATGTAACCTTAGATACACTCAGTGTAAACAGACACTCACAGACTGTCACTCATCCATGAAGTTACACACACACCTAGTCAGTCATGCAAAGAATCAATCACACCTCCATTTTCTCAACTATACAGTTATACACACCTTACTTATTCAAACACATACTAACACATATTTACTCTCTTATACAATCCCGGATACAAGTTCACAATGATCCATACAGCCACTCACACATTCACTGGCTCCTATGCACAGTTATTTATATATGTCAACTCTCACATGTACTGTGTTTTACATATGTACTTACTTTGACATGTAGCACTGAGATATCCATTCACTCACCAATACACTCATGCACACAGTCAACCGCCCATACAGCTGTTTCCACATGCACTTTTGAACCCATACATCTAGTGAATCAACTGCTCACACATCTATGCACAGAGTCATACACCTCCCAGACACCCACACACACACTCTGTCTCCCATACAAATACATGGGCAACCAATCAATAACCCATATAGTTACTCATATAGCTACTGATCAACACATGCAGCAGTTTACAGAACAAAATATATATTGATGCAGAAATTAAGACAGTTTAGTCACTAACCCATGCACTCAGTGAGACACATTTAATCACTCACTCATACAGTCAGTCATGCACCTACTAAATCCTACATCCAGACACTAATATATCCACTCATTCTTCAATATGTAAGACATATTTTAACTTTACAGAAACATACAGTCACTGGATGTTGTCACCAGTGATGTCATCAGTGATGTCATTTGAGATGTCATCAGTGATGTCATCAGTGATGTCATTTGAGATGTCATCAGTGATGTCATCAGTGATGTCACTGACCATGTCATGAATGATGTAATATGTGACATCATCAGCAGTGGATTGCGGGTGCGCGATATATAGTTAGTGCAACTAACTATATATGGAATTTCAATGGTTTTGTGTGAGTAAAATAAGGTTTTGTAAATGCTAATTTCTAACTATATATGGTCTATAACCTATGGTTTTTTCAGTGAATTTTCAAGGTTTTGTAAATGCTAATTCCTAACTATATATGGTCTATAACCTATGGTTTTTTCAGTGAATATATATATATATATATATATATATATATATATATATATATATATATATATATATATATATATATTACCTACTGGCAGTCGCCAGTAGGTATATATAGTTAGGATTTTTTTCCTATGGGATTTTTGAAAATTCTATGTCGAATAACTTTGGCGTTTGAGGACGGAATTGGCTGAAATTTTCAGGAAAATGGAACATTTTGTTGCTGAGCAGCCACTGAAAATTTGGGGGGGTTTCGTCAAGGGGGGGCCGAGAAAAAATGGGGGTCCCAAAACGCGTTTTTCCCATGCAATTTTCCATAGGGCGGTTGGACTCACTTTTAGCTCGAACGGCTGAATGGATTTCCACGAAACTTGGCAAAATTGTAGATATTGTTTGCCCAATGTGCCTTTGCTAGGTCTCAATATATGTGCTCCAGTGGATTTTAATAAATTAACGTTCAAAAAAATATATATATCTGTAACAGCGCTCCTGTTAGCGCCCCGGTTCGCGTACCTGACGCGTAACGGAACTTCGCGAAGCGAAGCTGATTGGCTCTCCGGTGTCTGTCAACATTCTAAACAGTCCGGAGCGGCCGCCATCTTGTCTCTCGGTAGGATCGAGAGACAAGAGGTGAAGAAAAACGAAGGGGGAAATTAATAAAAGGGGGCAAGGTAGACCCCTCCTGACCCCCTAGGATTGATGAGGGGGCTATTAAAGGGTCCCGCGGTCCCGTTTTTTCGCGGTAGAGGCGCTACCCAGTACCCGAACCGGGTAGCTAACCGGTAGCGTAACGGGAGTCCGCCATCTTGTGTTTCGGTCGAATTTAATCACAAGATGGAGGAAAAACATTGTGGGAAATGGGTATAAGGGGGCACGGGAGACGTATCCTGACCCCCTAGGTTTTTTAAGGGTGGCTGAGGAGGCTCATATATGTCGGAAAAAAAAAACATAAATTTTTCGCGCGGTTAGCTGCCGGTACGCGAACCGGGTAACGAACCGGGAAGCGAACAAAAGTGAAAATTAGTGAAAAAAGATACATTTGAAATTTTTAAAGAGTAATCATAGTTAAGGTAGCTCTGAAAATAGCTTTTGGGTTCTGTGTAAGTTCTAGGTACTTATAAGTAGGTACCAATACATAGTCTTAAATTCAGGATGAAAATTCTGTTCCCCTCATCTGAGAAGTGAACTCCATCTCCTCTGTAGATATCTTGCATGTAGTAACGCAAGTTATTGTTGTAGATGGAGCCCATTCCATGGTCTCTCATGTAAGCTGAAACAGACTTATTTACATGCTTCCTCGATTTCTCAATTTGTGGACAAAATTGGTTGGACCACCTCCATTTCTGTCTTTGGCATATATTTGAATATACCAAGGCAGTTTGAGGAAAAAGTGCCATCAATTGCTCAAAGGTGTCCTTTAAAAGCATTTCCAGACCTACCCCAGTCAAAGTGCCCAAGTCATTTCCTCCACAGTGCACAATTACCAGGTCAGGGTTTGGCAAATGCAAAAAGGTTTTCACCAATGGTATCAATTAATCCTCTGTGGCCCATCCAGTTGATTTCCACATTTTGTAAATTGAGGTTGTGTACATTTCTATTATCAGCATACCTTTGATCCCAGTGGATGTAACTATGTCCAATAATCCAGACAGAAAACATGGTGAGAGTATGTTCTGCTGCAGTCAGATGAAGTGTGGGAATGAAATGGCAGTTGAAACAGTAGGAGTTTGTTATGAAAAAAACTGTGGAGTTTCAGTGCTAATGATTCAGTAGCAGTGATTGGTGGATTATGATTGCTGAAAACAGAAAGTTAGGGTGCATGGATGAGTTCTTTGAAAGATGTCATTTGAATGGTTAAGAAAAAATCATTTGAAGTAACATTGCACTGGATAAGCAGGTGTACTGAGAGTTCAGAGTTCAGTTGAAACATTGTTGTGTGAGAGGTCTTTCAGGAGGTAGTTGCTATGGAAAAAAGGCAGAAAGGGCAGAGGGGGAAGGGAGTTCATTTGAAAAAAGTGAGGGAAGAGTTTTGATTGGCTGACATGAGGGATATGTGTGAAGAATTACAGGATTTATGTGCCATTGCTGGTTGCAGACTCAGAAGATCATACCCTTTGCTCTGCTAAAGAAAAATTGGTGTGTGCCTGAGACTGTTTTCAAACTCAAAAATCATTTGCTAAGGTGAGAAAAGATTTATTTACTTTAGATATAGACTAGTATGGTTTATGGAGAAAATAAGGAAGCCAGCTGTGCATTTAAAATATTGTTTTGTGTCAAGAGGGCCTGTCACAGGTTAGCCCCACCGAAGCTTTGCCGGCCCACTAGGCAGGCTCCCTCGGCCCCTTGGTACTCAGTTGAGCTTAGAACAGCAAAAGCATTATGTAAAAGGTTAGAAAGGGCCTGGCGAGTTAACTATCATGAATCCGACAAAGAAATACTAAAAATCAGCCTAAAGGCATATAAAGAAAGTATTAGAAAGGCCAAGACTACCTACTATACAGACCGCATTGAGAAGGCCAAGAACTCAGCCAAAGAACTATTCGATACAGTGGTGAGTTTATCATCCCCTAAACCGATGACAGAGCAGGCCAATCTCGAACTGTGTGAATCTTTGGCTGACTTTTTTCGCACCAAGGTTCAAGCAATATTTACCCCGCTTGAACATCAGGTGGCCCTTAGTCTAGCGGAAGGGTCCCTTAGGGCACCTGCTGCCAAACTCAGGGCGGACAAATTTCAGACCTTCAAGCCAGTAAATTCAGAAGATGTCTTAAAACTTCTAATGGCAACTAAATCTGGGTCCCCTCAAGATCCCTGCCCCACGTCAATTGCTAAACTGGCTGCTGGCCCTATTTCGGACTATCTGGCCAGTATATTCGATTTGATGTTCGAGAAAGGCGAGAAAGGCGATTTTCCAAGAATGTGGAAGCGGGCTTCTATCCGTCCACTACTTAAGAAACCATCGCTGGATATCACCGACCCCAACAACTATAGGCCAATTGCTAGACTACCTCTGCCGGCAAAACTCATTGAAAAAATTATGAACCACCAGCTCTGTGCTTTTCTGCAGAATTCGAAGGGTCTAGATCCGGCCCAACATGGGCTTAGGGACGGGCACAGCACCGAGACCGCCCTGATTAAGTCCACCTAGGAGGTCCGGAAGGTGCTCGACGAGGGAGGCCAAGCAGTGCTGATCCTATTGGATCTGTCTGCGGCCTTCGATACGGTTCACCATGCCATGCTGGTGAATCGATTGGAGGCCTGTGGGATTCAGGGACAAGCACTTAACATCTTGAAGGCCTTCCTGAAAGATCGGATACAAGTGGTGGCCATGGGAGACTTCGAATCAAGACCTTTCGAACTCCCCGGGGGGGTCCCTCAGGGATCCTCCCTTAGCCCCACGTTGTTTAATATCTATGTATCCTCCCTTGCCCCAGTGATTCGTGCCTTCGGATTTGAGTTAACATCCTACGCGGACAACACTCAGATTGTGGTCTCAGTGATGCCGGGAAAAGAGCTAGGGGTAGCAGCGAGATTCCAGGATTGTATGTCCGCGGTAAGTTCATGGATGGCAAAAAGCTGCTTAAAACTAAACTCCTCCAAGACCGAGGTGCTCACCTTTGGTTCCAACACCAATCTTTGGAGTTCTAAGTGGTGGCCTACAGATATGGGCCCGCCGCCATCTCCAGTCCAAAAGGTGAAGAATCTTGGAGTTATTATAGATAACCAACTGACCTTTAAACCCCAGGTCAAGGCGTTGACTTCCTCAATATACTGGATACTGAAAACCATTAGGAAGGTTCTTCCTTTTCTGCCAGAGGGAAGTAGGAGGACAGTGGTGACGGCGCTAGTTCTCTCGCGCCTTGACTACTGTAATAGCCTCTATTTAGAGGCTCAACAGGGGGTGCTTAACAAACTTCAGGTCCTACAAAATGCAGCTGCCCGCCTGATCGGGGGCCTGTCCAAGTTTTCATCAGTCACTAAGGAACTGAAGAGGCTTCATTGGCTCCCGATGAGGAAGAGGATTTTATTTAAAACCCTCTGCATTGTTTTTAAGGCACTGCATGGTGTGGGCCCGGCGTTTCTCCAGGATCATTTCCAGTGGTTCAGACCAGGGAGACAACTGAGGTCTGCCACAATTGGACTGATTAAAACATCACGGATCAGGAAAGTACGCTGGGGAGGCAGGAGCTTTGTGGGAGGAGCGGTAAAAGCATGGAACTCCCTCCCCTTGTCCCTCAAATTAAACACCAACCTGCTGGCCTTTAGGAAAAATCTTAAAACCTGGCTTTTTTCCCTCTAACATGACTGTCTGAACCTTAGGGAGTTACCACTTCAGCGCCAGGACACCGACTGGTATTTGTGCGCTCTATAAGTGTTATAAATAAATAAATAAATAAATAAATAAATAAATAAATAAATAAGTATATTCATTATATTTTCCAAAAGGATTTTGCTTCCTTGACAAATTGTAATTGGAGAAAATGTGAAGTATTAGTACTGACAGAGTGTGCTTGTACATAAGAGCTGTGCTGTGTTTTCAAATTATGACCAGAAAATCGTTTTTAAAAAAAAAGAAATGCTTTTTACATTTATGAGAAGGACAAAATGGTGTTTGCTTCTTTAATTAAATATTTCATTTCCCACCATGAATATGGGAGAATAATTTGCTTGTTTGTCGGTTTAAAAACACGTTTCTTGAAGTCATTTAGGTTTCACAATATGTTCTGCAAGAGTTTCATAGTCAACATGGGGGCAAATTTACAAAGCTTATGAGCCACATTCACGTCATTTTCTCCACGTTAAAAGTGACTTTAAAGGTGGTGCAAGGTCCTTGTATATACGCCCTCATGAGTGCTTTGCAAATTTAAGTCATTTCCCCGTGGTGCAAGGTCCTTGTAAATACGCCCCCATGTGTGCTTGGCAAATTTAAGTACTGACAGGGTGTGCTTGTACATAGGAGCTGTGTTGTGTTTTCAAATTATGACCAGAAAATCGTTTTTTTTTTAAAAAGAAATGCTTTTTACATTTATGAGAAGGACAAAATGGTGTTTGCTTCTTTAAATAAATATTTCACTCCCCACCATGAATATGGGAGAAAAATTTGCTTGTTTGTCGGTTTAAAAACACGTTACTTGAAGTCATTTAAGTTTCACAATATGTTCTGCAAGAGTTTCATAGTCAACATGGGGGCAAATTTACAAAGCTTATGAGCCACATTCACGTCATTTTCCCCACGTTAAAAGTGACTTTAAAGGTGGTGCAAGGTCCTTGTAAATACGCCCTCATGAGTGTTTGGCAAATTTAAGTCATTTCCCCGTGGTGCAAGGTCCTTGTAAATACGCCCCCATGTGTGCTTGGCAAATTTAAGTACTGACGTACATAGGAGTTGTGCTGTGTTTTCAAATTATGACATGAAAATGGTTCATAAAGAAAAGGAATGCTTTTTACATTTATGACAATGACAAAAAGGTGTCTGCTTCTTTAAATAAATATATCACTTCTCACCATCAATCTGGGAGAATAATTTGCTTGTTTGTCGGTTAAAAAATCGTTACTTTAAGACATTTAGGTTTCACAATATGTAATGCTAGAGTTTCATAGTCACTATGATGATAATGATATACATTTAGAACTGTGTAGGAGGCATGGAGAAACTGAGGCTTCTGTAAGTGTCAAGGGAGGTGAGTAATGTACATTGCTCTGTTGCATACAGTCCTCATCTTCTGCGTACTCTTGGATATGCTAGACTACATCTGCAAAATGAGATACCTAAGCTGAGGAAATACAGGTGATGTGATTGTGAAATGAGCAAAAATATCTGAACTTTTTTCAATTAAATCACCTGTGTTTCCTAACATTACGAATCACATTGTGCAGATGAGGTTTAGGCCTGTCCAGGGAGACAGAGAAGGTCTGGCCTTTGTTCAAGAGTGCAGTGGGCATGACTCATTTCGTTGGTAGGCCTGCACATGTATTATCTCCTCTGTACTCTTCAACAAGCCTAAATTTCATCTGCAACCCTGAGTAGGCCTCACCTCAAACAAACCTCTGGATAGGCCACACCTTATCGGCATCCTGAACCAATCATTTAAAATGTTTGGGGCAGATTTATGATGGCCGTGCGCCTCTTTTGCGCCGCCGTTGCGTCACTTTTGTGAGGCTGCGGCAGCGCAAAAGATGCGCCATGTTGCGACATATTTACAACTTGATGCATCTGTGCAGATGTGTCATGCTGTAAAGTCCTGCGCCACATGAAAACTGCGTCAGGTTTCATGTGGGTGTTTTGTTGCAGGGTGGGCGTTCACTTGCATGAAAGCCCTGTAAAACTAACACAGTGAAATTTACAAGATTTCACTGAGTCAGCTTTATGGCATTGCTGAATCAAATCCTTACGCCTGTTTGAAACAGGCATAAGGAGTGACGCACCATGCAATGTGTGGCTTGCCCCTGTGCATTGCAGGAGTCATGTCGCGCTTGCGACGTGAATCCTGCAATGCGCCGCTTTTGCGGCACAGATGCGTGACGCATCTTTGCTGTTTTTGCCTCATGGTGCTCCGCATTGTAAATGCGGCACATCATGGGTGGCAGAGCAGCGGCGCACGTTAACTGGTGCATCCCTGGGGATGCGCCAGTTAACATAAATCTGCCCCTTTACATTTAAGTATGAGCAGGGGACACAGAGTCGGTGAGGCTTATCCAAGGTTAAGAAGAGATGAGTCCTGTTCACTGAAAACTTGGACATAGGCCTCACCTCCTCAGCATCGCTGGACATGGCTAAATAATATCTGCAAAATGTTACTCTTGTTAAACAATTTTACTATTATAGTCTCTGAGATTTGTCTCTTACTCTGCAACATCTCATTGTTGTTCTCTTTCTTTAAAGATAACGACAACATCAACCATGAGTGATAATGAGCAATCTGTTGATCTCAATCTTATCATTGAACTTGTCATTGAAACGTCAGTGGAAGTAGATCCCTTGGATGATTTATATCCTGTGGATGATGAAGAATATGATGAGGATGCCGATTTGTCAGAATTGTATGACATAGGGTGGGCAGCTGACCTGCTCGAGTCTATTGAACTATAAAGACTTTTAAAAATAAATTTAAATTACTGGAAATGAAAAGTAACCATGTTAACCGTTTTATTTAAATTTAAATACAACTTCAAAAACAGCTTGTGTGAAGTGTCTTTAATAAAATAGTGAAATATGCTAATAAAATTAGTTCAGATTCACATATAAAAGAGCACAGGTCAAATGTAGAAGCATTCCATTTCTTTGCTACTATTTGTGAGTTTTAAATTTGTCAATGCACTAAAAATTATTGTATGTAGAATTGACAACTAGTGTGTTAATTTTTTGACGACTGTTATTGATTTACTGTTTGGTAATAGTGGTTAATAACATTTTTTATTATATTTTACCACAGATTCAACTGCAGATCATTTCAAAATTAAAAAATGCCTTTAAGGCAAAGGAGGAGAAAGGCTACAAAACGTCAAACACAGCAGCTTAGTACATGCATGCAGCAGTCCTCTACAATAAAAACTCGTCAAGTCACCAAAAAAGCTCCGGGTAAGACAACGAAATCTTTCCTAAGAAACATTTCCAGAAAAAAAAGTATCACTACAGAACATGTTTTAGTCCAGAAGAAGAGAGTCAATTTAAACAGGAAGGAAAGGCCCCTTAATAAAGTTAGTGGTAGAGCAGGAGAAAACTCTGTGAGTGCCGGTAGAAGGCACAATCAATTTAGGGACATTCGTAGACGAATGTTCCGCAACAGGATAATTGTAAATTTGATGAAAAATGTAAAGAAAGGTCAACAGAAACTGGCTTTTTATAAGAAAAAGAAAAATGTTGAGAAAAGTATTGATCAGGCTTTGGAAATGAAGCGAAAGTTATTTATTTTGGTAATCAATAGAATTAGGAAACTAAACAAGGCAATTTATGAATTCAAAACAAATAGTAGATGGAAGAGAATAGTTAATCGTACATATTTTTGTGAAGTATTTTCAGGAGAATGGATGTATAGTTCAAGTTGTGAGGCATTTTTCAATGAGGAGAGTTACTTTCAGGACAATGATTTGGTGCATGCAGTTGACACCAGTGGTCGAGCATATGAGGTGAAAGACGGTTGTCCAGTTGAAAAAGAAAAACTTGTGTCAACAGAGGCAGAAGAGGTGTTAGGTGATGAAGTTTTATGGAGACGTGCTAAGGGTCCAGTGTACACCTGGAAATGTAGTAGTATTTGCAGTGTGCGACAGGATTCCATCAATTTGCTTTGTGATTTTGTACGGACATTTAATAAGAAAAGTTTAAAAGAGAAAATGAAGTTGTTGCAGGAATTAGATCGATGCAGAGTGAGAGAAGTGACAGGTTTACATGGTCATTCACTGGCTTGTCTTTCCAGGAGAGTATGCCAGAGTGTTTTTCATCATTTCAGGATGCTAGCAGTCTATCATAATAAAGTGAGGAAATTAGTGAGAATGTTGTATTTTGCTAAGAGTCCAGCAATTAAGCTTAAACAATTAAGCAGTGCTCTTTTGCATGGTTCTGAAGTAGATGTGAAGAATATTTGTGAAGATATTGAGTTTTGTTACTTTGCAAGTAAAGAGGAGAATGTTGAAATTGACCCAGAAGAAGAAGGTAATGTGGAAGAGAGTGTACAGATTTCCAGTACAGATCATTTTCAGAAGGAAATTGCCACGTTTCAGGTGAAATCAAGTGAGAGGCCTAATTTCACTTGTGTGTTTTGTCGACGCACTTATTATAAGAATCAGACTAAGTTAGTGGATTTATATGCAAAAAGTGAAAGGAAAAATAATAGTGAATGGAAGGATTTCGCAACATACTTGATGGTAGAAAATTGTTTTGATTTGGGATTGGATCAACGAGTGAGTACTTATTGTTGTAACAAATTAAATGAAAACCGGATGCCTGCTAGAGCGGTTCATAATAATCTGGAATTGGTTGACATTCCTTCTGAATTGAAGGATTTAAATACTTATGAATCTATTTTAATTCAAATTGTCCATCCCTTTCAGGCTATTGTACGAATGGAGCCAAAGACAGGGAAATTGCCTCCATCAGATTTACAGAGAGGATTAAAGGGAAGAGTTGTTTATTTGCCTCTAGATTTGAAGAAAAACATTAATACAATTGGAGTAGAGAAAGTGGAAGAGGAACCTCTGGTTATCTTAGTTAATGGGGTTCCGACAAAGAGTAAGAAAATCTGGCAAGATTTAGTGGATGTTAGGAAAGTCAAAAAGGCAACATTGTATTTGATGAAAAACAATGAGTACTACAAGAATGTATGTGTTGCAGAAGAGGAAGTAAGTGAAGAAGAGTACAGCGATTTGTGTGCTGGACAAATTGAGAAAGTAGAAGCCTCTAAAAATGAAGAAATATATGAACATTATAGTGTTCATCCTTTGCATTCCAAGGAAGTCATGGGGAATGCTTTTGAGTTGTTTCAAATGAAACAAGCCAAAGGGAGTCCCATTAGTGTTTGGGAGGAAAGTTTGGAAGCTCGGTGTTTCCCACAGCTATTTCCAACAGGTCAAGGAGGAAGATATGATGAGCGACCTGATCAAATTCCTGCTTCTGAATACCGGACTTTACGATTGTATGCAGAAGATCCTAGGTTTCGTCAATGCATTCCCTATTTGTTTCATCTACTGTTTGAAAGTGATCTGTCTGGACTGTCATATGCAGTTAACCACATCTTGAAAAGTGGTGTACAGATGCAAAATATCTCGGCAAGGGACTTTATGGATAAAGTCAATGTGCAAGACAGTATTTTGGATTCTCACCTGATTAATCTCATGGCATGTCAGCGTGGTACTAATGAGTACTGGTACCGTCGTCATGGTGATTTAAAATGTATGCTGAGGAACTTAGGAACTCCCACATGGTTCCTCACTCTCAGCTGTGCCGAGTATGGCTGGGAAGACTTACTTGAATTTCTACGAGAGGCAAATGGAAACATTGAAAATATCGAATTCAAGACACCCGGAGAACTGTGCTCTTTAGATCCAGTGAATGTATGCAGGTACTTCAATCATAGATTTGAAGCTATGATGTCTTTCATCATGAACAAGAAGAATCCACCTCTTGGAGAGGTGTTGGATTTCTTCTGGAGAAAGGAGAATCAAGCAAGAGGTGCTCCTCATATACATATGCTGCTATGGATCAAAGATGCACCCAAATTTGGAACAGATCCGGATGACTTAGTGATGAGTTTCATAGAACAGTAAACTACATGTGCTGTTCCAAAGACAAAGGAAGACAAAAGCCTAAGAGAACAAGTTTTACGCTTTCAAAGCCATCGTTGTGGAAAGTACTGTCGTCGTAAATTCAGAAACAAGGACAAGTTCTACACAAAATGTCGTTTTGGATTTCCACGATCGGTGATATCTAAAGGAAGAGTGAACAGTTTGATGTCTTCGCTGCGACATAATGTGAGGAGTAAATCACCCAAAAATACATACAATTTGAAAAGAAACGTAGAGTCCAAGTACATCAACGACTACAACCCAGTGATTTTGTCCATGTGGAATGCTAACATGGATATACAGTTTGTGGCTGATAACTGTATGGCTGTGGCTCGCTATGTGATATCTTACATCACAAAAAAAGAAAAGACAGAATTGAAGGATATGTGGGAGGACATTTCCCATGAAAAGAGCCTCAGTAAGAAGTTGTACAGTTTCAGTCTGAAGATGTTGTCGCATCGAGAAATCGGAGCTTACAAATGTTCTGACCGGTTATCTTCAGCAAGTCTCTATGCCAAATCTAGGAGTATCATTTGGGCGAGTCTTGGTCTTGCTGCAACGCGTAATCGAGTTCTGAAACCTGTACGGGAAATTGAGTATTTGGCGGAAAAGGAGCCAAACTGTACAGATATTTTGAAGACCAACATGTTGGATACATATTATCCAAATAGAAGCAGTCACCTCGAGAATGTTTGTCTGTATGAGATTCTACAAAATTACATATTCAAGAGGAACATCAAAGAAGATATTGATAAAGGAGTGTATGCTGTAATTGGAAGTGAGGGATGTCTGGTCAAGCAAAGAAAATGCAATTGGTAAATCATCGAAAATTGAGTGGCGAATCTCCTGAAAGCAAAGAGTTTTTCTATTTAGCTCTTTTTCAACTTTTCAAGCCTTGGCGTGCAGAAGAGGAACTGCTTGGAGATTTCCTCTGTTATGAAGACTCTTTCAATGCAGCCAAGGAGACCATAGAATGTCCTGTTTTTCCAAAATATCTAGAAATGTTGAATGCGGAAATCGAGCAGGAAGCAACAATTGCAGCCGAGATTGCTAGAGACAGTTCTCAGGACAGTCAGAGTTCTGTTTCATTGAGTCAGGATCCACTAGGAGGACCAGTTATCAAAAATGAAGCTGCCACTGCCATGATTGAAGTGGAAAGAGCCATGGCACATGCTCAGGAGGATGCGGTTAACTTAGAAGATTTGGAAAGACAACTCAACTTTGAGCAGAGGAAAATATATGACGAAGTTACAAACCAAATTGATCATGGATTAAGTCATGAGAAGAAAGAGTGCTCATGTACGTCGTTGAAGCCTGTCCGACTGTACGTGAGTGGAGAAGCAGGAACTGGAAAAAGTTTCCTAATTAAAGCAATTTCATGGTATCTGCAGAAAAGGACCGAGTCATCGCTGTCTTGTGTTGTCACCGCTCCAACTGGGCTGGCAGCACATAACATTAAAGGGATTACTTTACATCGTCTACTGATGCTGCCAGTGGAGCATGATAACAAATTACAATACCACAAGTTATCTGGAGATGCTTGTTGTGAAGTTTCCAGAGTCCTGAAGAAGATGAAACTTCTTATCATTGACGAAGTAAGCATGGTTTCTAATGTCATGCTTGCCTTTGTGCATTTGAGAATGCAGGAAGTTCTTAAAACAGAGTATGATGTGTTATTTGGTGGCAAACACATCATTGTTTTCGGTGATCTTCTGCAGCTGACACCACTGAAAGGACAACCAGTGTTTAAACTGCTTACGCATGAAGATACCAGGAAGTGCCTAGGGAGCATTGGCAACGTTAACATATGGTTAAACTTCAATTATGCTGAGCTGCGTGAAAATATGCGTCAGGTGAAGGATGAAGATTACAAGAATATTCTACAAGATGTTAGAGTCGGGAAAGTGACCGTGCATGGGAAAGAAGCTTTACATGCACGATTACTGTCAAATTTGTATCCAGAAGAAGACATTCTGCCAGAGAATATTTTTCGGAAAATTACTGAGAAGAAATCTGGAATATGTTTGATGCCAACTCTTGCAGAATGTGCCATCTTCAACAACAAAATGTTGAATTTAGAAAAGCAAGAGATTGTGAAACTGGAAGCTATTGACAGAATAGAGCATATGGGAGCAACAATTATTTTGTCTGAGAATTTGAAATCTAAATTGGATTCATTAGAGAAGACGATCTTCTCGTCAGGGATAATCCATTATGTCTGCTCCTGACTGAAACTTGGTTGGGAGAGGCGTCTAACCCAGATATCTTTACTGCGATCCCTCCAACCTACAATATCTTTCGCCAAGACAGAGCTAAGGGTAGGGGGGGAGGAGTCGCTGTGGTGGTGAGGAAGAACATCTCCTGCTCAGTTCTTCCCGTGAATTCCATCAAGGGCTCTGAATCCCTTGGCTTTATGCTTAGACTGTCTCCTGGTCAAGCGCTTAAGGGACTACTGGTCTATAGGCCTCCGGGCCCGGTGGGCTCCTTTTGGGAGGACCTACAGACAGCTATCTCGGAGTTGGCGCTGTCTGCACAGCATTGCTTGCTGGCAGGCGATTTTAACTTTCATCTCGATGTCCCGGATGATCCGGATGGGACGAAACTCCTGGATATTACATCTCCGCTCGGCCTGGCACCGTTTGTGTTAGGGCCTACACATGAGAAAGGACACACTCTCGACCAAGTGTTCTCTTCTGTCCCAATTGTTGACATCGATACACGGCCGGTGCTCTGGTCGGACCACAGGCTGATTGGGTTCTCCGTGTTGGAGAATGGGCGGTCTGACACCTGTGCCCCCACGGTGCCCAGATCAGCCTCGAGAGCTTTGCACAGAGTGACGCCTGCTATGTTGGAGCAGGCGCTCACGGAACATCTGTGTCCTCTCGTGGGGGATCCGGAAAGAGACACTGAGGCCCTGCAGCGATGGCTGACTGAGAGGTTAGATGATCTTGCCCCAAGGGTAACCCCCCGGTCCACAGCGATACGGCAATCTGCGCCATGGTTTAGGAAGGCGCTGCGTGCGGCTCGCAGCCAATGTAAGGTTGCGGAGCGGGCCTGGCGCCTTCAATATGATGGGGAGGCTAAACTTGCCTATAGGTCGGCGGTGAAGGCCTACCACCGTGATATTCTTGGTGCCAAGCGGGATTACCTTGCCAGGAGGATTGAGGCGTCGGCGAACTCCTGTAAGGAGATCTTCACGATTGTGAAGGAGTTCACGTCCCCTACCTTCTATTCACCCCCGCCTGTATCATCTGATGCGTGGGCGTGTGATCTTGCCACTTTTTTTACCAACAAGATTAAGGCAATTCAGGCCTCCTTCTCGGAGAGCTTGATGGAGGGCTGCTGTGGTCCCGGGGCAGGATTTGGAACATCGTCCGTGCCAACGGCAGTACTGGCTGACTTTCCACCTGTCTCCAGTGACATGTCCCGGTTTCAGTTGGCCAGTCTTAAATCTGGCTCGCCTCTTGACCCCTGCCCCGCCAAATTTTTGGCTGGGATGGCGGCAGTGGTGGACCCTTTGGTCAACCCGATCCTCAATGCTTCCTTGAGGGAGGGGATTGTTCCACGCACCTGGAAAAGGGCGATGGTGATCCCCCTCCTGAAAAAGCCTGGTCTTGATGCCGAGGTTTTGGCCAATTATAGGCCAATTTCACTCCTCCCTGCTTTGGCTAAGATTACAGAGAAACATGTCCATGGCGTCTTGTCGAGCTTTCTTGAATCCAACAATTTGCTCCATCCATCCCAATCCGGTTTCCGTCCGAATTTTAGCACGGAAACGGCGTTGGTGGAGGTCTCTGAGATCATCAGGGAGACCTTGGATGTGGGTGGCAAGGCCATGCTAGTCATTTTGGACCTGTCGGCGGCCTTCGACACCGTCCCCCATGAGGCGCTTCTCGCCAGGCTTTATGACATCGGCCTAAGGGGGACGGTGTTCAGATGGTTTACATCTTTTCTGGAGGGCCGCCGCCAGACGGTCTGGGTCTCCCAGAGCTCCGCCGAGATGCCGCCACTGGGAGTCGGGGTTCCACAGGGTTCTGTGTTGAGCCCGACGTTGTTTAACATCTTTATGTCCCCTCTGGCGGCGGCGGTGGAGGCTTACGGAGCCCAAATCGTGTCCTATGCTGACGACACGCAACTCCTCTTCACATGTGGCAAAGATCAGCCATTTGATGGGGAGAGAATTCGGGATTGCCTGGACACGGTCTTCGGTTGGTTCCAGCGTAATAGTCTGAAGGCCAACTCCAGCAAGTCGGAGGTTCTATTTTTCGGCTGTGCTATCGATCCCGAGTGGCGGCAGTGGTGGCCGGCTGCCATGTGTCCCCCGGCTCAATCCTCCTCGGTTGCCAAGAACCTTGGTGTTAAGCTTGATAACAAGCTCTCTTTGAGAGCGCACGTTCTCGGCCTGTCCGGCACCTGTTTCGGCATTCTGAAAATGCTCCGCAAGTTTCTTCCTCTACTATCTGCGGAGCACAGACGGATTACGGTGCAGGCGCTCATCGGATCCAGGCTAGATTATGCCAATGCCCTTTTCCTAGGCATACCGGACTACTTGGTCCAGCGGCTGCAGGTGGCACAGAACTCTGCAGCCCGTGCGATTTTTGGTCTGCATAGACGAGCACGGGCTTCTGGGCTGCTGCAGTCGCTTCACTGGTTGCTGATCCGGAAGCGGATTATGTTTAAATCCCTGACGCTTGTGCATAAAGCTTTGTTTGGATCAGGCGCGGGATATCTGCAGAAGAGATTGGCTTTCTATCGCCCTGCTCGCTCACTGCGTTCAGAATCCCTTTTTACTGCTGTGGTTCCACGTGTGAGGAAGGCCCGCATGGGGGGGCGTTCTTTCAGCCTCAAGGCCTCCCAGTTGTGGAATTCGCTCCCACTGGCACTCCGTAGCACTCCCAATTTGTTTCAATTCAGAAAGAATCTGAAAACTTGGCTTTTTAATCTTTCTGCTTAGGTGGGTTTTCTTGTTTCTTCTTCTGGGATCTGTCTTTCTTGTTATGTTGTTGTACATTGTAGCTGATTGTGGAAAGCGCCGGGACACTCTTTTAGAGTAGCCGAGCGCTATATAAACGCTTTTTAACATAACATAACATAACTATATCTAAAACTGCTGGTTTTGAAAAGACTCTGAATGTGTGCTTAAATTGCCGTATCATTTTGAGAAGGAATTTACATGTTGAAAGAGGTCTGGTAAATGGATCAATGGGTAATGTTGTTGATTTTGAGAAATACAGAAATAGAGATGGAATTGAATTTTTAAAAATAAAATTTGATGGCATTGAGGAAGTACAGCTAATTGGTCGTTGCTCTGCTAGGTTTTTGCTTGTAAAAGACTTATATGTTCGCCGTAAGCAGTTTCCTGTTTGCTTGGCATATGCGGTGACAATCCATAAATCGCAAGGTTTAAGTGTAGACACTGCATTGGTGAATATTGGCAGTTCTGTGTTCAAGGAGGGTATGGCATATGTGGCATTGTCACGAGTCAGAACTTTATCGGGATTGTACTTGATTGAGTGTGATGTCACAAACATTTGTGCGGATCTAGATTGTGTTAAGGAATACAATAGGTTAAGAACAGAGTATGCGCCACATTTGCCTCAATATCCTTTGTTTGAGAAACGTGTGGTAGGCCAGAAACAAAGAAATGTGACCAATAGTAGGGAGGTTGTAGCAAAAAGACGAAAAGTCGATGAACCCGAAATTATAAGCAGAAAGAAAATGGATTCTGTTGAAGATGTTGTTGGTTTTCAATTTGAAAATAGTTCTGGTGTCAACTGCTATGCTAATGTAGTGGTTAATGTTGTCTTTTCTCTAGAAACTTTAAAAGAACAGATTGTGATCAATTCGGATCAAAGTTTTTGCTGTTTGTTGAATTCTGTGTTAGAGAAATGTAGCACTGATAGAACAAAAATAGAAAGTGTGTCTGAAATTCGAAATCTGTTAGACAAGTGATCAGGTCAAACGCAATTCTCTTAAAATATTCAGAAAGATTGTCAGGAGTTTTTAATGTATATGCTTGATGTATTGCAAGATGAAGGTGTAGATGTAGATCATCTGTTTGGCCTTTCTTATCAATGGCAGCATGACTGCGAGAACTGTAGGGTATCAGGTACTACTAGTGTAGACTCAGAAAGATTTATATATTTAACTTTGCCAGACAGTAAATCAGTGTCCTTTAATAAGCTAGTAAAAGCAGCCGATCAAAACATGGAGTGTAGCCAATGTAAGTCTGCAATGCTGTCCACATTATTTATACGAAGATATGGCCAGTATGTCATTTTAATGTTCCAACGATGTAGGCCTGATGGAACAAAATTGACAACTTTAATTAAAAAATTTGTGGCTTCGCAGTTGTCAATATCAGGAAGGACTTTTGTAACTGCAGCAATTATATATCATGACGGTCCTTCAACAACATCAGGACATTACACAGCTTATTTGAAGTCTGGAAACGGCTGGTCATTCTGCAATCGTTCTGTTTTAACTTTCAAAAAAAGAATGCCTTTTGACCGTAAAAATTCTTACCTGGTGTTTTTACAACCAAAATTTTAGGGAAGGAATCTCGGGATTTGCTCTGAGGAATTTCAAGAGGTTCTAATGGCTCCTACACTTTTTGGCCTTGAGGATAAGTGTAGTACAGAGTGAAAAGTTATTTTTGAGTTTTAAGTAGTTCCTGAAAAAAAAGAAGGTTTTCTTACAGAAAGTGGTGGGCACGGATTAGTTAAAGGACAACAGAGTATTTCCCAAAGCAAACGGTGTTCTTACCATAACACTTGACGTCATGGAAAAATAACTGCACTTTGAATGAGTTCAGAAAAACTGTTTCTTTTAATAAGCTAATTCAAGCAGCCAATCAAAACATGGAGTAGAGGTAATGTAAGTCTGCAATGCTGTCCACATTATTTGTACAAACTTTTGGTTATAATGTCATTTTAAAATTCCAACTATATAAACCTGATGAAAGTAAGTTTTCAACTTTAATTACAAATGTTGTGGCTACACAGTCGTTGATTTTAGGAAGAACATTTGTAACTGCAGCTATTATATGACATGATGGTCCTTTGACAACATCCGCTTATTACACAGCTTATTTAAAATGTAAAAAAAGCTGGTGTTTCGGAAATGATTCCCATTTGACTATGAAACAATGTTGCCTTTTGACTTAAAATATTCTTACTTTGTGTTTTCAGAAGAGAGAATTTAGGGTAGGTAACTGGCCTATAATGATTCTAGGAGTTGATATAATTTTATGTACTGTTTTAAATTGCTTTGTGATTAACAGTGATCAAGAGAATTAAATAATTGTAGTAGTCATAGAGGTAGTGTAAGTGTGCCTCATAGTAAGCAGTATCAGTGTCATAGGAAATGTGGAACATGAGTGAGCAAGAAGGGTGAGATATTACTAGTACAGGATTGTGAAAGTGATCTTGGACGTTTTCTTTCTGAAAGTTGTGGAAAAAGAAAATGACGGGATTTGCTTAGAAGAATTCCAAGAGTTATAAATGGCTTTTACACTATTTGGCCTTGAGGAGAAGTGCGGTAGAGAGCGAGAAGTCATTTATTGTATGTAACATATTTGTCAAAACGATGGAGCTTTTCTTTCAGAAAGTGGCGGGCAGAAAATAATAACAGCACAACAGAGAATAAGCTGTTTATAGGACATCCTTCGACGTCATGGAAAGTAAGTTACTTTTGAGGAGTTCTGATTTCTGATTGGTTATGTTATATGGGTTTTTGAAACACAATCATTTTGATTGTGGTTTTTTTTCCCCGCTGTTATATGATGAATACCTTCAACTCACTGTTTTTAGTGAAATTTGATATATTCTGAGAACAGCAAAAATAAACCATTTAACATGTATAATTAATTCTGTACTTTGTATTGTGAATTTTAATTTGTACTCGTCTTGTCTCATGCTCACTCGTCTTTTACTACCTTCTATCAATCCTCTTTACATACTCACATTGCCTTTTGTTTTATTCTCTTTCACCCTTGTTCTCTAACTCCACTTATCTTTCAACCTTTGTTTCCCTATTCCAACTCTGCTTTTTTCTTTTCTCCCTTGCACCATTTTCCAGCTTTTAGACCCTCTGCTTCGCTTGTCTTTTCCATCTTTCCTCCCTTTGTTTTCTAAATTAAATATTTTTGGGTTCTCCTTTTTTGGTGCATTCAGTTAGTATAACTCACCCTCACTCAATCAGTTAGTATAACTCACCCTCACTCATTTATCTTTCTTTGTTGCCTCACTCAGTCTGTATCTGACACTCTTTCCTTCACTTCCTCTATGTCCTCTCTCCCTCACTCTCTTTTCCTTATTCACCCTTTCCTTATATACTTTACCTTACTCACTTTCTTTTAGTAGCTTACACAACTTCAATTTAGTTTTCTCTTCTATCCTTCTTTTCTGTCACTGAAAGTATCTTCCTTTTTTTTCTCTTAGTAATTTACTCTATTACAATTTCTTTTTGTCTCTGTCTGTCTATCACCGTTTCTTTCTCTTTCTTTCTGCATGTTTATCTCTAATTTTATTTCTTTGTAAAATTGGATGATTTTGAATCTTTTCCCTTGTCTTTTCTAATTTTTAAATACATGTTTTAATATTTTTCAAATTTTTGTTCTTTCTTTCACAGATTGAAAGTATAAAAATAACAAGTGACTAAGTTAACGACAATTATAAGGTAAGTGTTTTGTACTCTTTCCGTTACCTCTCTATCACATTTAACTTCTATTATTTCCACTGCTTCATTTCTTTAACCCTCAGTTTCCTGCCTTTGCTACTTCCCTCATTCCTTTTTCTATTACTTACTTACTCTACTCCTTCCACTCCTTTTCTCAGTCCCTCTGTTCTCATAGTTCCTCACTCCTGTTCACTCAGTCCGTCTCTATTACTCTCACTGTCTCTGACTCATCACTCTTTCACTACTTGTTCATTATGCTTTCTCCCTGTAGTTCAAGCACTCTATGTTATTTACATTTCTTTGTTGTTTCAATCATTCCTTTTCTGTCACTTCTTCTTTTCTGCTTTCTGTTTTTCTCTCTGTTATTCCACATGTTTTAACCTTAGTCACTGTCATACATCTTGTTTTATTCCTATTTACTTTCGCTCACTGTTTTCTTAACACTTTCCCTCAGGGTTGTTCTTTTAGTCCAGTTCTATCCCTACCTCTCATTCCACATCCTTTACTGTTTTTCTTCTTAATTTGAACATTCACTCACATTCTCCAAGAAACTCTTGTTTATTATTCTTCTACTCTCCTTTTTTTCTTTCACTTCCTTATCTATTTTGTTTTTCTCAATTATACCCTCTTACATCTTTTCTTTGGTAAATAGATCTATTAAACAGTATTCCTGTGTTACTCCCTCTAGCTGTCTTTCTTTTAACATTACTCTCTGTTTCCTTCCCTTATACTCACTCTTCCTTTTTAAAAAAAAAAAAATTCTGTTTCGCTTCCGGTACGCGAACCGGGTAGTGAACCGGGAAGCGAATCAAAGGAAATAGAGGTTGCCAGAGTGCTAAACATTCTAGCAATTTTTTTATAAATGGGAGGTAGTTCTGAAAAGAACTTTTTTTTTATTGTTTTTGTTGTTTTATATTTTTTTTATTATTTTTCTGATTTTTTTTTACTTTTTTTGTATTTTTTGAACGGTTTTATATTTTTTTTGTTTTTTTGGGGGGGGGAAACGAAAATCATTCATTATAAAGGGCTCAACAGGAGCAACAAAAAAAAGATAATTTACTTTCTGGGGCGTTTTGTACATTTATGATTTTCAACAGCTCTGTTGATTAGTTTTATGCTTTTCTCCCCATAGCAAATTAATTTGCCGCAAAAAATGCAGACATGCTTCAGGTCCCCGAAGTTCATCTGGATGTTTGGGACCGTCTCCCTCGCCTCTGGTCCCGTCACTGCCTGTTCGGTTGATGTACTGGCCACAGGACGGGGGTTTTCCTGCAGGTCACGTACCTGCGCAGCACTATAATTTATAGGGTGCCACCTCTCCATGTGCCGATGCATGGTGTAATTCCCAAAGCTGTACTTTTTATTAGTCCCTCTGGACAGAACTTTGTCACAGATCAGACATGTGACGTAGCGGGCATTTACTTTTTTTTGGCCCCGGGGAAATGTGTAGAATTGCCAGATATAATTATCCTTCACATGGGACCTCCTTGGCTCTTCAGGCAAAAACTGCCTCCTCTCTTGCTCCTCTTCCTCTTCTTCCTCTTCTTCCTCCTCTTGATTAAGGATGACGTGAGGAGGTGGTACATCCTTTTTTGGTGGTGGTGGTGGTGGTGGATTGGCTCCAGCAGCTGCAGCTACAACACTTGCCATTTTAGAAAATATGGAAAGTAGGTCTTCCTCTCATAAAGATGAAAGTCAGAGTGAGGAAAAAGGTGGGGGCTTTCATCATTTGTGAAAAAAAAATGTAATGAACCAATGAAAAGTGTTATTTTCAGGTCACATGACCTGTTACGCTTACGTTACGCGTCCCGTTCCGCGCCCGGTTCACTTCCGGGGTGTTGCGTTTCGCGCCTCGGGACGCGGACCGAAGCGTTTCCGGGTGCGCTAACGCGGCGCGTCATAAGACGCATTACGCGGCAACGCGATACGCCGCGCTTACGCGATGCGTCACGATGTTGTGTTCGACCGCGGGAGTTGCGCTAACGGAACGTTTCCCGGTGCGCGGTTCGGGTCGCGGCACCAAATTGAGCTAACGGGAAGCTACCCGGTGCGCGGACCGGTAGCGAAACAAAAAAAATAATAAAAAAATAATTAAAGACATAAAAAAATTCAATTAGATACATATAAAATATATTGTTCCTTTAAAAGAAGAAAATATTTTACACCATTTGATATTTGCTATTAAAAAACCATTGAAATTCACTGAAAAAAACCATAGGTTATAGACTATATATAGTTAGGAATTAGCATTTACAAAACCTAGAAAATTCACTGAAAAAACCGTAGGTTATAGACCATATATAGTTAGGAATTAGCATTATCAAAACCTTATTTTACTCACACAAAACCATTGAAATTCGCATATATAGTTAGTTGCACTAACTATATATCGCGCACCCGCAATCCACTGCTGATGATGTCACATATTACATCATTCATGACATGGTCAGTGACATCACTGATGACATCACTGATGACATCTCAAATGACATCACTGATGACATCACTCATGACATCTCATTTAACATCAATGATCACATCACTGATGATATCATTCATGTGATAATACAATGCATCTCCTCACACTCTAATATAACCTCTGTTACACCCAGTGTTAAATACAGAGTATAATTTTTGAAACCATGGACACACCAATACTAGTTACTACATACGCACTCACTGATTCCTACGTCTACACACACATTCACTCATTCACCCATACAATCATTCATACATACAATCACTTATCTTTACAACACTATCATATGCACTCATACACCTATACAGACACTCACACTCTGCCACTCATCCATGGAGTTACTCACACACCTAGTCAGTCCTGTAAAGAATCAATCACACTTCCATTTTCTCATCTATACAGATAAACATAGAACACCTTACATTTTCAAACCTATACTAACACATACTTACTCTCTTATACAATCACTGATACAAGTACACATTGATCTGCACAGAGTCACACACCTCCCAGCCAGCCACACACACACTCAGTCTGCCATACAAATACTTGGGCAACCAATCAATAACCCATATAGCCACTCATATAGCAACTGATCAACACATGCAGCAGCTTGCACAACAAGTTTGAGTTTGAGTTTTAAAATACTTGTAAAGCGCTCGTACACCTGCGGTTTCTTGGCGCTACTGCAAACCAGATCCAGGGCTAAAAGACGGGGAAGACTGCTGGGGATTTAATCAAAGGATTCAGTGAACAAATGAGCTTTGAGATGTTTGCGAAATTGCGGGTACAGGGTGATGGAACGCAGATCCAAGGGAAGGGAATTCCAGAGGATCGGGGCAAGGGTAGCAAATTTCGAGCCTCCCCACTTCTTTGTCCGGTAGCGTGGGATAGTGAGGAGGGACTGGGAGGACGAGCGGAGTTCCCTGGTGGGTACATAGGGGGTGATCTCTGAGGAGATAAAAGCTGGAGCCAGGTCCAGTCGGGCCAAGAAGGTGATGGAGGCGAGCTTGAATTGAATTCGGGCTCGCACAGGGAGCCAGTGCAGGGATTTCAAGAGAGGGGAAGAACGGTGAAATTTGGGAAGATTGAAAACCAGGCGGGCCGCCTGGTTTTGTATCTGCTGCAAGCGCCGTAAACTATATGCCGGGATACCTGCATATAGGGCGTTGCCGTAGTCCAGGCGGGACACCACCATGGCTAAGGTGATGAGTTTGAGAGCAGAGAAGGTGAAGAAACGGGACACCCTGCGTATAGTACGCAGTGAAAGGAAAGAGGAAGATACCACAGAGCTGACCTGGGAGTGAAGAGTGAGTTGAGAGTTGAGCTTTATGCCGAGGGTTTTAACAGAGGTAGAGGGTTCCGGAGAGGGGCCAAGAGAAGGGGGCCAGAAGAGAGGGGACCAGGGGCTGGATGAACCACCCGTCAACACCAGCTCGGTCTTATCGGGGTTGAGTTTAAGGTGGTTGTGGTTCATCCAGTCCCGGATGTGGAGCATGACAGATTGAAAATTAAGGACAGAAGAGGGAGAAGAGGAGAGGTTAAAGACCAGCCGGAGGTCATCCGCATAATTAAATACGGCGACCTCCATTTGTTGAAGAGAAAAGATAAGAGGGGCAATATAAAGATTGAACAAGAGGGGGGAAAGGGAGGAGCCTTGGGGAACCCCGCACTGAACTTTTCGGACGTCCGCTGTAAAATCACCCAGGCGAACGGCCTGGGTGCGGTCGCTCAGGAAGGATGATAGCCAGACCAAGGCAGTCCCTCCGATCCCGGCCGCCCTGACACGGGAAAGCAAGATGGTATGATCCACCGTGTTGAAGGCGGCTGAGAGATCGAGGAGCACAAGGGCCTGGCGCCGGTTGGTATCCATACCCTCCCTGAGGTTGTCCAAGACCGAGATAACAACGGACTCTGTGGAGTGTGCGGGGCGGAAGCCGGCCTGGCGGGGAGCGAGAGCTCCGTGAGTCTCTACAAAGGAGCTCAAAGCGCCGGTGACATGGCGCTCGAGCACCTTTGCCAGAAAAGGTAAAAGGGAGATGGGGCGGAAATTGGCAGGGACAGAGGGGTCTGCCCCAGGTTTTTTTTAAATCGGCACAATAACCGCAGACTTCAAGGGGGAGGGAACCACACCTTTGGCCAGAGAACTGTTGAGGAGGTGGAGGGGAGGATCCGGGCAGGAAACAAAGATGTGACGGAGAATGTGAGCAGGACAAGGGTCGAGTGGAGAGCCAGATTTAACCAAAGGTACCAAGGAAGATAGGGCTTCCTTAGATATGGGGGGGAGGGCAGTGAGTAGTCCCTTGGGAGGGGGGCATTGGGGGTCAACAAAGGCGGGAGAAGGGGGCGGGATATTAGCTTTGATAGTAGAAATTTTATGGATGAAGTAGTTGTTGAGGGAGTGGCAGAGTTCCTCGGAGGGGGCGGGCTTCAAAGTTGTTCTATCAGAGAACGCCAGGTTATGGACAATCGTGAAAATCTCCTTAGGCTGGTTTTCAGCCGCAAGGATTTTGGAGGAGAAGTAGGCGGTTTTGGCCACCAAGATGTCTTTTTTGTACTGGGTAAGGATGTGAATATACTCCAGTCTTAAAGTGGGGCAATAACTTCTCCTCCAAGCCCGCTCCGCGCGGAGTACAGTAAGTTTGGTGGCCTTAAGCTCTGCATTGAACCACCGGTTGGCATCCTTGTCGCGCTTGGAAGTAATACGTTTGAGCGGGGCAACAGAGTCACTACCAGCGGAGAGCCACTGATCTATGGCCTCAACCTGGGAAAGGGTAGAAAGGCCCTGCAGGGAGGGGAGGGAAGTGGTAAGGAGGGAGGAGAGGTCTTCCGGGTTGACACGGCCCCATGCTCGAACCCAGATGTTTTTGGGGCGGGGGGGTTTAGCTGGGGGGTGAATGGGTAAGGAGAAAGAGATAAGGTGGTGGTCGGACCAGGTGCAAGGTGAAATAGAAAGGGATTCCACGGGGCAGTTTAGGGACCAGATCTGGTCCAGCGTGTGACCCTTGATGTGGGTGGGGGAGTGGACATGGGGAGTGAAATTGAGGGATTGGAGGGTTTCAGAGAATTCCTTAGAGGACGAACATTCAGCTGGGTCGGAAGGCCAGAAATTGAAGTCGCCTAGGAGTAGGATAGAAGAGTTGTTGACTGTAATGGTAGCCAGGACATCCAAGAAGTCAGAAAGGAACTGTAAAGGGGATTGAGGAGGACGGTAGGTGAGAAAACAGGTCAGAGGAGGCATAATGGAGGTAGTACGAATAACCAAGTATTCGGTGGTCGCGATATCAGGCAGGGGCAGAATTTGAAAGGGGAGATCGGTGCGTGCGATGACCGCCACGTCGCCTCCAGCTCTGCCAGGAGGGCGATCAGCCCGAAGGACGTAGTAAGAGGCCGGTAAGGTGGCTAATAGGGCGGGGAGGGAGTCGTCGCTAAACCAGGTCTCCGTTAGGAAAAGAAGATCAGGGGCATGAAGATCGAGCAGGACTGAGAGTTCGTGTGCATGGGCGACAGCTGATCGAGTGTTGAGATAGAACACCGTGAGGGATTTAGGGGTAGTGGGAGGAGTGATGCTACTAGACGAGAGAGAGGGGTCAACTGTGGGAAGGGGGATGTGAGAGGGAGCGGCAGGAGAAAGACCAAGAGAGAGGATGCGTGCACAGGTGGAGGTAGCGATAGGCCAGGGTCCCCGGAGCTTGTGCAGTTGGACCGCGGTATAGGTGGTGAGCGGGGCAGAGTGACGCGCCCCTAGCCCCGGACAGTCGCGGACGGGCGCAGACGTACATACATACTGATGCACACTTTCAAACAGTTTAGTCACTAACCCATGCATTCAGTAAGACGCATTTAATCACTCACTCATACAGTCAGTCACGCACCTACTAAAACCTTCATTCAGACACTTATACATCCACTCATTCTTCAATATGTAAAACATATTTAAACTTTACAGAAACACACAGTCACTGGATGATGTCATCAGTGATGTCATCTGTGATGTCATTTGAGATGTCATCAGTGATGTCATCAGTGATGTCACTGACCATGTCATGAATGATGTAATATGTGACATCATCAGCAGTGGATTGCGGGTGCGCGATATATAGTTAGTGCAACTAACTATATATGCGAATTTCAATGGTTTTGTGTGAGTAAAATAAGGTTTTGATAATGCTAATTCCTAACTATATATGGTCTATAACCTATGGTTTTTTCAGTGAATTTTCTAGGTTTTGTAAATGCTAATTCCTAACTATATATAGTCTATAACCTATGGTTTTTTCAGTGAATATATATATATATAGGAGTCCAACATAGAGACATTATGTCAGACAATGTAGTAATGTACAAGAGGTACATTGATGACATTTTTATTCTATGGCAAGGTAGCGCTGAAGAAGCAGAAAGATTTGCACTGGCTCTAAATGAAAATGTATTGAATCTAAAGTTTACATGTAACACAAATGCTGTCAATATTCAATTCCTTGACTTAGAACTGTATGTACAAGACAACAAAATACAGACACGAACATACAGAAAGCCTACCGCAGGGAATGCCCTGCTACATGCGCACAGCTTCCACCCTACACCACTAAAACAATCAATTCCCTATGCTGAGTGCCTGAGAATGACACGGAACTGTAGCACCAATGAGGGACTCTCCAATGCCAAACTGGAGTTGTTTAAAAGACTCAGGAAGAGAGGATACACTAACAGCACTTGCCAAAGGGCGGAAGAAAAATGCAGAGGTAAAAATAGGAAAGATCTAATTTTCCCAGAGACTGCAACACAAATAACAACTAAGCCAAACAAAAAAGGTCCTCCGAGATTAATAACTGGCTACAACAGATATCATAGTAACCTACGCAAAATCCTGACAAGACACTGGCCTCTAGTTCGGGGGACCCAAGCATAGGTGAATCAGTGGGCACCAGTCCGTTAATAACCTTCAGAAAGGCAAAATCCATGAGGGAAGAACTAGTGTGCAATGCGCCAGCACTTAAAAAAACCAAAAATTGGTTAGATTCCCAAAGGGGCTTCAAAAAGTGTTCAAAATGCAAAGCTTGTACCCATGGGGTGAACACTACGAAAGTACAAGTCCCGTTCAGGATTAAACCTTATATGCTGAGAGACGCATATACATGCAAGACAGACTTTGCAGTCTATGTACTATCATGTTCATGCGGCAAGAATTATGTAGGTTCCACCA
Organism: Lissotriton helveticus; assembly: GCF_964261635.1. NCBI lineage: Eukaryota > Metazoa > Chordata > Amphibia > Caudata > Salamandridae > Lissotriton > Lissotriton helveticus. The sequence goes on along the minus strand of NC_136059.1, from coordinate 1,957,251,155 downwards.
TCCATCCAGCACACGTACGGATCTTACAGCATTTGCGAGCAATCGCCAATAATGATCCAACGTATCCGGTGGCCAGGCATATACATGAGACCCATAACGGTAATGCCAAAAATATCCAGTATTTTGTAATTTACAGCATTCCGAAAAACATAAGAGGGGGGAACCGCCCATTAGCGCTACGCCGCTTGGAGTCAAGGTACATTATACTCTTAAACTCCAAGATCCCATTCGGCCTGAATGCGGACGAAGCCTTAAGTGTCCATTTATAACCAGTAGATTCCAACACATCCACATGGCATTCCTTTGCCCTGAGTACCATTCGAAGAACGTCTGCAGTTCATCTACTACACGTTTCACGGGGTTAACATGGGCACAATAAGAGCACATCTCAGACTCACGACGTTGTCTGAATACACGGCACTCCTCACCCCTTTCCCAACCTCACAAACACTTAAACACTTTGCAACAAAATACAATAGAGTTCCCCTCTATTTAACTCTACTTAGAGAATTATTGTCTGGATATTGTTTCACAATAGGCGCACGTGTAATACCTCAACCCTTTCTCCAGACGCGGCAAATCTCACAACCACTTCAGACAGTGTGCAACAAAATATAAAGAATTTCCTTCTCTTTAACTCTACTTAGAGAATTACTGTCTGGTTGAGATTTTATAATAGGCGCACGCGCAATACCTCAACCCTTTTCCCCAGACGCGGCATGGTTTATATTGTCCAATGTCACCTACTTTAAATTTAAAACAGTAATTCCTGCGGAAAACAGTGACAGGCACCAGTATAATTGTTGCTGCCACGTATGACCATACAAGTCATCAAAGCCCACTTGGGCAGCACAACTAAATATATAGACGCATGATTACGAGCGGCAACCATGGACATTCAAATCACATAAACCGCGTAACGCGCTAAGTACTTACACAGCGGTTTGTTTAGGCGTATGGTTGACGGGGTTGACTCGAGACGGTATGGTGGGTCCAAGCATGTACGCTGTCATGAGTGGGAAGTCTGTACGAGTATGAAACAGGCAAACCAGATGACCTACTAGGTCAGGTCCTTTTATTAGGAACATCCATGGCAACAACACAGGGAAATCGTAGCAAAGTGTGCCAAAGTATTATTTTTCTCACCAGAATTCCAGTAAATGCTTCTAATGGTACCTAAATGTTAGCTGTGATTTTTAACATGCTACATGATGAAAAGGTTGCGAATACCATTTTAATACACATATTTGGGTGATTTTATGAATTTATATTGTGTGAAAAACATTTCTGATGTAATGCTCGCCATATGTGTAAAAACTGAGAAAAGACTTTTGTCACAATACAGGTTTTGCCTTCAATATAACCATGGCAACATCTGGATTCAACCTGTATGCTAATTGACAGACACACCCATGGCTCTCTTAGTATAAATTTAGAAACCGAATGTAGATGCAGATGTAGTGAACAAGGCGGCAACGCCGAAACGCGTCTTAAGCAGATACTGATCGAATAAATCGAGTTTGGATTCAGATTCATGGTGTCAGCGCCTTCTTTAAACCGGACAAGTTTGGCAAGATTGAATATATATATATATATATATATATATATATATATTGTGAACACCGGAATCCCTCAATCCTCGGGATACACCTTCAACGAGAGCACACGGAGCCAGTATCTCGTGGTTAAGCCAGATTTATTAGGATTTCTCTGCAAAAAACAATAAGCTCACAAACGCGTTTCGGCGTTTCCGCCTTCGTCAGTGTGAGCGCGCGTTTGGTATTCCACCATTTTTAAACACCACCACAGTGATCATCTATCACGTGTTAATTAATCAACAACACAAAAGAAGGCACACAAAGTTCGCCGGAATTTTCACGGCGGCCATCTTATAATGGTAGCGCAAAGCAATGTATGCAACCAAATTATAGGGCAATGTCCATAGTACCTTAGATAACCCTGTATGAAAAATAACATTCAAATTATTCATATGTTAAATTCAACCTATTTACAAATCAATTCGAGAAGTATTATAAACTCATTCATTCTCTTGGGATACATTTCAACTCATAATATAAGTTATACTATGTGTATCACATAAGTAAATTCTGATTACACCTTAAGTGCCTTCTCAACTCATATAAGACCATACATCGGTATACTCAGGAAAGGTTCACACATAGGGTTTTTCCGTGCGTACCCTGCACCGTTGTCATGCCCTGAATGGGCTACAAATCATAATGAATTCATTCACAAAAATACATTTACAGTGTAATGGAGAGACGTAAGCATTCCTCAGTTAATATATACCACATCCAGGATCCAAAAATTTCAAGAAAACAACACCTAGAGTAGGGTGGGGTGATTAGATGTGTGTCCACATCTCTTCCTCATTATTCATCCCACCCGGGGCCTTGGTCTGAAGCTGAATAATGAATCTTGATTCCAAGGTTCTCAATTTTTTCACCCAATTGCCCCCTCTCTCTGTTCTGACCAACTGATCCAGTATGAAATATGTCAGTAGATTGCTGTTGCTATTGTGTTTCTGCTCGAAGTGACGTGCTACAGGGTAATTGGGGTCTTTTGTTGTAATTGCCCTCATATGTTCCAGGACCCTCAATTTCGTAGCTTTTATAGTGCTGCCTATATATTTCAGTCCGCAGGGACAGATCAAGCAGTACACTGTGTAGTCAGAGTTACAGTTGAGTAGTTTGGTGATCTTACTCTTAGTTTTCTTGCCTGGGATGTGATATTCCTTGACTTTTTGAGAATTTTTACAGGCCTTGCACTTCATACAGGGATAGAAGCCAGAAACAGCACTTTTTCTCTTCCTCTTTTTGTCATAGTGGCTACTCACCAAGAAATCTTTAAAGGAATTTCCCTTCCTATAGGTGACAAGGGGATAATCAGATACCAATTTACCAATTACAGGGTCTGCTTTCAGAATCCTCCAGTTCTTCCTTAGTATATTAAAAATTTCTGGGGATTTATCTGAAAAATCCGTGATTAATCGGATCTTAGAATCTGTGGGTTTGACCGTGTCTCTTAATAGGTCGCTCCTCTCAATTTGGTCGCTTTTCATTTCAGCTCTATCTAGGATCCCTTGCCCATAGCCTCTCTGTGTAAATCTCTCTCGTGCCTGTTCCTTTGCTGCCCCGAACTCCTGTTTAGTGGAGCAGTTGCGTTTCAAACGCATGAACTCCCCCAGGGGAATATTGTTAATGACACTGCGCGGATGATAGCTCTGTGAGTGTAATATAGAATTACCCGCAGTGGGTTTTCTATATACCGCTGTCTGAATAGATTCATTCTCCACATAGACCCGAAGGTCCAGGTAGAAAACCTCACTCTTGCTAATATTGCTGGTAAATTGTAAGTTTAAACTGTTCTTATTCAAATCAGCAATATATTTCTCAGCTTCCGACTGTGGACCACGCCACACCAAAAAGAGATCATCGATGTAGCGGGTCCACAGAACGATGTTATTCATCCACTTTTCATTTTCCCCGGCCCAGGCCACGTGCTTCTCCCACCACCCCACGAATAAATTCGCGTAGCTGGGGGCGAAGCACGTGCCCATCGCGGTCCCCTGCAATTGTAGATACAATTTACCTGCGAACAAAAAAATATTGTTACGTAAGCAGAAGTTCGTAAATTCAGCATATTATTGTGGCTTCGAAATTGATGGAAGTGTACAGACTGGCAATGTCCAATGTTACTAAGACCATGTCCTCTTCCCATTCAACACCCTGTATAATTCTTAAAAAGTCTTTCGTATCTTTCAGATACGAGCTAAGATCTTTTACAAATGGGGCAATGAAAGTATCGATGTAACTAGAGGTTTTTTCTAACAAACTCTCTTTCGCAGACACTATCGGTCTACCAGGAGGCCATATCTTGCTCTTGTGAACCTTCGGTAGGTGATAAAATGTTGCAATCTGTGGATGTTCACATTTAAGGTTTTCCCAGTCCTTTAAATCCAAGATTCCTTCATCTTTCCATTTTCCAATCATATCATGAAAGGTCTTGATACTCTCAGTATATTTCTCTCTTTTGATCTCAGTGTAATGCTCTTTCTTTTTCAATTGGGAGAGTGCCTCATCCTCATATTGGTTGCGATTCAGAATAACAATGTTCCCACCTTTATCACTAGGTTTAAAGATGATATTGTCATCTTCCCTTAAATTCTGAATGGTGGCCCAATCCTCCTTGCTCAGGTTCCTCCTTTTCCAATTGAATGGTTCAGACTGTAGACCTTTTAGTTCTTCAATAACTATTTCTTGGAAAGTATCTATTCCATCATGGGGTGTTCTTGGATTTATCTTCGATTTAATCAACATCTCACTCTTACAACCCTGTTGAATTATTCCACATTCTTGCAATGTTTGTGTGGGTTGTATCTCCCAATCCTGGGAATGACTAGTTTCAATCAGAGTTTGAGCCACAGCTATGGCTTGTAAATCTTTGCCAGTTATTGTTGCGAGTGGGTCACTATCACCAACTGCACCTACTGCATCTCTGGTGTCAGTCTTAGGGTTTGAAGTATGTATTTTCTGTAACTTCATCTTCCTGATAAACCTGAATAAGTCAATCCGTGTCTGAGTATAATCATACATTGGGGTAGGGCAAAAAGATAATCCCAATTGCAATAAATCCTCCTCCTTTGGCGTTAATCTGCGATCTGACAGGTTAATGATGGTATTGGTTTTTGGAAGCATCGAGTTCATTTCCAATTCTTGCCTCGGGCACTCCTTGTCACTACGGGGGTAGATCTGCCTGATATATATATATATTACCTACTGGCGGTCGCCAGTAGGTATATATAGTTAGGATTTTATCTCTATGGGATTTTTGAAAATTCTATGTCTAATAACTTTGGCGTTTGTGGACGGAATTGGCTGAAATTTTCAGGAAAATGGAACATTTTGTTTCTGAGCAGCCACTGAAAATTTGGGGGGGTTCGTCAAGGGGGGGCCGAGAAAAAAGGGGGGTCCCAAAACGCGTTTTTCCCATGTTAATTTCCATAGGGCGGTTGGCCTCACTTTTAGCCCGAACGGCTGAATGGATTTGCACGAAACTTGGCAAAATTGTAGGGACTGTTAGCCCGATGTGCCTTTGCTAGGTCTCAATATATGTGCTCCAGTGGATTTTGAGAAATTAACGTTCAAAAAAAGATATATATCTGTAACAGCGCTCCGGGTAGCGCTCCGGTTCGCGTACTTGACGCGTAACGGAACTTCGCGAAGCGAAGCTGATTGGCTCTCCGGTGTCTGTCAACATTCTAAACAGTCTGGAGCGGCCGCCATCTTGTCTCTCTGTAGGATCGAGAGACAAGAGGAGGCCAAAACAAAGGGGGAAATGACCATAAGGGGGCATAGTAGATCCTCCCAGACCCCCTAGGTTTGATGTGGAGGCGTTTTTTTCCGTGGGGTGCGCCCGGTACGCGTAACGGAAAGCGGACTGGGGAGCGTACTACAAGGAAACAAGAATGATTGACTTTTAACTTATTGTATGTTTATAGACTTTTTTTTTTTTTTTTTCTGATGAGTGACGTCTCGGCCTATCTCCACGGGATGCAGTCCCTACCATCTCGGCGTTTAAGCCCAGGGGGACCGGTAGTGTGGGAGAGATAACGTCTGTTAACGTTCGATTCGAAGGAAATCAGGAAGTGTTGAAAAACATTGTCTGCGCCATCTTGCCTTTTTTCAAATGCCACACTTTTGTCGTGCACGGCAGCCATTTTAGATGCCTTGACCAGACCCACTCTCTGCACGCTGTCGATCCTTAGCATGGCTCCCCACCCTCGCAAGCATCTCCCCCAGGTACTGGTCACCCCCGCTCTCTGTCTTATGCATGGGCAATAAACCTCCCCCCATCTGCGCTGCTCTTCCTTGAGAATCACACCCTGTGCCCGCCCGACACCTCCCTTTCGCCCTATTCACTATCGCACCCTCTGACACTCCTCTTCCTCTGTGTCCGATTGTCCAGGCCGGTCCCAGGCTATCACCTAGCCTTGCAGATGTAGTTTATGGTCCCAGCTGTAAAGAATCACCCCTCTTCAAAGGAGTTACAGTAGATCAAGGCCCCCACCCGATGAGATCCGTCACACCACACGCGTTCCTACTATCTGAAAACCATCCTGTATTGTGATTGGGGAGGGGACCGAGCCTGAAGCGGAAGATTCCAGGGATGCCTCTTTGTACATCAAAGTTTTTACAATTATGTGTCACATTAAAAATATATAGCACTCCAACAAAGTAGTAGGATTATAAAACTTTAATAACTTATAAATATATACAACGCAACAAAAACAGTAAATACATTTAAACATTTTTTTGAAAAAAGAAGCAACAATGGTCAGTAGCTGTGTTTTGTGCGAATAGTCCCAAGGCAGCACAACGTGCTGAGTTCTGGACGGCACCCAGGTGATGTTACCTGGGTGCTGCACTGGTTTTTGGTATCCTACAATGCAGCTCCGAAAAACGGCGTGGGGCGTCCCAAGGGGTGCGGGGGGAGGCCTCGTCAGTAGCGGTCTGTTGTGCGAATAGTCCCAAGGCAGCAGAACGCGCTGAGATGTGGATGGCACCCAGGTGATGTCCAGTAATTTGCCGCACTGGTTTTGGTATCCTACAGTGCTGCTCCGAATAACGGCGTGGGGCGCCCCGGGGGGGGAGGGGGGGTGAGGCGGCGTGAACGGGCCTCCCCAGGTGGAGGCTCGTCTGCTGTAGTGGGGCGCCCCTTTACCATTTCAGTTGCCATTCCGCCCGCTTTTGGTACACTGTGCCAAAATCCGCCATTCAGCTGAGTTGCGCCCACTCTTGCGGTGCAGCGATAGGCGGCTGCCACAGGACTCTCAAAATGGCGGCAGGCTCTTTCCTTTTTGGGCGTGGTCCACTGAAATGGCCCTGGGACACCTTGGAACTCGGACGCTTGTCTGCTAGGTCTTGGACCCCATTCTCGAAAGCGTCTCCTCAGCCTTGAAGATTCTACAAAAGTCTTGGGGGCCCCCGACTCCTGCAGGCTTCCGTTGGGGAGCGGCTGCCATGATTGCTCGCGGAATGACCACGACGGAGCCACGAGATGGTGGTGCTTTCATGCTGACGCCAGCTTCAGTCTGAAACATCCAGAAACAAGGTGGGGCTTTCATCGTTTGGGAAAAAAAAAAAATTTTATCCAATGAAAAGTGTTATTTTTAGGTCATATGATCAAGCCTTCCATCATTAGGAAACCAAAAGTAAAATGAACCAATGAAAAGTTTTATAAACAAGTCACATGACCTGTTATGCGGCATAGGGCTATAAAAAGCGTAGAAAATCCGTTGGCACGTGAGGCGGCGTCAGTAGCGGACCGATGTGCGAATAGGCCGAAGGCAGCACAACGCGCCAAGATCCGGATGGCACCGAGGTGGTGTCCAGCAAGTTGCTGCACTGGTGTGGCCATCCTACAATGCTGCGCCGAAAGTCGGCGTGGGGCGCCCCGTTGGCCTGTGAGTTCGCGTCAGTCAGTGGGGGCTGTTTGAGAATCTGACTGCATTGGAAAGCAATGTGATGCTGTGCGTCGCCCCCAAGATGGAGGTTCCTCGGCTGCAGTGGGGCGCCCCTTGGTGTTTCACTCGCTATGCAGCTGAGTTGCGTGCGCACTTGCGGCGAATAGGCCGAAGGCAGCACAATGCGCCGAGATCTGGATGGCACCGAGGTGGTGTCCAGCAAGTTGCCGCACTGGTGTGGCCATCCTACAATGCTGCGCCGAAAGTCGGCGTGGGGTGCCCCGAATCCGTTGGCACGTGAGGCGGCGTCAGTAGCGGACCGATGTGCGAATAGGCCGAAGGCAGCACAACGCGCCAAGATCCAGATGGCACCGAGGTGGTGTCCAGCAAGTTGCTGCACTGGTGTGGCCATCCTACAATGCTGCGCCGAAAGTCGGCGTGGGGCGCCCCGTTGGCCTGTGAGTTCGCGTCAGTCAGTGGGGGCTGTTTGAGGATCTGACTGCATTGGAAAGCAATGTGATGCTGTGCGTCGCCCCCAAGATGGAGGTTCCTCAGCTGCAGTGGGGCGCCCCTTGGTGTTTCACTCGCTATGCAGCTGAGTTGCATGCGCACTTGCGGCGAATAGGCCGAAGGCAGCACAACGCGCCGAGATCTGGATGGCACCGAGGTGGTGTCCAGCAAGTTGCCGCACTGGTGTGGCCATCCTACAATGCTGCGCCAAAAGTCGGCGTGGGGTGCCCCGTTGGCCTGTGAGGTGGCGTCAGTAGCGGACCAATGTGTGAATAGGCCGGAACCAGCACAAGGCGCCAAGATCCGGATGGCACCGAGGTGGTGTCATAGTTGAGAGTTCTGAGCAGCGCTTGTAACACTGTCTGAAGCTTATTTGCACCTGCTGCAGCTTCACTATTGCCCTGGTGTGGCCTAAGATCGCCCATGACATAGGCGGCCGCCTCCCGGGGTCCGGCGGAACTTTTTTCCTTTTCCTTTGTGCATCTTGTCCCACAATCCGTTTGACCTGAAGACACGACCAGGTCCCTGAATGTGTGCAGGGGGACGCTATTGATTGAATCAAAATGGCGGCTTCACACAAAGCTGACTCAAGCGTTGCTGCTGATGCTATACAGACAAAAACTGGTTTTCAGTTTGTACATCGAAGGCTGGTTGAGAGTTTGTAGAACAATGGCTTCAGATTTTCAACATACTACTCTTCAACATTCTTCCTAAATGTAACAATGTGAGAGTCACTAGGAGAACGGTGTAGCGAGGGCCACAAACGGCTGTTTATCTTTCCTTTCAAAATGCTGCCAACAATATTTTCGGAATGGAAGACACCACAAGGCGCTGAGATTCGGTTGGCACCGAGGTGGTGTCCAGCAAGTTGCCGCACTGGTGTGGCCATCCTACAATGCTGCGCCGAAAGTCGGCGTGGGGTGCCCGAAGGGGGGGGGGAGGTGGCGCAAACGAGCCTCTCCCGCTTCTCCATGTGGAGGCACTTCATCTGCAGTGGGGCGCCGAGATCCGGATGGCACCGAGGTGGTGTCTAGCAAGTTGCCGCACTGGTGTGGCCATCCTACAATGCTGCGCTGAAAGACGGCGTGGGGTGCCCGAAGGGGGGGGGAGGCGGCACAAACGAGCCTCTCCCGCCTCTCCAGGTTGAGGCACTTCATCTGCAGTGGAGCGCCGTCTAGCTGAGTTTCGCCCGCTCTTGCTGCTACAGCGACAGGCGGCTGCAACAGGACTCTCAAAATGGCGGCCTGTTCTTTGGATTTGGGCCTGGTCCACTAAAATGGCCCTGGGACACCTTAGAACTCGGACGCTCGAATTTTTTTTCCTTTCCTCTACATGCAAAAAAGGTAAATGCCCGGTACGTTACCTGCCTCATCTGCCACGATGTACTCTCCAGAAGAACCGAAAGAAAATATAGTTATGGTAATTATACCATGCATCGTCATATGGAGAGGTGGCACCGATTAATTATAGTGCTGCACAAAAGAGAGATTTGGAGGACAACCCCCGACCTGCCAGTACATTCACCAAAGAAGTGGCAATGACAGCATGAGAGGCAAGGGAAACGGTCCCACATATTCAGAAGAACTTTGGAAACATTAAAATGACATGTTTAGATTGTGGCAAATTAATTTCATGTGGACAGATGAGTGTTACTCTAATAAATACAACATATGAACATCATCATAGTCGATGGTTGGTGGAGACATTTTGACTATATCCTGGACCTGCCCGTCCTCGCCCAAAATGGTGCCGGAATAAATGGGACTCGTAACTCCTTGTTGTGTACTGGTTGCACAACCTTGATATCACGAGATACGTATGCAGTTTTGAAGCACATGGCGGGCGGGGACGAGAATTGATTGAATATTTCGACATCCCTATTGATATTAAGTTCTGATGTGTTATTGATTACTGTACTATTGAAAGTTCGAATTAACGTCACCCATGGTACTTGCCCGCAAATGTATATCTAGATAATTTTATTGTAACTGGCTCTGTCGTATTTTAATTATAAAATGTACGTCCACCGATTCCGCAACTGTTAGACACCTTAGTTCGTGCAACCTAATGGCCCGCCCGTTACGTTCCTCTACAGTGTAAATGTCTCCTCATCATATACGATTACAGTTTGCTCCGTGGCCGGCCCACGTGGTTATAGGCCCGTATTTGTATACTGACATTTTCACAATAAAGGTTTTTAAAAGAAAACATGGTAGTAGTATTTACATTGGTAAAGGTTTTAATAATAGTCACTGTTTTCGAATCAGTAAAAGGCAAGTGAAATAAAGCAGTCCAATTACATGAAGGGTAAAAGGTATAATACGCAGGAACGCAGTAAAGATAAATGGTCAAGGGCTGTTGTGTTTTCTACTCCTGCAACATAAAGTGATCGATAAGAATCTGATATTCAGGCGTATCGGCGACTAAGACAGCAGGCCGAGCCTCTTTTGCTCAACGGCTCCGTCATGGGACGAAGAAACGCCCTTTTTCTCGAAAAAGGAATATATTTTACTTGCAGGACAGTTGTAAATTTTCCGGGAAAGTACATTAGCTTGGAACATTATAACATATATGTTTAAGAAAAAATAATGTTCGAAAGTAATAAAAAGTGTAATTTTTAGGTCATATGACCAAGCCTTTCATCATTAGAATAAGAAAAGTAAAATTAACCAATGAAAAGTTTTATTAACAAGTCACATGACCTGTTATGCTTACGTTACGCGCTGCGCGCCGCGCCCCGGATCGCTTCCGGGAAGCTGCGCTTCGCGCACCGGAGCACTTCCGGATGCGCTAACGCGGCGCGTCATATGACGCATTACGCGACAACGCAGGTCCAGAATATAGTCAAAATATCTCCACCAACCAGCGGTCGGAACACAACCCCTTTCAGCAGGCTAAATAGTTCTGTTAAATGACAACAGAAGGGACAGGCAACAAGAACCATCAGTCAAAGAGGGGAGGGCAAGTTCTTCTCTACCGGGTCACGTTGGGGCGCTACCGGAACTGATCGAATTGGTAGTCTACAGTGTTTCTGGATGTTTCAGACTGAAGCTGGCGTCAGCATGAGAGCACCACCATCTCGTAGCTCCGTCGTGGCCATTCCACGAGCAATCATGGCAGCCGCTCCCCACCAGAAGCCTGCGGGAGTCGGCGGCCCCCAAGACTTTTGTAGAATCTTCAAGGCTGAGGGGACGCTTTCGAGAATGGAGCCCAAGCCCTAGCAGACAAGCGTCCGAGTTCCAAGGTGTCGCAGGGCCATTTTAGTGGACCACGCCCAAATCTGAAGAGCCGGCCGCCATTTTGAGAGTCCTGTGGCAGTCGCCTATCGCTACACCGCAAGAGCGGGAGCAACTCAACTACATGGTGAGCGAGACGCTGTAGTCGCAAGAGCGGGCGGTAAACAGCTGAATAGCGGAAGAGGCACAGTGTAGCAAAAGCGGGCGGAATGGCAAGTGAAACGGTAAAGGGGCGCCCCACTACAGCGTGTCTTTAGGTCAAACGGATTGTGGGACAAGGTCAAGAATGGAAGAGTCACCAAAAGGCAAAAAGTTCCGCTTGACCCCGGGAGCCGGCCACCTATGTCGGGGGCGATCTCAGGCCACACCAGGGCAACACGACTTGGGGAGGGGGCCGGAGCCAAGCGCCCCCTCCGAGTCCGCGCCATCACACCGTCCCTCGGGGGCCTCCGTCAAGCGGTTCAGGGAGGCACCGCATCACATTGTTTTCAAATGCAGTCACGTCCTCAAACAGCCCCCACTTACATTGAGAATAGTGAAGCTGTAGCAGGTGCAAATAAGCTTCAGACAGTCTAACAAGCACTCCTCAAAACTTTGAACTATCAGAGTGCATGAGTTTCATGCTCGATCGATTGAGCTAGCCGGATCGGGCAACAAAAAGTATAAAATAGTTATGTAAATAGTTATTTAATAAAATGTTTTACCCTGTTACTTTGCTGGTGTGTTGTATATATTTGTAATATTTGCATAGAGTTTATCGTTATTTTGGGCGGGGTGGGTGGCGGAGCCGAGCTGTCTTGCAGCCATCATGGTGTGGAGCTCAGTTCATCTCACTAGTTTTGTATTTCTCATGAGGGGTTGTTCCTAATGTTTCTATTTTAGCGAGGTCAAAAAGAGATCCCATTAGTGGCCTACTGATTTTGCGCGATTCCTTTTGTTTTTTTACACGATTTTTCACTATCTGCAAAGACTAAACAGAGTATTGCGACTCTGTGCTTGTTTGTAAATAGAGAATGAACCAAAGAGAACCAATTCTAAAACAGTAAATGCTTGGATAACAATCAATCAAATGGAGAGAGAAGCATGCACGACGGATTACAACGGGGGCAAAGGCCTGCGTTAACTACCCTTCACTATCTGCAAAGAGAGAGTACTCCTAATAGAAATGAGGGGGGGGGGCAGCATTCAAAGCAGATCAGTGTGCATAAACACGAAAATATTTTTACTTACCACGTACTTGACATTCGACAGCTTTTGATATTTGCTATTAAAAAACCATTGAAATTCACTGAAAAAACCATAGGTTATAGACCATATATAGTTAGGAATTAGCATTTACAAAACCACGAAAATTCACTGAAAAAACCATAGGTTATAGACCATATATAGTTAGGGATTAGCATTTACAAAACCTTATTTTACTCGCACAAAACCATTGAAATTCGCATATATAGTTAGTTGCGCTAACTATATATCGCGCACCCGCAATCCACTGCTGATGATGTCACATATTACATCATTCATGACATGGTCAGTGACATCACTGATGACATCACTGATGACATCTCAAATGACATCACTGATGACATCTCATTTGACATCATTCTTGTGCTAATACGATGAACCTCTTCAGACTCTAATATAACCTTAGATACACTCAGTGTATACAGACACTCACACACTGTCACTCATCCATGGAGTTACTCACACACCTAGTCAGTCATGCAAAGAAACAATCTCACCTCCATTTCCTCAACTATACAGTTATACATACCTTACTTATTCAAACATATACTAACACATATTTACTCTCTTATACAATCCCTGATACAAGTTCACAATGATCCATACAGCCACTCACACATTCAGTGGCTCTCATGCACAGTTATTTATATATGCCAACTCTCACATGTACTGTGTTTTACATATGTACTTACTATGACATGTAGCATTGAGATATCCATTCACTCATCAATACACTCATGCACACAGTCAACCGCCCATGTAGCTGTTTCCACACGCACTCTTGAACTCATACACCTAGTGAATCAACTGCTCACACATCTATGCACAGAGTCACACACCTCCCAGCCACCCCCACACAAACTCAACCTCCCATACAAATACTTGGGCAACCAATCAATAACACATATAGCCTCTTGTATAGCTAATGATCAACACATGCAGCAGTTTACATCACAACAGACATACTGATGCACACATTCAGACAGTTTAGTCACTAACCCATGCATTTAGTACGACACATTTATTCACTCACTCATACAGTCATTCACGCACCTACTAAATCCTTCATCCAGACACTTATACATCCACTCATTCTTCAATATATCAAACATATTTAAACTTTACAGAAACACACAGTCACTGGATGATGTCATCAGTGATGTCATCAGTGATGTCATCAGTGATGTCATTTGAGATGTCATCAGTGATGTCATCAGTGATGTCACTGACCATGTCATGAATGATGTAATATGTGACATCATCAGCAGTGGATTGCGGGTGCGCGATATATAGTTAGCGCAACTAACTATATATGCGAATTTCAATGGTTTTGTGCGAGTAAAATAAGGTTTTGTAAATGCTAATCCCTAACTATATATGGTCTATAACCTATGGTTTTTTCAGTGAATATATATATATATGTATATATATATATATATATTCACTGAAAAAACCATAGGTTATAGACCATATATAGTTAGGAATTAGCATTTAAAAAACCTTATTTTACTCACACAAAACCATTGAAATTCCATATATAGTTAGTTGCACTAACTATATATCGCGCACCCGCAATCCACTGCTGATCATGTCACATATTACATCATTCATGACATGGTCAGTGACATCACTGATGACATCACTGATGACATCTCAAATGACATCACTGATGAGATCACTGATGACATCATCCAGTGACTGTGTGTTTCTGTAAAGTTTAAATATGTTTTACATATTGAAGAATGAGTAGATGTATAAGTGTCTGGACGAAGGATTTAGTAGGTGCATGACTGAATGTATGAGTGAGTGATTAAATGTGTCTCACTGAGTGCATGGGTTAGTGACTAAACTGTCTTAATTTGTGCATCATTATGTCTGTTGTTCTGTAAACTGCTGCATGTGTTGATCAGTAGCTATATGATTAACTATATGGGTTATTGATTGATTGTCCAAGTATTTGTATAGGAGACTGAGTGTGTGTGTGGCTGGCTGGGAGGTGTGTGACTCTGTGCCGATCAATGTGTACTTGTATCAATGATTGTATAAGAAAGTAAGTATGTGTTAGTGTATGTTTGAAAATGTAAGGTGCTCTATGTTTAACTGTATAGACAAGAAAATGGAAGTGTGATTGATTCTTTACAGGACTGACTAGGTGTGTGAGTAACTCCATGGATGAGTGGCAGAGTGTAAGTGTCTGTATAGGTGTATGAGTGCATATGATAGTGTTGTAAAGATGAGTGATTGTATGTATGAATGATTGTATGGGTGAATGAGTGAATGTGTGTGTAGACGTAGGAATCAGTGAGTACGTATGTAGTAACTAGTATTGGTGTGTCAATGGTTTCAAAAATTATACTCTGTATTTAACACTGGGTGAAACAGAGGTTATATTAAAACGTGAGGAGATGCATTGTATTGTCACATGAATGATATCATCAGTGATGTGGTCATTGATGTCATTTGAGATGTCATCAGTGATGTCATCAGTGATGTCACTGACCATGTCATGAATGATGTAATATGTGACATGATCAGCAGTGGATTGCGGGTGCGCGATATATAGTTAGTGCAACTAACTATATATGGAATTTCAATGGTTTTGTGTGAGTAAAATAAGGTTTTTTAAATGCTAATTCCTAACTATATATGGTCTATAACCTATGGTTTTTTCAGTGAATTTTCAAGGTTTTGTAAATGCTAATTCCTAACTATATATGGTCTATAACCTATGGTTTTTTCAGTGAATTTCAATGGTTTTTTAATAGCAAATATCATAAGCTGTCGAATGTCAAGTACGTGGTAAGTAAAAACATTTTCGTGTTTATGCACACTGATCTGCTTTGAATACTGCCCCCCACCCCTCATTTCTATTAGGAGTACTCTCTCTTTGCAGATAGTGAAGGGTAGTTAACGCAGCCCTTTGCCCCCTTTGTAATACGTCGTGCCTGCTTCTCTCTCCATTTGATTGATTGTTCTCTTTGGTTCATTCTCTATTTACAAACAAGCACAGAGTCGCAATACTCTGTTTAGTCTTTGCAGATAGCGAAAAATCGTGTAAAAAAACAAAAGGAATCGAGCAAAATCAGTAGGCCACTAATGGGATCTCTTTTTGACCTCGCTAAAATAGAAACATTAGGAACAACCTGTTGAAAATAGCAATGCGTATGTACATAAGCGGCGTTCATTTGTGTTCACAGTACCCCTTGTTGATTGTTTCAATCGAGCATTGAATTGTTCGAAGTTAATTCTCTTAAGGATCTTCTCTACCTGCAAACGAGGAAGAATAGGAATATTCTCTCTCCCTTTGCAGATAGTGAAGGGTAGGTAACGCAAGCCTTTAACACGTCGTACCTATTTCATTCCTCATTGATTGATTGATTGTCCGAACATTGACTGTTTGGGAATTAGTTCTTTTTGGAGGTATTCCCTGTTTGCAAATAAACGTAGGAAAATCTTTGCAAGTAGTGAAAGGGTACGTAATGCGGACCTTTCTCCCCCGTTGTAATCTGTCATGCCTATCTACTCCCCACTGATTGATGCACCTTTTTCACCCGGACCATTTACTAGAGATACGTCATCTGGCCCGACCAGAGAGCACCCCTAGTGAAAAGGACATATGCAATAATAACGAAGTGATCACTGTATCCTGTTAACAGAAACTTTACCATGAAACAACCTGGAAAGAAAAAAATAGGAAAACGAAAATCAGTAGGCCACTGATGAACATGAACTTTTATTAAACAACAAACAAAGAAACGATAACATAACGTAATGATAAAACCTATTAATGTCCTAGAAACAAGAAAACGTTAAAGTATGCCAGTGGTGAGAGACCAGAAAAACAGTCCGAGAAACCAAATCACCCCTCGCTGTCCCAACTCATGCACTCTGAAAGTTCAAAGTTTTGAGGAGTGCTTGTAACATTGTCTGAAGCCTATTTGCAATTGCTTCATCTTCACTATTCTTAAAGTAAGTGGGGGCTGTTGTGATGCGGTGCCACCCTGAACCGCTTGACGGAGGCCCCCGAGGGACGGTGTCATGTCGCGGACTCGGAGGGGGCGCTTGGCTCCGGCCCCCTCCCCAAGTCGTGTTGCCCTGGTGTGGCCTGAGATCGCCCCCGACATAGGTGGCCGGCTCCCGGGGTCAAGCGGAACTTTTTTCCTTTTGGTGACTCTTCCATTCTTCACCTTGTCCCACAATCCGTTTCACCTAAAGACACGCTGTAGTGGGGCACCCCTTTTCCGTTTCATTTGCCATTCAGCCCGCTTTTGCTACACTGTGCCTCTTCCGCTATTCAGCTGTTTACCGCCCGCTCTTTCGACTACAGCGTCTCGCTCACCATGTACTTGAGTTGCTCCCGCTCTTGCGGTGCAGCGATAGGCGGCTGCCACAGGACTCTCAAAATGGCGGCCATCTCTTCAGATTTGGGCGTGGTCCACTAAAATGGGCCTGCGACACCTTGGAACTCGGACGCTTGTCTGCTAGAGCTTGGGCTCCATTCTCGAAAGCGTCCCCTCATCCTTGAAGATTCTACAAAAGTCTTGGGGGCCCCCGACTCCCGCAGGCTTCTGGTGGGGAGCGCCTAGCATGATTGCTCGTGGAATGGCCACGACGGAGCTACGAAATGGTGGTGCTCTCATGCTAACGCCAGCTTCAGTCTGAAACATCCAGAAACACTGTAGACTACCAATTCGATCAGTTCCGGTAGCGCTCCAACGTGACCCGGTAGAGAAGAACTTGCCCTCCCCTCTTTGACTGATGGTTCTTGTTGCCTGTCCCTTCTGTTGTCATTTAACAGAACTATTTAGCCTGCTGAAAGGGGTTGTGTGCCGTCCGCTGGTTGGTGGAGACATTTTGACTATATTCTGGACCTGCGTTGTCGCGTAATGCGTCATATGACGTGCCGCGTTAGAAAGTTTAATAAATTATTAAACACAATAAACAATCCTTAAAAAATAAAAAAAAATAAAAAATAATCAACAAAACCAACAATCAATTAACAACAGTATTTGAAAAGTCTATCATTCATTTTTCATTGCAGTACGCTGCCCAGAAAGCTTCCCGGTTCCCGGACCGGGCGCTACCCACGCAAAAAAACAAAAAAAAATTTTTTTTTTTTTTTGCCCCGCGGGGCCGTTTTAAAGCCTCCACATTAAACCTAGGGGGTCAGGGAGGATCTACTATGCCCCCTTATGGTTATTTGCCCCTTTGTTTTGGCCTCCTCTTGTCTCTCGATCCTACCGAGAGACAAGATGGCGGCCGCTACGGACTTTTTGGAATGTTGACAGACGCCAGAGAACCAATCAGCTTCGCTTCACAAAGCTCCGTTGCGCGAAAAGTACGCGTCCTGGAGCGCTGCCCGGTCCGCTGTTACAGATATATATCTTTTTTTAAACGTTAATTTCTCAAAATCCACTGGAGCACATATATTGAGACCTACAAAAGGCACATCGGGCTACCAGTCCCTACAATTTTGCCAAGTTTCGTGCAAATCTATTCAGCCGTTCGGGCTAAAAGTGAGGCTAACCGCCCTATGGAAAAATCAATGTTAAAAACACGTTTTGGGACCCCCCTTTTTTCTCGGCCCCCCCTTGACGAAACCCCCCCAAATTTTCAGGGGCTGCTCAGAAACAAAATGTGCCATTTTCCTGAAATTTCAGCCAATTCCGTCCACAAACGCCAAAGTTATTAGACATAGAATTTTCAAAAAACCCATAGGGAAAAAATCCTAACTATATATACCTACTGGCGACCGCCAGTAGGTAATATATATATTTATCCCAACAAAGTTGCCTGTCAGACGAGAAGACCACTCACGGGTAAGTTTCCTTGTTGCATCTCTTTAATGGAAAGAAGGCACTCACAGTGTCATAATGCTTTGGCTCAAATAACTGTCCATTTCTCCCGACGCGTTTCGTGGCATCGCACTTCTTCATGGGGCTTTGGACTGACAGAAGGTGAAACCAGGCAGTGTTCCAGTACTACTATTTCAATTCGATACTTCCCCGCCCATAAGGCGTGGCCATCCCTGTGGCCTGCTGGGACATGTAGTACTCGTGTATTCCTGCAGTGAGTTGCCGAGTTTCACTTCCTTACTCCGTCAAATATTGCCCAAGTGGGTTGGCAAAAGCAGTTCTGTACCCCGGAGTGCCACTTGCTTCTTTCAATCGCTCTCACCCGCCCCAGCGCTAGTACGTCATGTGGCGTCCCAGCAGGGCTGCGCTGAGCACAGCGGGGTTCCTCTCACGGCACAGGCGGGCCGCAAACAATTCCAACAAAGTTGCCTGTCAGACGAGAAGACCACTCACGGGTAAGTCTCCTTGTTGCATCTCTTTAATGGAAAGAAGGCACTCACTGTGTCATAATGCTTTGGCTCAAATAACTGTCCATTTCTCCCGACGCGTTTCGTGACATCGCACTTCTTCATGGGGCTTTGGACTGACAGAAGGTGAAACCAGGCAGTGTTCCAGTACTACTATTTCAATTCGATACTTCCCCGCCCATAAGGCGTGGCCATCCCTCGGCGACTCACTGCAGGAATACACGAGTACTACATGTCCCAGCAGGCCACAGGGATGGCCACGCCTTATGGGCGGGGAAGTATCGAATTGAAATAGTAGTACTGGAACACTGCCGGGTTTCACCTTCTGTCAGTCCAAAGCCCCATGAAGAAGTGCGATGTCACGAAACGCGTCGGGAGAAATGGACAGTTATTTGAGCCAAAGCATTATGACACTGTGAGTGCCTTCTTTCCATTAAAGAGATGCAACAAGGAACTTACCCGTGAGTGGTCTTCTCGTCTGACAGGCAACTTTGTTGGAATTGTTTGCGGCCCGCCTGTGCCATGAGAGGAACCCCGCTGTGCTCAGCGCAGCCCTGCTGGGACGTAACATGACGTACTAGCGCTGGGGGGGGTGAGTGCGATTGAAAGAAGCAAGTGGCACTCCGGGGTACAGAACTGCTTTTGCCAACCCACTTGGGCAATATTTGACGGAGTAAGGAAGTGAAACTCGGTGACTCACTGCAGGAATACACGAGTACTACATGTCCCAGCAGGCCACAGGGATGGCCACGCCTTATGGGCGGGGAAGTATCGAATTGAAATAGTAGTACTGGAACACTGCCTGGTTTCACCTTCGGTCAGTCCAAAGCCCCATGAAGAAGTGCGATGTCACGAAACGTGTCGGGAGAAATGGACAGTTATTTGAGCCAAAGCATTATGACACTGTGAGTGCCTTCTTTCCATTAAAGAGATGCAACAAGGAAACTTACCCGTGAGTGGTCTTCTCGTCTGACAGGCAACTTTGTTGGAATTGTTTGCGGCCCGCCTGTGCCGTGAGGGGAACCCCGCTGTGCTCAGCGCAGCCCTGCTGGGACGCCACATGACGTACTAGCGCTGGGGCGGGTGAGTGCGATTGAAAGAAGCAAGTGGCACTCCGGGGTACAGAACTGCTTTTGCCAACCCACTTGGGCAATATTTGACGGAGTAAGGAAGTGAAACTCGGCGACTCACTGCAGGAATACACGAGTACTACATGTCCCAGCAGGCCACAGGGATGGCCACGCCTTATGGGCGGGGAAGTATCGAATTGAAATAGTAGTACTGGAACACTGCCTGGTTTCACCTTCTGTCAGTCCAAAGCTCCATGAAGAAGTGCGATGTCAAGAAACGCGTCGGGAGAAATGGACAGTTATTTGAGCCAAAGCATTATGACACTGTGAGTGCCTTCTTTCCATTAAAGAGATGCAACAAGGAAACTTACCCGTGAGTGGTCTTCTCGTCTGACAGGCAACTTTGTTGGATATATATATTTATATATATATATATATATATATATATATATATATATATATATATATATATATATATATATATATATATATATATATACATGGTCACATGATTATGTAACCAATAAACAAATACATAACAAATACAATATATAAAAAACAAAATCACATTAAATCTGATTGCCACTCTGCAGAGATGATGCTTTGTGGGTACTGCAGTTAAGTAGGGTAAGTATTCTTTAAGTTATAAGGCATTCCAACTGGGTGATATCCGTCACCGTAGTACTTTTGCAGAATTTGACTAAATTTAATGGAACTACCGTGCTACATGGCCGTTTATATTTTAAAATATATAAATACATTTCCCCTACCTATTGCCTGTTTAATAAAGTGGCAATAGGTAGGGACTTACTACTTATCTATATCTAAGTCCCTAACACTGAACACAGCCAAAATGTAGTAAAAGAAATATGTCTGCCTTTTCTAAAAGCAGCCATTACCCAATTATACACTGACTTGTCATTTCCATGTATCACGGTATAATGCAAAGGTATCACGGTATATCATGCTCCACAATATAACTAAAGCCTAGCTGTATTATTGGATTTTGGTACCCTTGCGTCATTCATGGTGTTGCATGGGCAATGCAATACCTAGTTCAGATTTTTAAAGGAACGCAAGACCACCATGCATGGCCTTGTGTTGATTGATAAAACTGGAGAAACTCAAGGCACTGCAATGCGCGGTTTTGTGCTACTCTGCACACCATAATCTACATTGCTGCTAAATTTCACATACATCTGTATGCCATGCCACTTTAGCCACTTGACTTTACCTATCTCCATTGCACAACACTCTTCTCTATGTCACTCCACTCTACGCTATTACACTGTACACAACTCCACTCTACGCAAGTCCACTCTACGTTCTTATATTGTGTGCAACTCGACTCTATGCCTATTCAGCGTACTCTACTCCACTGGAAGCCACTCCGCTGTATGCTACTCCAGTGTATGCTTTTCCACTCTACCCCACTCCAATGTATGCCACTCCACTGTATTCGTTTACACTCCACCCCATGCCACTGTAAGTGACTCCAATCTACACCACTCCATTATACATTACTTTACTACATAATATTACACTCTACGCCACTCCAGTGTACAGCACACCACTATATTCCACTCTACTCTATTCTATTACACTGTATACAACTCCACTCTAATCCAGTACATTCTACATTATTATACTGTATGCAGCTCCACTCTATGTCTCTTCAGTGTATGCCTCTCTACTTTATGCCACTCTGCTATATGCTACTCCAGTATATGCTATTTCACTCTACGATATTCCACTGTATGCCAGTTTAATCTATGCTATTCCACTGTATGCCACTTCACTCTACACTACTCCACTCTACACCACTCCAGTGTATGGCACTCCACTCTGCACCAATTAATTCTATGCTATTCGATTGGACCCCACTCCAATGTGCGCCACTCCAGTGTATGCAATTACACTCTACCCCATTCCAGTGTACACTGCTCCAGTCTGCACCACTTCATGGTGCAACTACACTGTGTGCTACTCCACTCTACTCTGTTCCACTTTATGTTACTCCACTGTACGCTACTCCACTGTACGCTATTCCAGTGACTTTCCTCCACTCTATATAACTCCACTCTACAAAACTCTACTACACTCTATGCCAGTTTACTAGACTCCACTCCACTTAATCCCCATACACTTGACTGTCCAAATTTGCATTCAACTCTGTGCCCGTACACTCTATTGTACAACACTCTACTCCACTCTACAACACTTTCCAACACTGTATGACACAGCATTTTGCTCTACTGTATGAGACGCCACTCCAATTTTTAGCAGTTTCCTCAGCTCTATGCTACGCCACTTAACTGTATGCCTCCCCACTGTACGCTAATTCACTTTACCCTACTCCACTCTATTCCACTGCACTGTACACCACTCCACTCTACCTAATTCCACTCTATGCCACTCCACTCTTCTACCGTCCACTGTACAGTATTCCACTATGCCACTTTATGGTAATCCACTCTACTCCATTACAGTGTACCCCACTGTGCTATATGCTGCTCCATTCTATGACACTCTCCACTCTACTCTACTCCACTGTATGAGAAATACATCACTATAAGCTACTATACTGCAATCCACTCTATGCTGCTCCACTGTTTCATAAACTACTGTACTCTATGCAGCTCCACTCTACAACACTCTACTACACTGTATGCCACTCTCCGACACTTTACTCCCATCTATTCCCCTTCACTCCACTGTACATCACTATGCTATATTGTATGCCACTGTACAACACTCTACCCCACCATACGACAATGTAAGCAACTCTCTGTATTCCACAGAACCCCACTTTCCGGCACTCCACTCTGACACAGTACTCCAATCTACTCCACTACCCCATTGTGTGCCACTCCACTCTATGCTACTAAATGCCATTGTACTCTATAATACTGTATGCCAATCCACTGTACCACACTCTACAACACTGTACTATACTGTACACCACTCCACTGTACAAAAATCAACTAGACTGTATGCCACTCTGCTCTACTGTAGACTACATTACGTTCTAATACTGTTCAACACCCCACTACACTTTACTGTACTATACAGTAATCCAATTTATTTCACTTTACTCTACTGTATGCTGCATCACCATACTCTACAGCACCCCATGCCACTGTAGTCTACGCCTGATGCTCCACTTTATGACAACTCTACACTACCCAACTCCAGTGTGCTCTACTCCACTCCACTAAACTCCACTCTACTATACTTTGCCCGTTTGCTTAGTGGTGGAGAAAGAGGGCATTGCCTCTGATGACTTCTCAGCAATCCAGTTGTGTGGGTCTTACTGGATGTAACAGGAGGGGTAGTTGGCCCTCAAGTACCCTCTATAACAAGGTGAACTTTATCCACAACTAGTAGTGCACCAGGAGATGCGTTTGCAGAGTGTTGGTGTAAGGGAGTGTGGCCACCGAAAAGTTCTCAGCAAACCCACTGTGTGGGACTTACTGGAGGTAACAGGAGAGGTTGTTTACCCAGAAGAACCCTCTGGAATCAAGGGGACTGTAGGGCGCCAGGAGGCACATTTACCCAGTTGTGGAGAAAGGGGGCCTGGCTCCTGACACCCTCTTAGCAATTCTGTTGTGCGTAACTTACCAGAGATAATAGGAGGGGGTGGTTGCCCCCCAAGGAATCTTTGGGGGCCAACTACCCCTCCTGTTACCTACAGTAAGCTTGACAAAGCGGGATTACTAAGAGGTCAGGCCACACACCCTTTCTCCACCACTCTGCAAACACACCTCCTGGCACATTACTAGTTGGGGGATCAAGTCCACTTTACTGCTGAGGGAACTTGTGGCCAACCAGTACCTCCTGCAAGTCCTACACAGTGGGATTTCTGAAAGCTGGTCATAGGCCCAGCCCCCTTTTTCACCACTCTGTAAACACGACTACTACATTAAAAAAAACATAGAAATTGACTGAAAAAGCAAAGATCACAAGGACGCTATAGTTAGGAATTAGTATGTAAAAAAACTTTGAAATTCACTGAAAAAACAAAGCTCAGCTAACTATAACTGATGAATTTCACTGGTTTTGTATGAGTGAACCCTGAGCCTAGCAATAATGTCCCTGTAGCCTTTTGCAGTTCCATTGCTTTAAATGACATGCAGCCAAATCGCCTTGGTTGCTCATCAAATGCCCGCGCCTTGGTGAATATGTAATCAAACAACTTCCGTAACGGGCTAAATTACAGAACAGCACTCCGAGCAGTGTTAAAGTTTTTAATCAGCACAGCAAATAAAGCTTATAGAGTCATACACGTTTCGGCTTCCAAAGCCTTTTTCACAATGCCTGTGCACCTAAGAGCTTCCAATTTACAAGAGTCTTTCGACACTAAAGACAGACAGATCTCTGATGTAATAGTGGCAGCCATATTGGAACATGTACAATGAACTCTAATATTATACATTGCTTTTCGTTTTAGCTTGTAATTATAGCAAAATGCTGGTGTTTTTTTTATTGTACTGTGACACCTATCCAATAGCAAGGCATTTCAGGGACTGCCAAAAAGGCAACTCTCATCTCCAATGAGGGGAGGGGACAAAGAAACTAGACTTAGGCAATTGGAATGCAGGTACAGCTTGAGGATAAGAACTAAAGAATCCCTGGGAATGAATATTGACGAGGGAATGTATACGTATCTGTAATTTGTGAGTTAACCTGTTACGGAAGTTGTTTGAAATTTATTTTTATATACATTACCTACTGGCGGTTGCCAGTAGGTAGTTATAGTTAAGACCTATTTTCCATAGGAAATCCGCAACATTCTATTTAGAATAACTTTGGCGGCGGTTGACGAATCTTCGCGAAATTTTCATAACTAATAGCCAGCTCCGGTCCACTCCTATCCTGCAAGTCTCGGGATGATTCATCAATTGGGGGCAGAGAAAAAAGGGGGGTCCCAAAACGTTTTTTCCCCATGCAATTTTCCATAGGAACCTTTCATCACAGCTACAGCCCGAACTGCTGAACGGAATTACACCAAATTTGACAAAGAGGTAGTCCTTAGTTCAGCCTCGTGCCTTCTGCTTAAATGGTGTAAATCCGTTCAGTAGTTACTGAGAAAATGACATTTAAAAGTACATATATATCTATGGCCGCGCAGGATCCGCCCATCCTGAGCGCATCCTAAGCGCACCGTCCTGCTCGCGCGCTGAATGCTAATTGGCTGTCAAGTGGTTGTCAACATTGGAAACCAGGAAGTGTTGGCAGCCATTTGTGCCTTGGTAGATGCAAGGCTGAAGAAGTTAGTGGAATAAGTGTGCAAAATGTATAAAGAGGGCAGGGTAGAAATATGCTGACTCTCTGAACCTGCTTAGGGGGTTCTACTAGGACTTCCAGGGGCCATTATTAAAAAACAGCAAAGTACGTGCAGGGTGCGCGGATCCCGTCATAAAAAAATAAATATAATGGAGCTTCTTTCATAATTAGCACCCGGGGGGGCCAAATCCCGGGGGCAAAATATTAAAATGTATGGGGGGCCAAGAGGGGCCCCCCAGCCCCGGGAACTACCTCCCCCTGGGGCTACAAAATAAATGGTTGGGGGGGCTCCAAGGCCCATCCAGCAAAATTTGTGGTTGGAGGGGGTTCAAGGGCCCCCCAAGCTCCGGGGACCACCACCCCCTGGGGCTTTGTGTATTGTTGGAGGGGGGCCATGCAGCCCCCCTCCTGGAGCCTTGTTGTGGCCCTGGGGACCGCCACCCCCCAGGGCTGGCTCCTGCAGTGCCCCGAGGTGCCCACCCCCGGGACACTGCTGTTTGCTATGGGAGGACGGGAGCCGAGGCTTCCGCCCTCCCATAGCAAACTTGGTTTGGATTTTGAAAGGGAGAGCGGGGAAACCTGCTCGCTGTTTCAAAATCCAAACCAGATTGTAATTCCACACGGGGAGCAATATGTTAGCATGTGGAAAAGCAATGCCGGCTCCCGAAGGACGCGGGGTGCCGGTTGGGACCGTGGGGGCATTGGGGCTCCCCCCACGGTTCCCAATGTTTTATATAAGCCCCAGGCTGATGGGGCTATTTTTGTTTACGGTAAAATTAGCAGTCGCACACTCAGTGTGGCGCTCAGCACGGCCCCCTGGTGTGCACGCGTTGGATGCAAGACTTCTAACGTGTAGGATGTGCGAATCCAGCACGTCTGGTGCACGACTTCTATGCGTTAGGTGCATGACTCCAAGCAAAAAAAAGTATATTTTTCAGATATACATCAAGCTTTTGTGTTCAGTTCTTGAGTGGCTCTAAAAAGAACCCTTGTGTTTATTGAGAGATTTTGGTACCTATAAGTAAGTACCTATGCAGAGTCTACAGTTCAAGAGGAAGACTCAGATTCCCTCATCTGTAAAATGTACACCATCTCTCCTATAGATGCCATCCATATTGAAATGCAGATTGTTGTGGTAAATGGACCCCATCTTATAATCTCAGAGAAAAGCATAAACAGATTTATTGACATGTTTCCTAGCTTTCTCAATCTGTGGACTAAATTGATTGGACCAGTTCCATTTCTGCCTTTGGCATATGTTAGAATAGACAAAGGCAGTTTGGTGGAAAAGTGATATCAATTCTGTAAAGGTGTCCTTTATAAGCATTTCCAGACCTACCCCAGTCAAAGTGCCTAGGTCATTGCCACCACAGTGCACAATTACGAGGTCAGGGTGTTGGAGATGCAAAAAGGATTTAACCAATGGCCTCAATTGGTGCCACTTTAACACTCTATGGCCAATCCATTTAATGTCTACATTTGACAAAGCTAGGTCTTTGTCCATGTCTCTGTTTCTGCATACCTTTGGCTCCAGATAATAAAGCTGTGTTCCACAATCCACACTCTAAGCATCTTGAAGGGAGGTCTGGATGCAATCAGATGGTCTCTGTATGTGGAATGGTAGTTTGAGAATTGCGATTTTTCTAAAATGGTGGATAAGATGCAGTTTTGAAAAAAGAAAAGAAATGATTGGCTGTTTGAGGTCATTCAAGTCTGAAAAGTAGGTTGCATGTTTTTGTTTTTAAAAGCATGTTTCTTATTGGTTAAGAAAAGGTATTTGAAAGGAACATTACATAGGATAAGCTGATATTTTGAAAAGTCAAGCACACTTGCTGTTTGGATTAGCAACATTGTGTGCTGAACTTGTGACCTATGAGTTTAGTTGAGTGTTCCATGAACTGTTTCTAAGGTAGCGGGCAGTGGGCAGATTGGGGCACGGGCTAAAATCTATGTAATTTGGAAAGGGCTGAAATGTGTAACCCATGGAAATGTGTGTTAGCTTTTGAATTAAGGTGGGAAGCAATGTGATTTGATATTTTTAGGTATATGTGTGCAGAATGAGAGGGAAAGCTTGCCATTTTTTTGGTTTTGCTAAGAGCTGCACAGTACAGAGATTCTGTATATGAAAATCTGGTGTGTGACTGACATACTTCTTAATCTACAAATCAATTTGAAAGGTAACTTCTTCTTTTGTTAGAGGTTGTATGTGGTGTGTTTGTTTTTAATAAGATTAATGTGTTTCTCTTGGTAAAGTCCAGGCAGTAGTCTTGCTTGTCTATATTCACTTTGTGAGACTGTGTTCTAAAATATGTGAAATGTGTGCAGTCATGTCACCTGTTCCAGACTACTAAATGTTTTTTTCTAAAGTGCAAGGGATACTATTATTTGTCTAGAATCACACCGTGAGTCAGTGTGCATTTGGGAAAATTGTGAGAGAAGCATTTTGTTGCTTGATGTGTTTGCAGACACATAAGTGCTTAAAAACCTTTCTTGTTGTTAAGTTTTGGTAGAATTAGAAAATAGACATTGCTTATGTATTTGGAAAATGAGTTAGGCTTTAACACTAAAATGCAGTAATGAAATATGTGGAATGTGTGCTGTCACCTTAGTTTTTGTAGATCAGTCAATGTGTTTTGATAAAGTCTAAGGGGTAGTCTTGGTTGTCTAGAATCACGCTGTGAGTCTGTGTACATTTGGGAACTGTTGTGAGAGAAGCCTGTGGGTATTCCATGTGCTTGCAGATATATAACTGGTTAAAAACTTATGCTATTGCCAAGTTTTGGTAGAATTTGAAAGCAGCCATTGCTTATGTATTTGCAAAATTAGTAAGGCTTCCACAGTACAGTGCATTTCTAAAATATGTGGAATGTGTGCAATTATGTCACCTGTTCCAGACTAGTAAATGTTTTTTGCTAAAGTGCAAGGGATACTGGTATTTGTCTAGAATCACACTGTGAGTCAGTGTGCATTTGGGAAAATTGTGAGAGAAGCATTTCGGTGCTTCAATATATTCTGAGAATAGCAAAAAAGGCAAAGAAAATAGTTTGTAAAATGTTAAAATTATGCTGTGCTGTTAAAAATATATTATTATATATTAAATACCTATTTTCTCCTTTCTTTCACAGATCCTAATTCTAAAATATGCAAATTACCATAATTTAGATTAAAACAAAAAACTGAATAAAATGTGTAGCGTTTTTTTAGGTGTATTACTGTTGAGGTAAGTTGAAGTAAGTATTAAAATGCACAATGGCCTGTGTTTGCACACAGTTGAAAAAAGGGGAGATGGATGGAGTAGATATGTGCCAGAGGATTCCATTGCAGACAGGTATCAAATAGGATACAGCTTCAGCGCACCTGTCTAAAATCCCACATGGTATGGTATTCAAAAGAGAGATATGGTGGACTAGTAGAGCCCAGGGAATTTCAGGATTAACAGAGACAAAATTCCTTAACTTCAAACACATCACTGAGTGTGTTTGCACATGTCACATCAGGCCCCAACCCTTCCCTTCAGTAATCTATAAACATGTCCTATAAGTTTGCCAAAACGTAAGTACTTATAAATGTATCTTGTTCTCTGTTTGCAGTACTGAAAGTTTTCTACTTATTACTCATATAATAAGAATTGGCCTAGCCATTAACTCTAGTAAAAATGAAATTCTTTATATACTATGCATGTACATCATACTTCTAGCACAAGACACTGTTTCATATTTACAAAGAGAGGAAAAGGCAGTCTGTGTACCTTTTCTTCTCCATGTAAATACAACCTTATTATACATACCACTTTGTGTTGAAAGGGCGTTCTGTGGGTGTTGCTGTGCGTGTTTGCACAGAACACTGATAGAACAAGACACATCTCCAGATTGATCATAAATCATAAATCTGGACATGTGTGTGAATGCTGCAGCCTCCACCAATTGATGTAGCACGGCACAGCGAGGAGAATTGTTTTCATTTCTCCTCATTTTTTCCTATTTCAATGCATGCTGCATTCCACATCATACATTGAAAGAGGAAAATGCCTTTACTGATTGTTTTTGTGCAGGAAGGTGTCCCTTTCTGCACAAAACAATCACCGCACGACACAGACATCCTTGCACCATAGTGCAAGGGTGCCTGTGTCACCACATGGGTGCAGTTTAAGCAGTAGTGCAGAGGGAAGCACAGACTTGCAACATATTTATGTACGTTAGTTACATCCCTGTGCTTTGAAAGTACCACAGCACGCTGTAGCTAAAGACTTTACAGTGTCATGCTGCAGCACTTCGTTATAGTTCTGCACCTATACAATCCCCATACACCACAAATGCATTATTTCAGTCAATTATCCACTAGACATACATTCATATAAACTTTCACACACTAGCATACACATGTAGCTCTTTCTTTAACCAGAGTAGTTAGTTCTGAAAATAACTTTTTTTTCTTTATGTAGTTTTATATTAGTTTTGATTTTTTGAACGATTTTTTGTTTTTTGGGATTTTTTTTAACAGGAAGAAAAAGTTAATAGAACGAACAAAACCAAAAACTTTGAGTGAAAAAAAACAAACTAGCATCGATGGTTATTGCTGGCGCGACAAACAACGTCCAATGATTGCTCCCCATAACAAATTAAACAATTGCATTTTACGCAATGCATTTTCACTTTCCCAAATTGGGGATATATCTCTGGTGCCGATGTTGCTGGTGATGCCCCAGAGGTACTAGGTATTGCCGGTGGTGGAGGAGCACTTCGACACAGTCTTCTGCATTCCTCGTGTGCATAGTTTACAGGATGCAGCGATTGCAGGTGTTTCCGCATGCTAGCAGTGCCACAGGAGTATTTCTTGTTTGGATCTCCTCTGGAAAGCACTGCCTGTCAAATCTTGCACGTGACCTTGGTGGCATTTACTTTCTTTTGCCCCTATGGGAAAGTGAAAGAGTTTCAAACAATGGATGTATATCTTTCAGGAGGGGGAGGTTCTGGTAGGAATTCTTCTGCCCCAGAATGATCAGACTCAGAAGATTCTACCACTGGTGTAGCCATTTTTGTATCCAAAAAACAAATTGAGGTCTCCAAAGAAAAAAATGTGATGTTCTTCTCAGGACAGGTCTTCTCTCAAGGAAGGTCTAAGAAGTGTGATTGAAATGGGTGGGGTTCTTCAAAGTTAGAATAGGAAGTGTTATGAACCAATCAAATCTCTTTTTTACTGGTCACATGCAGTCCGCGTAGGGTGAGCGCACACAGCTCGCACCCAGTGTGACTTCGCGAAATTGCATTTAAAAGTAATGTAACTTTATTAAAAGTAAAATAATGTTCTTTTGATGATTGGCTCAGATAATGTCTTGCCTTAATATTTATAAATATATATATATGTTTTAGGACATTAAAAAATTGCGAGGGAGTCGCCCAAACACCGCGTCCAACACGCGTATGACGTCACCCGCAACTGCGTGACCGTCGCGTAGCGTAATTTGTACATGTCGCGTATGCGCCACAAGTCGCGAACCAGTCGCATAGCAATCGCGTGGGAAAATTCCTACCCATCGCACACTCTACGTGGATCCTACACAACAATCCTAAAATGGCGGCTATGGTTCCGCGCAGTGATCGAGATTGACATAGTAACTATAAGTTACTATGTCTATGAATAAATGAGGTGTTGGGTGTATAACTGTGTAGGTGAGTAAATGTAAGTGTGATTGATTATTTTCATGAGTGAGTAAGATGACTGCATAACCGACTAGGATGAGTGCTAATGTGTCAATGTCTATATAAGTGTATGAGTGCATTTAATAGTCTTATATTGATAAGTGGCTGCATGTATAAGTGATTCTATGGGTGAATGGGCAGTTGTGTGTGTAGACGTAGGAATTAGTGAGTGCATATGTAGTTTCTAGTATGTGTGTGTGAATGGTTTCAAATATGGTACTCTGTATTTTACAGTGAGTGATCAAAGGTTATACTAGTGTGTGATGAGGTGTATCAGATTGTCAAGTGGATGATGTAATCCGTGATGTCACCAGTGATGTCATATGAGATGTCATCAGTGAAGTCAATTACCATGTCATGAATGATGTAATATGTGACATCATCAGCAGTGCATTGCCGGTGTGCGAGTTATATTTAGAAGAACTAACTATAACTGAGGAATTTCTTTGGTTTTGTACGAGTGAAATGTCCAGCTAACTATAACACTATAATATTATATGTGTACTTGTGTTGGTGCCTAGGTCATTCTATAAGAACATCACTAGTAATTGGAATGATGACAGTGCTGCCAACAGACTGCACAGTTAATTTATAAGTGCTTAGGTATTGGCGGAGTAATGGGATAAGGACATAGTGGTAGATAAGTGATGAAAGAAGTGGATGGGACAGACTGGATGATTCCTAGACTGCATGGGTACTAACTGGGTATTTAGAGGAGTGTATCAATAGTATGTAGGTAGTTAGAGGTCTGCTTGGATAGTGCACAGATTATTCTAGCTGTACTTGTGTTAGTAGCTAGGCCATTCCATAACTTTATGACTAGTAACTACAATAATTACAGTAATGCAAACAGAGTGTATACTGAATTCATAAGTGCTTAGGTATTGGCGGAGTGATAGGATAAGTAGATAGTCCTGGATGGCTGATTTGAAAAGTGCATAGTGCATAGTGCAAGTGCATAGGACTGACAGGAAGATTTCTACACTGCATGGGTACTAACTGGGTATTTACAAGAGTGTATCAATAGTATGTAGCTGGTTAGAAGTCTACATGCATAATGCACAGAATATTGTAGCTGTACTAGTGTTACTGGCTAGGCCATTCTTTAAGTACATGACTAGTAACTGGAATGATTGCAGTGCGGCAAACAGAGTTTATCCTCAATTTATAAGTGGTTAGGTACTGGTGGAATTATAACATCAGTAGATAGTCCTGGATGGGTGATTTGAGAAGTGCATGAGATTGATAGAAAGATTCCTAGGGTGCATAGGTACTACTTGGGTATTTAGTGCAGTGTAGCAATAGTATATTTGTAGTTAGACGTCTACATACATTCTGCACAGAATATTGTAGGTATAGTTGTCTTAGTAGCTAGGCTGTTCCATAATTACCTGACTACTAAGTAGAATAATGACAGTGCTACAAACAGGGTCTCTGGTGAATTTATAACTAGATAGACATTTTAAAAGTGATTATATAGGTACATAATGCTGGATGGGTGATTAGAGAAGTACATGAGAGTGACAAGAGGATTCCTAGGCAGCATGGGTAGTACTTTAGTATTTACTAGACTGTGCCAATAGTATGTATGTGGTTAGAGTTCTGCATGCACACTGTATAGAATGTTGTGTGTATACTTTTCCTAGTAGCTAGGACATTCCATAAGTACATCTCTAGTAATTGAAAAGATTACAGTGCTGCAAACAGACTGCAAGGTGATTTTATAAGTGCTTATGTATTGGTGGAGTAATAGGATAAATAGATAGTCCTGGGTGGGTGATTGGAAAAATGCATGGGACAGACAGGAGGATTCCTAGGCTGCATGGTTAGTACTTTACTAAGTAGCTGGTTAGAGGTTTATATATATAGTGCACAGCTGAATGTAGTAGTGCATAGATAGTGTTTTGATTACTTAATCAAACCTTGACAGTAGTAGATATCAAAATATTTTGAACATTTTTTGCAGTTGTTTTTTATAATTTAAATTTTAAAAACTTTTGAACTTTAGATTTAGGATCTGTAAAAGAAAAGACAAAAAACAGTTATAATATATAATATTATATTTTTGTAAATACAACATAATTTTAGCATTACATAAAGTATTTAGTTTGCCTTTTTTGCTGTTGTCAGAAGGTATTGAATTTCACTATAGATAGTGATTTCAATGTTACTCATCACATAACTGCGGGCAAAAAACCCCAATCAATAAGATTGTTTAAAAAACCCAAATCTGTGTAAAAATATTTTCAACATAGTGAACTATCTCTGCAGATTGTATAAAAGCAACATCCTCAATAACATAGCATATAACGCAAATCTCACATATATAAAATGCTTCTTTTTGGCACTACAATACGAAAGAACAGAAACAATGAACAATTCTTCATAATTTTCATATACTCTAAATGATGTCCTTTGAAGTTTTGCTGTCAGAATATTCCAGAAAAACTGCTCAATTGATGTTAATATCTTTCCTCCAGGCCAAATGATATTCCTAAAATCCTTCATACTGAAGTTGTCCAAAGTAATTTTAGTAATATGTATGAACATATTCCCCATAGACCGAATTATGTTCTTAGAACTTTGGCTTTAAAAATATTAGGTATGAATTTGGTAATTCGTTAGGCAAGCGATATCTAAAAACCAAATCACTATCATTACAATATGTCCATCCTTTATTTTTAAATAGACAGTGTAATGTCCAGATGTTATAGAAGGACCATCGTGGAAAATAATTGCTACTGCTACAAAAGTTCTTCCAGATATTGATAGTTGAATTGCTGCAACATTTTGAATTAAAGTTTCCAATTTTCTTCCATCACCTGTACAACGATGTATCATTAAAATTATATATTGTCCAAATTGTTTACTGACTTGCATGACTATTACCTGGATCTTTGCAGGACTGAATCAGTAGTCTGCAGGGACTTAGGGGACCGCATACATTGGGCACATTTGACTGTACCCCTGCTTGTCTCAATGCCTGAGTCATTGTGCAAGTGCATAGACAGTGACTGGGTACCTAGAGTACTGGTACTTAACAGCATGGTGACTTTATAAGTGCTTATGTTTCATCAGAGTGATTACATAAGGATATGCTTCTGTCAGAATGATTGTAGGAGTGGACACAGACTCACAGTGTGATTCCTGACTTGCATGACTATTACCTGGATTTTTGCAGGACTGAATCAGAGTCTGCAGGGGGTTAGGGGACTACATACATAGTGCACATTTGACTGTACCACTGCTTCTGTCAATGCCTGAGTCATTGTGCAAGTGCATAAACAGTGACTGGCTACCTAGAGTGCTAGAAGTTGACAGTAGGGTGACTTCATAAGTACTTATGTTTTAGCAGAGTGATTAGATAAGGACATGCTTCTGTCAGGGTGATTGTAGGAGTGGACACAGACTCACAGTGTGATTGTACCACTGCTTGTCTCAATGCCTGAGTCATTGTGAAAGTGCATAGACAGTGACTGGGTACCTAGAGTGCTAGTAGTTGACAGCAACGTGAGTTTATAAGTAGTTATGTTTTAGCAGAGTGACTAGATAAGGACATGCTTCTGTCAGGGTGATTGTAGAAGTGGACACAGACTCACAGTGTGATTCCAGACAAGCATGAGAATTACCTGGATTTTTGCAGGACTGAATCAGTAGTCTGCAGGGACTTAGGGGACCGCATACATTGTGCACATTTGATTGTACCCCTGCTTGTCGCAATGCCTGAGACATTGTGCACATACATAGACAGTGACTATGTGCCTATAGTGCTAGTAGTTGACAGCAAGGTGAGTTTATAAGTACTTATGTTTTAGCAGAGTGATTAGATAAGGACATGCTTCTGGCAGGATGATTGTAGGAGTGGACCCGGACTCACAGTGTGATTCCAGACAAGCATGGCTATTACCTAGATTTTTGCAGGACTGAATCAGTAGTCTGCAGGTGGTTAGGGGACCGCATACATTGTGCACATTTGATTGTACCACTGCTTATCTCAACTCCTTAGTCATTGTCAAAGTGTATAGACAGTGACTGGGTACCTAGAGTGCTAGTAGTTGACAGCAAGGTAAGTTTATAAGTACTTTTAGCAGAGTGATTAGATAAGGACATGCTTCTGTCAGGATGATTGTAGGACTGGGCACAGACTCACAGTGCGATTCCTGACTTGCATGACTATTACCTAGATTTTTGCAGGACTAAATCAATAGTCTGCATGAGTACTAATTGGGTATTTACAAGAGTATATCAATAGTATGTAGCTGGTTAGACATGTGCATGCATGGTGCACATAATAACATACCTGGAGTACTATTACTTGCTAAGGCATTCTACAAGTACAGAAGTAGTAACTGTATAAATTACAGTGCACCAAACACAGTGCATAGAGAATTTATATGTACTTGGGTATTACTACACTGAATGAATAAGTGTGTGGTGCTCAATGGTTGATTGGAGGAGTGTCTCAGTACTAACAGGGCAATACCTGCTCAGCAAGCAAACTCTTTATAGGATAAAACTACTGCATAAATCTCTACTGCTACATTACCTTTCTACAACTACTTTTAATATTACACGTAGCCAAATACAAAGCAGAAACCATTTACATTTCTCTCCTATAAGTCTCACCATATCACTGAAAAACACAAATGAGTATCTATCTACAGAACACTATCTACACCACATAAATTCACAATACAAGCTTCAGAAACCAAACACCAACAATGATGTCACATATTTTAACTATGTTTTTTGCAATTTTCACCCCGAGTGGGCTGGGTATGCTCAGACGTGAGTCCCAGGCCCTCCACACCACTGGAGTCAAGCTATCCAGGCTGATGAAGGCTGATAGCCAGAAACCTGTCCTTGGATGCTTGATTCCGGTCTGGGAAAGACATGGCTTGGTAGTTCGGACTGGACTGTTCCCATGAGGCACAGGGTCAGAGCTGATTTGCATATAGCCAGTGTCTAACCCAGGGTGGTGTGGAGTGCAAAAAAACGATGGATTTAGGCCCAGATCCTTGTACTGGGGTGAATGTATGACATTGTTCTACATTCTGTCCATCAACTGTGTTTTTTGCAATTTTCACCCCGAGTGGGCTGGGTATGCTCAGACGTGAGTCCCAGGCCCTCCACACCACTGGAGTCAAGCTATCCAGGCTGATGAAGGCTGATAGCCAGAAACCGGTCCTTGGATGCTTGATTCCGGTCTGGGAAAGACATGGCTTGGTAGTTCGGACTGGACTGTTCCCATGAGGCACAGGGTCAGAGCTGATTTGCATATAGCCAGTGTCTAACCCAGGGTGGTGTGGAGTGCAAAAAAACGATGGATTTAGGCCCAGATCCTTGTACTGGGGTGAATGTATGACATTGTTCTACATTCTGTCCATCAACTGTGTTTTTTGCAATTTTCACCCCGAGTGGGCTGGGTATGCTCAGACGTGAGTCCCAGGCCCTCCACACCACTGGAGTCAAGCTATCCAGGCTGATGAAGGCTGATAGCCAGAAACCGGTCCTTGGATGCTTGATTCCGGTCTGGGAAAGACATGGCTTGGTAGTTCGGACTGGACTGTTCCCATGAGGCACAGGGTCAGAGCTGATTTGCATATAGCCAGTGTCTAACCCAGGGTGGTGTGGAGTGCAAAAAAACGATGGATTTAGGCCCAGATCCTTGTACTGGGGTGAATGTATGACATTGTTCTACATTCTGTCCATCAACTGTGTTTTTTGCAATTTTCACCCCGAGTGGGCTGGGTATGCTCAGACGTGAGTCCCAGGCCCTCCACACCACTGGAGTCAAGCTATCCAGGCTGATGAAGGCTGATAGCCAGAAACCGGTCCTTGGATGCTTGATTCCGGTCTGGGAAAGACATGGCTTGGTAGTTCGGACTGGACTGTTCCCATGAGGCACAGGGTCAGAGCTGATTTGCATATAGCCAGTGTCTAACCCAGGGTGGTGTGGAGTGCAAAAAAAGATGGATTTAGGCCCAGATCCTTGTACTGGGGTGAATGTATGACATTGTTCTACATTCTGTCCATCAACTGTGTTTTTTGCAATTTTCACCCCGAGTGGGCTGGGTATGCTCAGACGTGAGTCCCAGGCCCTCCACACCACTGGAGTCAAGCTATCCAGGCTGATGAAGGCTGATAGCCAGAAACCGGTCCTTGGATGCTTGATTCCGGTCTGGGAAAGACATGGCTTGGTAGTTCGGACTGGACTGTTCCCATGAGGCACAGGGTCAGAGCTGATTTGCATATAGCCAGTGTCTAACCCAGGGTGGTGTGGAGTGCAAAAAAACGATGGATTTAGGCCCAGATCCTTGTACTGGGGTGAATGTATGACATTGTTCTACATTCTGTCCATCAACTGTGTTTTTTGCAATTTTCACCCCGAGTGGGCTGGGTATGCTCAGACGTGAGTCCCAGGCCCTCCACACCACTGGAGTCAAGCTATCCAGGCTGATGAAGGCTGATAGCCAGAAACCGGTCCTTGGATGCTTGATTCCGGTCTGGGAAAGACATGGCTTGGTAGTTCGGACTGGACTGTTCCCATGAGGCACAGGGTCAGAGCTGATTTGCATATAGCCAGTGTCTAACCCAGGGTGGTGTGGAGTGCAAAAAAACGATGGATTTAGGCCCAGATCCTTGTACTGGGGTGAATGTATGACATTGTTCTACATTCTGTCCATCAACTGTGTTTTTTGCAATTTTCACCCCGAGTGGGCTGGGTATGCTCAGACGTGAGTCCCAGGCCCTCCACACCACTGGAGTCAAGCTATCCAGGCTGATGAAGGCTGATAGCCAGAAACCGGTCCTTGGATGCTTGATTCCGGTCTGGGAAAGACATGGCTTGGTAGTTCGGACTGGACTGTTCCCATGAGGCACAGGGTCAGAGGTGATTTGCATAACGCCAGTGTCTAACCCAGGGTGGTGTGGAGTGCAAAAAAACGATGGATTTAGGCCCAGATCCTTGTACTGGGGTGAATGTATGACATTGTTCTACATTCTGTCCATCAACTGTGTTTTTTGCAACATATTTTAACTATACCTCTTTAGAGACTTATAAAAACTACTCTCATCACTAATTCTATAACTCGACATATACATTTCCAATTTGAAATCAACACCTAAAATTATGCACTATAATACTAATGTACATATCCACACATTAAAACAATCAGTCATAATCAGCAAACCCTATTCCAAAACACACATAATACTATGCAAAGTGTACATTAAACAACATTTAAACACATTACAAAAAAACTCCAATAAATATTTCTTCATTACAAAATATATTACTAACTTCAAATTTTATGAATTATATTTTATGTTTAAAAACAAAGGCACCACATAGTACACCTCACAAGTTAATAACTCACCTTTCAAATTGATTTGCAGATTATGAAGTATCTGAATCACACACCAGATTTTCTTATGCACACAATGAATATAGTGCACTGCTCTTAGCAAAACCAAAATATGGCAAAGTTTCCCTCTCATTCTGCACACATATACATGTAAATTTCAAATCACATTGCTTCCCAGATTAATTCAAATTCTAAGACACATTTCTATTGGTTACACATATCAACCCTTGCCAACCGACCTCTAACTGAAACAAAATTGCTTCTGGAATTTTCTAGAGTCGCGCCTGGTCCTTGCACCGTAAGCGATGGAACCGCGGATCCAGACAAGACTTCAACAGTGTATTACAAATAATTTTACCAAATTTTTTTCATAACACACTACTTCTAACCATACC
This sequence comes from Lissotriton helveticus, assembly GCF_964261635.1. Lineage (NCBI taxonomy): Eukaryota > Metazoa > Chordata > Amphibia > Caudata > Salamandridae > Lissotriton > Lissotriton helveticus. The sequence goes on along the minus strand of NC_136059.1, from coordinate 1,957,212,539 downwards.
AGTGACTTGGGAAAACCTCACTGCAATTACATATTACTTTAATATTTATAAGAAATACACATTTTAATGCCACACATATCTTGCAACACTACCCCCATTCTGCTTAATACCTGTTTCCATAGTAACAGTTCATGGAACACTCAACTGAATACACAGGTCACAAGTTCAGCATACAATGTTGCAAATTCAAGCAGCAAGTGTGCTTGACTTTTCAAAATAACAACTTTTCCAATCTAATGTACCTTTCAAACAGTTTTTACTAACCAATAAGAAACATGCTTTTTAAACACAGAAACATGCACCCTATATTTCACTCTATAATGTTGTCAAACAGCCAATCACTCCTCTGCTTTTTTTAGAACTGCATCTAGTCAACCATTTTAGAGCCCTCTTATTTCACCAACTGCCTACTTCACCCACAGACATCTTTTGAGTGCATCCAGACTTCCATTAAAGATGCTTAGAGTGCGGATTGTGGGACATAGCAATATTTTCTGGGCAAAAGGTATGCTGAAAGCAGAGGTATTGACAAAGACCTAGCTTTGAAAATGTAGACAATAAATGGATTGGACAGAGAGGATTAAAGTGGCACCAATACTTGGATGCTATGGCATAAACTCAAATCTACTGTAATTTCCATTGAAATGAATGGGCACTCCATGACGAGTTACCCTTGTCATTAGCATCCAAGAGGTTATTAAAAGATCTAGAGCAGGAGGCAGATCATTCAGTGTGGCTGCGGCCAAGCTCTGGAATTCTCTGCCCACTGAACTTAGGCAGATTAACTGCGTTCTTGCATTCAGAAGGCAGCTAAAAACTTGGCTTTTCCCACGCTCTCCTTAACTATCAGCCTGCCTTCAGCCGCCCTTCCCTTTCGCTTTTGATGCTGCCAGCGCCAGGATGCCTCTCGAGGTGATAGCGCGCTTTACAAGTGCAATAAATAAATAAATAAATAGATTGATGCCATTGGTTAAATCCTTTTTGCTTCTCCAACACCCTGACCTCATAATTGTGCACTGTGGTGGCAATGACCTATGCACATTGACTGGGGTAGGTCTGGAAATGCTAATGAAGGACACCTTTGCAGAATTGATGTTACTTTCCCCCAAACTACATATGCCAAAGGCAGAAATGGAACTGGTCCAAACAATTTTCTCCACAGATTGAGAAAGTTAGGAAAAATGTCAATAAAGCTGCTTCTGCTTATCTCAGAGATTATGGTATGGGGTCCATCTACAACAACAATCTGCGTTTTATTATGGATGGCATCTACAGGAGACATGGTGTACATTTCACAGATAAGGGAAACAGAGTCTTTCTCAACAACTTTAGACTCTGCATAGGCACTTACATGTAGGTACCAAAATCTCCCAATAAAAACAAGGGCTATTTTTAGAGCTACCCAAGATTCAAACATATAACCTAGATTTATAATAAAAATAGTAAATTTTTTTGCTGGGAGTCGCGCACCCAGAGCAACTAAGAGTCGCGCACCCCTCGCGTTCACATCAGGGGGCGGCCTGGGAGTCGTGCACCCCTCGCGTTAACACCAGGGGTCGCGCTGGGAGTTGCACACCCAGCGCATTCACACCAGTGGGCCGCAACTCCACAATTTTTGAAAAAGAAAACCGGCTCCTACCACTAATTTCTATTCACCCCAGGTACCTCCTCCCGGGCCCTATCCACTTCAAAAGGGACCATGGGGGGAGCCCAATGCCTCCATGGTTCCGCTGCCTCCCCGCGTCCTGTGAGAGCCGGCATTGCCTATCCACATAGGGAGCTGCTAATGTGCAGCTGCCTGTGTGGAAAAGCAATTCTGCTTTGGATTTTGGAAGAGAGGTCCAGAATCCAAACCAGAGTTTGCCACAGTAGGACGGGAGACGTGCTCCGGCCCTACCATAGCAAACAGCAGTGCCCCGGATGTGGGCAACCTGGGACACTGCAGGAGCCGGCCCTGGGGGGTGGAGGTTCCCAGGGCCATCAAAGGCTCCAGGAGGGGAGCCCCATGGCCCCCTCACTACTTTTGAAAAGCCCCGGGGAGGTGGTGGTCCCTGGGGCATGTGGGGGGGGCTCGTGCTCCCCCACAAAGTCTTTGATAAAATTAAAAAACAGAACCCCGGGGTGGTGGCGGTTCCCGGGGCTGCGGGGGCCCCTGCGGGCCCGTGCTTTTAATTCTCAAATCCCCTGGGACCTGGCCCACCCTGGGGTTAAAAATAACAATGCAAGAAAGCCCTTGCTTTGTTTTTTTTAAAAAAATGTATCGTTTGGATCCGCACACCCATCGCACATTCTGCTGTTTTATTAAAAAACAAAAATGCTTTTTTTGGCCCTGAGGGTCCTAGTGGGACCGCCTGAGCAGGTGTTTTTACCCTGTCCCCTTTTCTTTCTTTTCACCTTAGTTTCCCTGTTTTCTCTGACTCACTTCTACCGAGGCACAAGATTGCTGCCAATACTTCCTGGTTTGGAGTGTTGAAAGCCAATTAGAATAAAGCTTGAAGTCGGGAGGGTGCGCGGATCCACCACGCCTCTATATATCAAAACTTTTATTTTTTTATTTTCTCAGCAACTACTGAACCGATTTACACCATGTAAGAAAAAGTGGTCTTTCTGAAACAAGAGCTACCATTGTGCCAAATTTGGTGTAAATCCGTTCAGCAGTTCGAGCAGTAGCCATGTCTAAAGTTTCCTAAGGGAAATGCATGTTTTTTACCTCTTTTTTATTTCTCAGGAACTACTGAACAGATTTTCACCAAGTAACAAAAAGAGTTTTTTCTGAAACAAGGGCTACGTTTTTGCCAAATTTGGTGTAATTCCGTTCAGCAGTACAGGCTGTAGCCATGTCTAAAGTTTCCTATTGGAATTAACATGGAGAAAACACGTTTTGGGACCCCATATATGTATATATACATACACAGACATTTTTCTAAAAGTTTAGATACTTTTAGATGTCTAGATACATTTTTCTTAATTTTTACTGTTTAGATACATTTTTCTTAATGTTTAGATACTTGAATAAATGTTTGTAGTTTTTGTAAATATTTTTTTTTGCTTACATTGTTATGTATTTAGTTATATATAATATTGAGGTGAATTATAATTATTTTAGTGATGTATTTAATTTATTTTTTAATTCAAACATGTGTATATATTGTTTAATATGTATTGTAATTAATTGTTTAATATAAAAAGTAATTTTTATAATGTTTATTTATGATAATGTTATTATTTTGGTGATATTATTGTGGTCCATATTGGGTGCGGTGATATTTTTGACATATTATATGTTTATTTAAGGGTGACAATATTTTTTTCCATTATTAATGTTTTTTATATAAGTAAAAATCTGCATTTTTTAACAACGATTTTCGTGTTCTTGGTATGTGTGGATTTATTCCTTATATATAGGAAGGCAATATTTTTATTAATGATATTTATTTATCATTTTGTTTTTTTGGGATATTGTATGCATCGATCCTCTGTCAGTGATCCACACTGACATCAACCGCACTATGCAGCAGACCATGCACTGCTACATCAATGTTTTTGACAGAGAGAACAACCTGCTAGACCTGCTCGGAATAGAGGTGCAGCTACACTTATGTGATTTTTTACTTTTTTAAATATTATTTTTAATAATTTGAAGGAGGCAATATATAGCAGGTAAGTGTAAGTGATAACTCTAGTGCCATTCAACAAATCTGCATACAAACCTTCCACAATAAGTACATACACTTTGGTCCCTTCATGGCAATGCTCATGCAGATCAGTGAGGCAAGTCAGTCAAGATGGGGCCATAAAAAAGGAGTGATCTAAAACTGTCATTTTCCATTTTAATTTCAGCAATGATCTTTGATCTTCAAGAGACAAAAAATGACTGAGCAGAGTTGCACCAAACATAGCATGAAGGAAGAGCTTAACTCAAGGAAGTGCATATGTTTTTGTATAAATCAATATGGTAGTTTTTGAACTATTTACATTTAAAATGAGTCCTGGGGTGGGATTGGAGAGGTTGTCTACTGCAAATATCTAGGCCATTAATTTGTAGATCCTCCATGGATTAATTACTCCATTTAAGGAACGAAATGCACACCATTGGGCCAGGGATCTTTGTCTCCCATTGTCTATTGCAAATTCACAGATCTGGTTAAACATTCACAAATCCACTCCGATTGGATGGCGGTCACAGAAAAATTCTGTGGTAACTCTGATTAACCAGCAAGGTGCACTGAGCATTGTTTTGGTAAAAAGAAAACATGCATGAGAGGGCAATAAACAGATATAAAAAATATTTTTACTGAGGGATTTGTGAATTCTGTTGAATGTGTGAAATCTGAAATAGGATTCATGAATCCTGTAATACATGAAAGATAAATTCAGTACACTACTTCTACACTTGGCCAGTGGCCACTCTTGGGGCTTTTCTGCATGTGTCAGGTTAGAAGCAGAGCTTGACCGCAGTCCAGTCCCCACTACCAATCCCTGCTTAGCAATGGTACACCTGGGATACAGCTGCAGGGGTCCTGCCGGACTCCACGGGTGTGGGTGCATGAGTAGGTGTGTGTGTTGCTGTGTGGGTTTGTGAGTGGTTTTGTGGGTCTGTGAGTGGGTGCATGAGAAATTGTATTTTCCCAGTTGTAAACCGAGTCCTAATTGCTGTGAATATTCTAATCTGCATAGATCCACAAAGGATCTGTGGAGGATCCACATTTCTAGATATATATACATCTTTTTACTTTAATAACTCCAAAACTACTGAACAGATTTACACCAAATTACAAAATGCACTGTTTTTGGACAAAGAATGGCTTTCTACCTAATTTGGTCAATTCTGTTCAGCGGTTCAAGTAGTAGTCATGTCTAAAACCCCAATGGGAAATTGCATGGAGAAAATGCGTTTTGGGACCCCACTTTTTCTCAGCCTCCCTACTTCACTCCTAAACTTTCAAAACAGTTGCTGAAGTGAGTGGTATTCTAGTTTTGAAAATTTCATGAAGATTCATCAAACAGCACCCAACTTAATAATAAAACTTTTCAGTAGGTAATATATATATATACAAGATTGTATAATACCTACTGTCAGTTGCCAGTAGGTAGTTATAGTTAGGACCTATTTTCCATTGGAAATCCTCAACATTCTATTTAGAATAACTTTGGCCCCAGTGGAGGAATCTTCACAAAATGTTCAAAACTTATGGCCCGCTACGGTCCGCTTCTATCCTGAAAGTCTCAGGGTGATTCGTCAAGCAGGGGCCAGGAAAAAAGGGGGTCCCAAAACATGTTTTCCCCATGAAATTTTTCATAGGAACCTTTAATCGCAGCTACAGCCCGAACTGCTGAACGGAATTACACCAAATTTGGCAAAAATTTAGCCCTTGGTTCAGAGTCGTGCCTTTTGGTTAAATTGTGTAAATCCGTTCAGTAGTTCCTGAGAAAATCAAAATCAAAATCACGTATATATTTCTATGGCTGTCAAGACTCCTACCAGGAAGTGTTGACAACCATCTTGTTTTAAACTTACAAATATTCCTCTAAAATCAGCCGAACTACAAATTCCGATTTACTCACCTGTTATCAGGAGACCTCAGTGCTGCATCTTTGAACCCAGTACTGATCCTGAAAAGTATTTGTAACTGTACTTACCAGTAACTTGAATTTTCTTCCATAGACTAACATTGACTTTTTTCACTTGGAAATTCTTCTAGGTGTGGAGTTTTGGAACTTTAAAATATTCCTCTAAAATCAGCCGAACTATGAACTCCGAACTACGATTTACTCACCTGTTATCAGGAGAGACCTCAGTGCTGCATCTTTGAGCCCAGTACTGATCCTGGTAAGTAATTCTAACTGTACTTACCAGTAACTTGAATTTCCTTCCATAGGATATCATTGCCTAACGTTTGCTGAAAAAGTTTCTAAGTGTCGATTTTTGACACTTGCAAATGTTCCTCTAAAATCAGCCGAAATACAAATTCTGATTTACTCACCTGTTATCAGGAGAGACCTCAGTGCTGCATCTTTGAGCCCAGTACTGTTCCTGAAACGTAATTCTATTTGAACTTACCAGTAACTTGAATTTCCTTCCATAGGATATCATTGCCTGCTATATAAAATTTATATAAATATATTAAAAAAATATAAAATAGAAAAATCAATATTAGAATTTCAATGTTTTTGAAAACATTTTTTTCAATTTATATTAAAAATATGTAATGTAATTTAAAAAATAAAATGTCTAAAAATAAATAGTTTAAAACAATGTAGTAACCCAGTATAAAAAAATAAATATAACAATTAATACACTTAAAAATTGTCATTTACAAAACCTTTGAAATTCACTGAGAAAACCATAGGTTTCAGACATATTATAGTTAGGAATTAGCATTTAAAAAACCTCTCATAACATCGCAGTTGCCAAGAGCCCAAGTAGAAGGTTCGAGTGACACCTAAATGTGTAGACGGAAAACGGCAAGCATATAACATGACGGATGGTTTTATCACCTTGCAACATGACAATAAAGGACTTTTACCTTACTGCTGTTGAGTGCTCCTCTGCTGCAAGAATCATTGGAAATAGATATATATATATATATATATATAGGATGTTATTACTGCACATAAACGTCAGACCTTCACATATGCAGTATTAACAATAGATTAAGCATACATAAACCATAGGGAGCATGGAACTCAATATCTTCATACTGTGAGACAAGGCACTTTTAACACCCATGGAAAGTAGGCCCACTTGGGCAAAACACAGAGAAAACGGCATAAACAAACCTCACTGTCCCACAACAAATCTAGTACACAAAGGTATACTCACCAAGCCTCTCCATCAGCAAGTGCACTAGACACTGGTAGAAGGTGCAGTGTACAGATGAAGGGATCATACAATAGTCAGGAGACAAAATTATAGCCATTGCACCATGATGAATTAAACTGACTCAGGCGAGCCTCACAATGCACACGCAACATGGCCAAACACAAATGCATCAAGTTGGGTGTTTCTTCTATTTCCGCTAATGTATGCAGGATTTGTTCCGCTATTTGTGATAGTCAAACAAATATGCTTCCCGTCACGCCAATTTATAATTTAAAAATGCCATTACCAGTTTGTTTTTGTAAATATATTTTTTTAAAGTCTGAACGGCGTTCGCAGAAAATATTGCAAGACTTGGACTTTACTCATCAACTCTTCTATGTCCCTCACGCCTCACACGGTTGTCATTTCAACCCACTCTGCCTGTGTATCACGAGTGGAAGATATTAAAATGTAATCTTACCTCAGTTAATCAGATGTAGTGAGCAAGGCGGACCTGTCCGTTGAAACGTGTCTGTGGTGAATCACATGGAATAAAGACTTTTCTTTGATCAACATCCCACGATGTCGGTGCCTGTTTATCTATATTTCGTAACCGGATTGGAATAATATATATATTTATATATATATTTATTTACACCAGATTGTTTATATATTGGCAGTTACCAGTAGGTGGTTATAGATAGAACCTAGTATTAATAGGAAAAGCGTGTTTTGACTTGTCTATAAATTTGGCACCTTTTGACTAATCTTCACGAAATTTTCCCCAAAATCTTTTCTGCTGATTCTAATTGGGCATTGAAAGTTTCAGAGTGATCTGTAAAGTGGGGAAAAGGGTGGGGTCAAGAAAAGTATGTTTCCCATGTTCATTCCTGTAGAGATTTTAGATACGACTACAGCCAGAACCGTTAAGCAGCATTACACCAAATTTGGCAGTAAAGTAGCTCTCGGTCCAAAAAGCGCCCTTTTTGTCATTTGATGCAAATCCATTCACTAGTTTTGAAGAGATTACAGAAAATGTGAATTTTTATATCTAGGGATGCAGACTCTCTGCGAATCCACCCACACTGGCTCAGTGGCTCCACGCACCAAAGCAAGGTCCTGATTGGCTGGGCGCAACTTCACATTTCACCATTTTATATATCAGGAAATCGTCCCAAGGGCTGGAAAGTCGCATGTAAATTAAAATAAGGGGTCAGGTTAGAGCTGTGGGAGAAGCATGTACAATGGGAAGCAAAATGCCAATGTGTGATATCTACGGATCTTTCCTGGGGATCAGTAAAACCCCCATGTAAATCCGTGATGGATACAGGAATAAAAGAAATACATTTATACTCTCTTTGACAGCAATACATACACTATCACACCCACTGTGACACCCAAACAGACACTCTCACACCCAGTTTCGCACACAGACAGATGCTCTTATACCCACCATGATACCCAAATAGATACTCTTACACCCAGTCACAGACACACATGCACCCACTTACAAACTTTCTCAGACATTGATGTACCCACTCAGAGACCCACTCAAATGTTTGTCCACCCACTCAGATTACCACTCATACACTCATGCTCCCACCCACATATCCACTCACACACTGATGCACTCACTCACAGACTCACGTACCCATTCACAGACCCACCCTAGACTGACACACCCACTCACAGACCCACTCAGACACTCATGCACCTCTCAAACACCTACTCAGAGACTCATTCACCCACTCACAGACCAACTCAGAGTCTCACTCTAGCACTCACACACTAATTTAGACACTGATGCAGCCACCCACAGACTCTCGTACACACTCATTCACTCATCCAAGGACTCACATACCTACTCACAGACCCACTCAGAGACTCTCACATCCACTCAGACACCCACTCAGATACTTACATACCCACACAGAGACCCACTCAAAACTCATGTACCGACTCACAGACCCACTCTGAGACTCATGCACTCACTCACAGACCTACTCAGACGCTCATATACCTACTCACACACCCACTCAGATACTCATGCACCCACTCATAGACCCAATCAGACACTGATGGACTCCCTCATAGACCAACTCAGAGACTCCCATCTACTCATACACCCATTCAGACACTGACAGAGCCACTCACGGATTCTTGCACCCACTGACACACCCACTCATAGACTCACATAACCACTCACAGACCTACTCAGAGACTCTCACACCCACTCACACATCCACTCAGAAACTCACACACCCTCTCACAGGCCCACTCAGACACTCATGCACCCACATACAGACCCACTCAGATATTAATGCATTCACTCATAGACCCACACAGACTCATACACCCACACACAGACTCAATCAGACTCATGCATTCACTCACAGCCCCGCTTATTCATACACCCACTCACACATCCACACAGACTCATGCACCCCATACAGATTCAATCAGAGACTCATGAACTCATTCACAGACCCACTCAGCTATTCATGCACCGACTGACAGACCAGCTCAGATACTCATGTACTCATTCACACACCCACAAAAACACTCAAACACCCACTCACAATTCCATACAGCTATTCACACACCTACTTACTGACCCATAAGGCTACTCACACACCCACTCACAGACCCATACAGCCACCACACAACCACTCTCAAATGTTACAGTTTACAGTAGGAGAAAAACGTTTTAAAAACCTTAGCAATTCATATGAAAACCAAAGGTTACAGGCATATAGTTAGGAATTAGTATTTAAAAAAACCTTTACATTCACAGAAAAAAACAAAGGTTACAGGGACATTATAGTTAGGCTCAGATATCTCTCATACAAAAGCATAGAAAGTCATCAATTATAGTTATCTGATCTAGCTATAACTTATGCCCCCTCAATGCACTGCTTATGACCTCACATATTCCATCACTCATGACACAGTTAGTGACATCAATGATGATATCACTGATGACATCATCCACAGAACAACTCAAACTTACACAAAACACTCACACTCACTGGATGATGTCATTAGTTATGTCATTTGAGATGTCATCAGTGATGTCACTGACCATATCATGAGTGATGTATTATGTGAAGTCATAGACAGTATATTGCGGGGGTGTAAGTTAGCTCAGTAAACTATAACTGCTACATTTCAATAGTTCTGTATGGGAGAAATCTGAGCCCAACTTCAACGTCTCTGTAACCTTTTGTTTTCTTAGCTAATATATATATATATTTTGATGAATTGTTAACAACTATGTTTTATTCCATAAGTTCTTGTTTACTGATGTTTGCCATTTACATGAACAACTGCACTTTATATTTATTCAATGCATCTGTGCTATCTACCCCATTATGGGGTTTATCATGTTTTGCACAAGCCTGCACTGATTAGCATTTTTTGCAGTGTAATTGCTATTTGCACATTCTTGGAGATAAACTTGAGTTATTGCTGCCAGTTATATATATTAATGCAATAAGGGTAACCATTGTAACAAAAATATTATTTTGCGACCCCAACAGTATGTTTTCTATATCCTTTGACTCACTGATCATGTGACATTTAGCACTAGCACTTTAAAAGGGTGGCTTGCACTGTGAGTGTCAAGTGATCAAGGCCTCTTGGGAGGCCAAAACGCGTCATGGCGGTGCATGGTGTGTATAGAAATGAATAATTTCATGCACTTAACTTCTTGGGTCTGTGTTCATCTTTGCCTCGAGATTTGGTGCTTTGAACACAGAGTTCTGTTCATATATATATATGGAAGAAAGAGTTGCCCCTAGGTGGGATGCACTTACAGGTAGGAATTGATGCCAAAGCAAGGGCGCGAGCCGCGAACAAAGTCCTTTTCCTGCCAGACGCGTTTCGGGACAACGCCCTCTTCAGTGGCAGACCATGTGCCATGACGGCAAGCACCAGTAAATACCCACAGTAATTATACGCAGGTGTATGACCTGAAGCAATGCTTTCTGGGACTGGTGATTTAGTAGAACCCAAGTGGGTCGCCGCCGCCATTCACATGCAAAAAAGTATTAAAAGGATTGCCAATGTCCCCGCAAGCACCCCGCAAGTAAAAGGCACCTCCCGTACCACAATTAGCTGCCCAAATGAGGTAGCTGTGGACCCGCAGTTTTTCCGCGGTAGTGCAATCCCGCGACCGGGCTGGCCTCTAAAAAATGGAAGAAAGAGTTGCCCCGAGGTGGGATGCACTTAAAGGTAGGAATTGATACCAAAGCAAGGGCGCGAGCCGCGAACAAAGTCCTTTTCCTGCCAGACGCGTTTCGGGCCAACGCCCTCTTCAGTGGCAGACCATGTGCCATGACGGCATGCGGCAAGTACCAGTAAATACCCACAGTAATTATACGCAGGTGTACGACCTGAAGCAATGCTTTCTGGGACTGGTAGTTTAGTAGAACCCAAGTGGGTTGCGGCCCCCATTCACATGAAAAAAGTATTTAAAGGATTGCCAATGTCCCCGCAAGCACCCCGCAAGTAAAAGGCACCTCCCGTACCACAATTAGCTGCCCAAATGAGGTAGCTGTGGACCCGTAGTTTTTCCACGGTTGTGCAATCCCACGACCGGGCTGGCGCTAAAAAATGGAAGAAAGAGTTGCCCCTAGGTGGGATGCACTTACAGGTAGGAATTGATGCCAAAGCAAGGGCGCGAGCCGCGGACAAAGTCCTTTCCTGCCAGACGCGTTTCGGGCCAACGCCCTCTTCAGTGGCAGACCATGTGCCATGACGGCATGCGGCAAGTACCAGTAAATACCCACAGTAATTATACGCAGGTGTACGACCTGAAGCAATGCTTTCTGGGACTGGTGGTTTAGTAGAACCCAAGTGGGTCGCCGCCGCCATTCACATGCAAAAAAGTATTAAAAGGATTGCCAATGTCCCCGCAAGCAGCCCGCAAGTAAAAGGCACCTCCCGTACCACAATTAGCTGCCCAAATGAGGTAGCTGTGGACCCGCAGTTTTTTTGCGGTAGTGCAATCCCACGACCGGGCTGGCCGCTAAAAAATTGAAGAAAGAGTTGCCCCTAGGTGGGATGCACTTACAGGTAGGAATTGATGCCAAAGCAAGGGCACGAGCTGCGAACAAAGTCCTTTTCCTGCCAGACGCGTTTCGGGCCAACGCCCTCTTCAGTGGCAGACCATGTGCCATGACGGCAAGCACCAGTAAATACCCACAGTAATTATATGCAGGTGTACGACCTGAAGCAATGCTTTCTGGGACTGGTGGTTTAGTAGAACCCAAGTGGGTCGCCGCCGCCATTCACATGCAAAAAAGTATTAAAAGGATTGCCAATGTCCCCGCAAGTACCCCGCAAGTAAAAGGCACCTCCTGTACCACAATTAGCTGCCCAAATGAGGTAGCTGTGGACCCGCAGTTTTTCCGCGGTAGTGCAATCCCGCGACCGGGCTGGCTGCTAAAAAATGGAAGAAAGAGTTGCCCCTAGGTGGGATGCACTTACAGGTAGGAATTGATGCCAAAGTAAGGGTGCGAGCCGCGAACAACGTCCTTTTACTTCCAGACGCGTTTCGGGCCAACGCCCTCTTCAGTGGCAGACCATGTGCCATGACGGCAAGCGGCAAGCACCAGTAAATACCCACAGTAATTATACGCAGGTGTACGACCTGAAGCAATGCTTTCTGGGACTGGTGGTTTAGTAGAACCCTAACTATAACTACCTACTGGAGGTCGCTAGTAGGTAGTTATAGTTAGGACCTATTTTCCATAGGAAATCCGCAACATTCTATTTGGAATAACTTTGGCACCGGTTGATGAATCTTCGCGAAATTTTCAAAACTAATGGCCATCTCCGGTCTGCTCCTTTCCGAAAAGTCTCAGAATGATTCGTGTAGCGGTGGCCGAGACAAAAGGGGGTCCCAAAATGTGTTTTCCCAATGCAATTTCCCATAGGACCTTTAGCCGCAGCTACAGCCCGAACTGCTGAACGGAATTATGCCAAATTTGGCAGACCTGTAGTCCTCAGTACAGGCTTTTGCCTTTTTCTGAAATGGTGTCAATCTGTTCAGTAGTTCCTGAGAAAATTACAGTTAAAAGCATATATATATCTATGGGCGCGGTGGATGCGTGCACCCTGAGTGCACCGTGACCACAGCCTGCGCGCACCGTGAGGGCACCCTTCCGATCACGCACTGAATGCTAATTGGCTGTGAAGTGGTTGTCAACATTCGAAACCAGGAAGTGATGGCAGCCATTTTGTGCCTCGGTAGAAGCGAGGATTTGGAAATTAGTGGAACAAGTGTTCAAAATGTATAACGTGGACAGGTTAGAAATATTTTGTCCCTCAGACATGCTCAGGGGGTCCCACAAGGACTCCTAGGGGCCCATTATTTTTTTTTTAAACTGATAAATGTGCGCTGGGTGCATGGATCCTCCGTAAAAAAAATATAAACGAAGCGCGGGCTCCTGTGCTTGTTTAAAAATTAGCTATCTGGGAAGGACAAATCCCGTAGTCTAAACAATTGCATTTGAAACGGGGGCAGAGAAAAAAGGAGGGTCCCAAAACGTGTTTTCCCCTTGCAATTTTCTGTAGGAACGGTTTATTGCGGCTACAGCCCGAATGGCTGAACAGAATTACACCAAATTTGGCAAAGAGGTAGTCCTCGGTTCAGGGCTTCAGTTATGTTGACAGGGGAGTTCAGTAGGTTGTGGAAATAGGTCCCGGGGTATTTGTTAAAAAAAATAATAGCGGGGTTTGCTGGGGCCCCCACAGTCCTGGGGCTTCACTCATGTTGGGAGGGGGGTGCAGTAGGCTGTGGAAATTATATCGAGAAAACAACAATGCGGCGTATTGCGGCTTTTCTTTAATATAATGCAGTATAATGTTTATTTATTAGGTAGTGTTCACTTTCGTTACGGATAGAGTCACTTTGTCACAGGAAATTTATTAATATGTGGGAGGGCGTGTTCTTTATGTGTGCGTGGAACAATTAACATTTAATTGGCTAAGGTGTTCCAACAACAAGCTGAATGTTCATTGGGTGCGAACTATCGAAAGTAGAAGTGTTTTCTGCAATTCACTTCTGCTCCGGAGAGTAGCAAGGACATCTAATTGGCTTACATGTTGTAAGGAGGACCTTCCTGAGTAAGCATGGGCGTAAAATCCGCTCCGCTCGCGGATTTTTCGGATTTTCGGCAAATTCGCAATCCGCGAACTCTCGCGAATTTGTCGAAAATCCGTGAATCCGCTCGCGGCAGATTTTTTGCTTGGTTGCGGCGCGCAGCGTGGTGCACGGCGTTCACTTTCCGTCATTAAGCGTTTGCCGAGTTGTTTTTCTCGATCATATTTTGCGAGTGCTGCGCCATTTTGGATCTTGCTGCGTGATCCCGCGGGAGTTTGGCGCCCGCGAATACGTAATCGCGGCTTGCCACCTTGCACAGCACACCTCGCGAGAGTTCGCAATTGCGAACACGTAGTTGCGGCGGAAAGGAACAATCTCGCACTCGCGAAATAGAGATTTTGCAATTCTGCACAAGAAATCCACCAGCAAACAGGATAAACCTTCAGAAAATGATGATTTTTATCAGAATCACTCCTCAGGTTGACATTTGCATGGCCTTTTTTTTTGCCAGGAGTCCATTTTGGGGGGGGGGAAGGAAGTGCCCCACAGTCTCCAACTTCCTGTTCCTGTCCAGCAGGCTCCTCCCAGTGCTTTGTCCATCTCCTGGTCACTTTCATTTGGATCTGGAGCTGGAAGGATTACTTTTTGTGGGTGCTGCTGGATATCTGGATTTGAGGCCTTTTTGACTTTCTTTGGATCACTTTTGGATTAGAAATCAACTTTCACAAGTAAGTTTGTTTGGGGCATTACAGTTGCTGCAACTACAATTTTGGAACTTTTTCAGAACATTAAATAAATTATATTGTGGGTAGCCACAGTATCCAGTAGGACCAGGGTTGGTTATGGGTGCATGATACAACTGTTTTGTTGAATTTAAACACCATTGAGGCCATGGATGGGCTGGGATTGTGCTTATTTTTGTTGTTTTTGTCGTTTTTTTGGGGCTGCTGGTGGGGCCTTTTGCCCAGGGGTGGTGGTGCATGGACTGAGTGTGCCTGTGGTGTGGTCTCACTCTCTTTAATGTAAACATCATGGATGGCATTGGATTGTGGTGATTTTTGTCTGTTTTTCTGTTTTTTGGGGGTGTACTGTTGATGTGGACTGGCCATGTGGGTGGTGGTGGTGGCCATCTTGAGTGCTGGCTGGTACAGGCAACATGTGCTTGGGGTGCAAGGGGCCATTTTGAAGAGAGGCAGTGTCTGAGGCCTGCACTTATTTTGCCTACTTTTCATCCATTATGCCCAGGGGTAGTGAGTGTTGCATGGGCCTAGTCTTTCTGTGGGGTGTCTTCTTGAATTTAAACACCATTGAGGCCATGGATGGGCTGGGATTGTGCTGTTTTTTGTGGTTTTTGTCGTTTGTTTGGGGCTGCTGGTGTGGCCTTTTGCCCAGGGGTAGTGGTGCATGGACTGAGTGTACCTGTGGGGTCTCACTCTCTTTAATGTAAACATCCTGGATGGCATTGGATTGTGGTGATTTTTGGGTGTTTTTCTGTTTTTTTGGGGTGTACTGTTGATGTGGACTGGCCATGTGGGTGGTGGTGGTGGCCATCTTGAGTGTTGGCTGGTACAGGCAACATGTGCTTGGGGTGCAAGGGGCCATTTTGAAGAGAGGCAGTGTCTGAGGCCTGCACTTATTTAGCCTACTTTTCATCCATTATCCCCAGGGGTAGTGACTCAGTGTTGCATGGGCCTAGTCTTTCTGTGTGGTGTCTTGAATGTAAACATCATGGATGGCATGGGATTGTGCTTATTTTTCTGTGTTTTTCCATTTTTTGGGGTGTATAACTGAACTGATGTTCCTCTGTCTTCCATTGCTTTTAGGTGCACAAGACTCTAGAGAACCACCAGTGCCAGGAAGAAGTCCTGCAGCGGTGTGTGTGTGCAGCATAACGTCACGCGACGTCACGTCTGGACACAGACAACTCTGCAACTCGTGCAACTGCTGCCTGCTGTTCTGAAGAAGATGGCCCCAAAAAAAGTTACCCGTAGCTCCTCTAGCAAGAGGGTTGCCAGTAAGGAGCAGAAGAAGCAAGTTACCAAGGAGACTGGTGTGCCGGCCGCCCCTTTTTTTGGGAGTAAAAAAAAAAGTATGCCTGCAGCAGCAGCGGGATCTGCTGGGGACCAAGCTGGGAGCAGCACCCCCGCTCCATTGGGCTCAGTGCCACCACCACCACCACGCCAACTTAAGTCCAAGCCCTTCAGTGCTGCAGAGGCACTTAGTCTAGTTGTTCAATCACCATCGACCAGTGATGTTGGCTCATCGCAAGAAAGTAGCAGCAATGTCCCTCAATCAACACAGGTTGTTGTAACTCATCTGACGAGTGTTGAACAACCACAGCCGCAACAAAAACCACATGTGCAAGTACAAGCCCAAGTACATGTGGAAGGAGAGGCAGCGCAAGGAGATGCGCAAGCAGAGGTGCATGGAGGGTCACAAGTGCCCACAATAGTTGTTCCTCCCGAAGTAGGGGTACATCAGGAAATCGACAATCAAGGCGAGGTATCATTTGAGGAAGACACTCCTCCTGATGATCATTCATTGTCTTCCACACCCCTAGCAAGGAAGAGATCAAGGGTGGTGTCTACATCTTCTTCAATCACACCTCCTTCTGATGATACGGATCAAAATTGGGAACCAGCACCACTGCTGTCTGAGAGTGAGGCACATGATCTGACAAAGGTAGTTAAGCGTAAAAGGAAGCTCGTCCAAAGTCTCAGAGTTATGGAGTGTGAGGATGAGGCTCAACAAGAAGTGGCGGATACTGCTGCTGATGAAGACTCTGACAACGACGACCCAGTCATCATAAAGGTCACTGCAGCCCCAGCGGGCATGCAGCAAACAGACATTTTGACCCTAGCCCGAAAAGCTGCTGAGCGTGATGATGATGATGTTGTCGACGAGGAGGCAGTGGAAACACCACAATCATTGGAGTTAAGTACACCAACTCGTACCGCTTCCATATTTCTTTCTCACAAGAAGGGACCTCCACCCACCTCGACCTTAATTAGTGGCGGTGAAAGTGCACAACGTACAAAAGTTGGGCAATCCAGATCCTCCACTTCATCTGGCATTAGCAGCATGACCACCACCACCAGTATCGCCGCCTCCTCCAGGCCCCACAGACACTTCAAGTCCCCAGTTTGGGACTTCTTTACTGTTTGCCCAAAAAGGGAAAAGTTCGCCATTTGTACCCTTTGTAAGCTTGCAGTTAGTCGTGGTAAGTCAGGTACCAACTTGGTACCGGAGGCCAGAGAGGTCATCTTGAGAGACAGCACACTGTCCAATGGTTTGCGCACCTAGATGCGATCAAGGAAGCCCAAATTGGAAGTCAAGAAAACGTTGAAGTTGCATCTGATGATGACGAGGAGGAAGAAGACGTGTCAAACACTTCACTTACACCCAGTACCCCTGTCAGCAGCACACCCCGTGTGAGGCACACTAAGAGTGTTGGAGCGAGTGAGACACCAACGCGCAAAAGTTCACCAGCGAGCATAATTGGGTCAACGAAGTCATTATCATCCCGTAAATGCTCGGTCCAGGGCAACATTAGAACCATGTTTTCTTCAGACGCGCCATATGAACGCAACCACCCACTGACGCGTCTGTATAACACTAAGCTGGCTAAAATGCTAGCTGTGGACCTTCTCCCTTTTTCTTTTGTAGAAGCGGTAGGTTTTCTAGAATTAGTGGCAACACTCTGCCCTAAATGGAAGGTTCCTAGCCGGTTCTATTTTGCCAGAGTTGCGGTTCCAGCACTACATGAAGATGTGCTGGAGGCGATTGGGGCAGCTTTGCAGAAGAGTGCTGTTCACACTATACATCTGACAACAGACATGTGGACCAGTGGCGCAGGCGCTGATTACATGTGCATCACTGCACACTGGGTCTCTTTTTCAGGTGTTAAAGCAAAGCTAAACGCAGGTGTTGACCCGGACCAAGTTTTTAAAGCTGCTCGGAAACATGCAACACTAGCCATGTTTGGCTTGGAGAAAAGTCACACAGCAGAAAACATTTTGGACGAGTTTAACAAAAAGGTCTTTCACTGGCTGTCCCCAAAAAAATGCCAGATTGGTTATGTTTCCACGGATAATGGCGCCAATGTAGTTAAGGCCATGGCGATGGGTGCATATTTCAGAGTGCCGTGTTTGGCGCACTGTATCAACCTGGTAGTTCAAAAATTCTTGAGTGATAGAGACAGTACAGCGTTCGAGGTAATGGCCACCTGCCGCAAAATGTGCAACCATTTCAGCCATTCTTTTAAGGCCCGGAAGCATCTTAGGAGGCTGCTACTTGAACGTCGAATGCCAGTGAAAGCACTCATCCAGGATGTGGCAACACGTTGGAACTCAACCTTCTACATGCTTGAGCGTCTGTATGAGCAGTATACGGTACTCGATCACTATTTCTTAACAGAGGGTACAGCTCAGAAGGACCTGCGGATGGGTGCGGCGCAATGGGACATAGTTAAAAGCCTGACAGACATGCTTCGTCCTTTTGAGTTCTTCACGCGTGCAGTCAGCCAGGAGGACTGTAATTTGGGACAAGCTATCCCATTGTTGTGCATGCTGGAGCACCAACTGAAGGCGGTGTCTTCTGAGTTAGAAAAAGATGAAAAAAACAAAGACCCTTTTCTTTTGTCGGAGAAATTATTAGAGCGCCTACGTGGTGATGAACGTCTTAAAAAGATCAACTCAGAACAGCATTACATTTGTGCTACTATTCTGGATCCACGCTACAAAAAGGCGCTGGCAGGCCAAGCATTCTTTCCTTTTGCTGATGAAGATGTTAAAAAGTACAAACGTTGGCTAGGCTGGTCAGCCAAGAGGTTTGAAAAAGAACGGCAGGATATTGAAGGAGAAGGCAGTACATCAGCATCAGCATCAGCAGGCCATCCCCAGTCAAAAGAATCCACTTCTGCACCTGTGGCTATGGCACAAGTGACCTCTCAGCCGTTAAAGACACCGGCAACCGGATCATCTGCACCACACACAACAGTAACAGTGGCTGCTGTAGAGGATTGGCTAACTTTGCTTGGGTATGGTTCTCGAAAAAATGTCACAGGCACAGCAAAAAGTAAGCAAAGTGGAGGAACCGTTGGGGACCTTGAGTCGATGGTGCAGGACTATCTGAATGACTCAACAGAGGTCTTTCTTAATGATGAGCCATTGCAGTATTAGCATGGGAAAAAACAATTGTGGCCACAGCTCTCCAACCTGGCTATAAACTATTTGTCTTGCCCACTCGCAAGTGTGTCTTCTGAACGTGTTTTCAGTGCTGCTGGTGGCATTGTAACTCCCAAACGGAGCCGCCTCTCGCCCAAAAATGTGGAGCGGCTGACAATGATCAAGATGAATCAGCACCTCATACCACCAGATTACAAAGTACGAGAAAGCACGCCGCATGAAGACGAGGAGGACGGCAACGTAGATGAGGGGATTTGTTCTCTGTTCGGTGACACTGACCTCATCCTGCCTGAATTCGCAGAGTATGATGACGAAATCTTCTTCTTATTCCCTGACACCGAGCCCTGAAAATGAGACAATGAATCAATAACTTTCTTTTTCGTCCTTATTCACTTTTATTCCTGTGTGTCTGTCTTTCTTTGTTTTGCACAGTTAATTTAATTCAAACTTTAATCACCTAATCCCAAAAACAAGCCCATCAGCAGAACTGTCTTCACTTGTTTGCTTATTGATTTGAATTTCAACTGGAAGAAAACCAAAGGGCCCTAGGATTAACGGGGGATGGTTTAACAGGGAATGTACTAACTCCTTACAAAAACTCAAAGCTGCTCTTAAGGGTAAACCCAGGGATAAGGAAGCAGTTAAAACCCTTAGAAGGGAATACTCAATTCATCTGAGGGATAGAAAACAGGAACTAAGGGAAGAGGCCTGGAACAACTTGACTAAGGCAGTGGATCTTAAGGATGCAAAGCTTTTCTGGTCCACTGTCAATAGTCCCTTCCTCCAAAATGAAGAAGCCCCGGTAATGTCTGCTCAGGTGTCTGAGGAACAATGGGTGGCTCATTTTACTAGCATTTTTAACCCTGAAGGACTAGTTGTAGAGGGTGATAGGGAGACCGTGGCTTTTATCCCCCTACCTCTTAATATCACAGTCTCTGAGGTGGATGCCGCCATCCGGGCCAGTAAGGGGGGAAAGGCGCCGGGCCCTGATGGGGTACCCGTTGACCTTTATAAAGCCGAGGTTTCTATCTGGAGTCCATTGTTAACAAAGGTTTTTAATGCAGCTGCAATGATTGCGGCCCCACAGATCTGGGGGGAATCAATCATTATCCCGGTGTATAAAAAAGGGGAGAGGGGTGAGGCAAAAAACTACCGCCCGATTTCTCTCCTCACTGCTTCCCTAAAAATTATGAGTAGGGTATTACTGAGTCGTCTGGAGGAATGGGTAGAAGATAAAGGGATCCTTGTGGATTCTCAGTATGGATTCCGCAAGGGGTTAGGCACCATAGAACAATGCATTAATTTAGATCTTATTATATGCAAATATACAAGGGCTAAACAAGGCTCGTTGTTTCTTTGTTTTGCCGACCTGACCAGTGCCTTCGACCTGGTTGATCATGGTCTTCTGTGGTCAACCTTGTTGGACATGGGTGCTCCAAAGGATATTATCTATTTTTTGGCCCAACTTTATAGTAATCTGACGGCTAAGATACGCTACGGGCAATCGGGGGAGTGTACACCCAGTATCAAAGTAGGTTCTGGAATTAGGCAGGGATGTGTCCTTGCACCTCTTCTTTTCTCCCTTTTTATAAACGCAATCGAGTCGGAATTACGGACCATCAGTGCAGATGCACCGACTGCTGATGGCCTTTCCATCCCAATATTGCTTTACGCGGATGACGCGGTTCTGCTCTCACAAACACCTCTTGGGTTGCAAAAACTTATGAATAAATTTGCAGATTTTATTAATGGGAGAAAATTAAAAATTAATAATTCAAAAACTTTTATAATGCCCTGTGGGAAGAAAATTAAAAACTTAAGGCCCTTTACAGTTATGGACCAAACTATAAAAGTGGTGGACAAATTTTGTTATTTAGGTATCACCTTTAACAGAGGGGGGATGTGGACACCTGAAATGATTAATGTAAGAGCCAAAATGGCCAAGTGTTCTTTTGGCATATTTAAGTTCGCATCCAAGTTAGGCTCAAGACGGATACCAGACATGTTGTACTTATACCACCATAAATGTGTTGCTCTGGCCCTATATGGCTCAGGAGTGTGGGGCCATTGTAATAACAACATGCTCCAGGTTGAGGAAAACAAATTTGTAAAAAAACTCCTGTGTTTACCATCTTCTGCCTCAACAAAGCTGATCCATCAGGAGGTTGGTCTAGAACATCTATCTGACTTGATCAGATTAAGACCCCTGTTAGTATGGAGATCTATATGGATTAAGGAACAGACTGGTTTCACAAGAAAAATTATTTTAGACTGTCTTCATATGGACAAATGTTCCCGCATCCCTTGGCTTAACTATATTATTCGAACATTTAGTGATGTTTTTAATCTTACTGTGCGTGATAACCCTTTTTGTGTTTTAGATATACCGAAGAGTGAGATTAAACATGAATTTTTGAGGGTTAGCATGGGGAAGCGTAACGCAGCTATTGCCCAGTTCTCTACACATGTTTTTTACGACAGATACACTAAGGAAGAAATGGGGCTTTCAGGATATTTTAAATTGGTCACTATCCGATCCCACCAATATGTATTGACAAGATTACGGATGGGGATTGTTCATTTGCTTGTCGCTTATCCTGTAATGAAGACCTATACTACTGCCCCCTGTCCGTGTGATGGGACCACAAAACAAAGTACGGAGCACTTTTTATTGTTATGCCCTCTCTATCTTCACCTCCGAAAAATATATCTGAAACCGCTTTTCAAAAAATATAATGTATCCACTATTGTATCGGCCATGGGGCTTTTATTTGGACTTGATTCACAGGACATCTGTTTTTTTACTGCTGTATTTATTTTAAAATCGATTTGTTTGAGGAAAAGCACCTTTTTTGATATGTGATTAACTTAAAATTTGCTATATCCTCATGTTTTATCACTTATGTATGTATGTACTTTTATGATCATTAATCAATGATCGAATAAAGTTTTTGAATTTGAATTTGAATTTGATTTGAAGGTGCCGCAGTCTACATTCCTCAGGTTCACAAGTTCAGAAGAACATGCTCCTCTATCCTCCTCCTCCTATTTCCCTCAAAGCAGATGGCTGGATTACGCCCAATGAAGAAAGACTCAGCACTTGTGGGGGTGTTCTACTTCTTTGCGGGTGAGTTGACGGCTCTGGGCCCATTGCTGTGAAGCTCTAATAACGGATAAAAGTGTTTAGGACCAAATATGAGGCGGAAATTTCTTGCCGTTTTTGCTGACTTGCTTGCCTTTGAGGTGCTCTTTGGCGGGGTTCCGGGTGTTTGTGGGTGAGTTTTGGGGTCTGGGAGCACTGCTGCGACAGTCTAATCTTGATTGCATTTGCTTTTCAGGAAATCCGTGGTGGAAAACAGGAGTTATGATGATGATGAACTAGCTGCACAGCCCGTTTGGACCGAAGGCCGAGAGATATTGTAAGTATGAGATTTTGCTTTTTGGCTGTTTGGGGGTGTTGTCGCGTGCTTTTTTGCGGGTGGGTTGGTGTGTCTTGGGGCATTCCTGGGAAGGTCTAATACCGGATAGAAGTGTTTTGGATAAAATCCATAAGGAAAAGCCTTTTTTTTGCTATTTCTTCTGACATCTTGCTCAATGTAGCGTTTTGGGGGGCTTCCTGGTGTTTGTGGGTGTGTTGCGGGGTCTCTGTCGAAGCACTGCTGCGACAGTCTAATCTTGATTGCATTTGCTTTTCAGGAAATCCGTGGTGGAAAACAGGAGTTATGATGATGATGACCTAGCTGCACAGCGCGTTTGGACCGAAGGCCGAGAGATATTGTAAGTATGAGATTTTGCTTTTTGGCTGTTTGGGGGTGTTGTCGCGTGCTTTTTTGCGGGTGGGTTGGTGTGTCTTGGGGCATTCCTGTGAAGGTCTAATACCGGATAGAAGTGGTTTGGACAAAATCCATAAGGAAAAGCCTTTTTTTTGCTATTTCTTCTGACATCTTGCTCAATGTAGCGTTTTGGGGGGCTTCCTGGTGTTTGTGGGTGGGTTGCGGGGTCTCTGTCGAAGCACTGCTGCAACAGTCTAATCTTGATTGCATTTCCTTTTCAGGAAATCCGTGGTGGAAAACAGGAGTTATGATGATGATGACCTAGCTGCACAGCGCGTTTGGACCGAAGGCCGAGAGATATTGTAAGTATGAGATTTTGCTTTTTGGCTGTTTGGGCGTGTTGTCGCGTGCTTTTTTGCGGGTGGGTTGGCGGGTCTTGGGGCATTCCTTGGAAGGTCTAATACCGGATAGAAGTGTTTTGGACAAAATCCATAAGGCAAAAACTTTTGGCACTTTTTGTAACTTAGGGTTCGTTAGGGTTAGCCCTAGCAGCAGGATTGCATGTGTTTCGGGGTGTTCTATTGCAACTCAGTTCTGGGGTTTTAGAGCACTCTTGGAACGATGCTGGCTATGGATACTTTTGCTTGCTTGCAAGTGGTTTGAATGCAATCCACGGTGGGTAAGGGTGTATTTGGGCCTACTTTTACTTTTAAAGTACGTTTTGTCACCATTTTTCTGCTAGGCCTCGTTTTTTGAGATCTGATTGGGGGTCTTCTACATTTGCGACTGGCTTTAGTAAGGGTCTTGGTGGGAGCATTGCTGGGAAGGTCAAATTTTGTTCTAAAACACAGTTTACAGTACACCTACCTTGAGGGGAAAGATCCGCTATAATATTTTGGCCATACTTATTTATCCTTAAAAAGGTGACTCAGACAGAGTACGCAATTTCAAAAATATTGTACTGTCTATTAGGGAAATCAAAGTGTGACTTTTTGCACCACACAGCGTACATACCTTATATTTATTTATCAGTGGTATTGTAATAGCACTTCCTGTTTTCCGTTCAATAATTACAGGCCGGGTTTCAGTCAACATCCGCCAGGCAGGCAGTGGACAGGGTGTCTTCTGTCAGTGGTCACCAACATTGATGGACGAAGCGTCAGCTGGAATGGAGGAGTGCCGCTAATAAGAGGAATTGTTTGCTGCATGCAACTTACTTACCAAATTCAACAGGACAACTCCAACAACATACAGAATACAGATACAGTATCCATTGTTTTCTTCTATGAGTGTGACTGCATGTGGTTAGCTTTAGTTTGTACCCAAAGATTTATTTATCTTCAATTATTGTTTGTCCATGCTGTGCTTTTTTTTTCTTCTCTCAACAAAACCTACCCAAAAAGAACCCCCCATTCCCATCCATTTTCCAAACCCTAACCCTCTTCCCCCGGGCTGTGTGGTTTTGCTTGATGTCTGACTAAATGACATCAATAATTCCACACACTTGCTGGGGAGGATAAGGTCATAGCAACAGGCTGGTGAAGGAATACGAGGATATATTCTAGACTTACTCAGCTTCAGTACTATTTCTTGTAGTAGTAGGAGCCAATGTCAAATAAATTCAACGCAAGTACTAGTTATACTTGCAATACTTTACCATTTCTTAGGCTACATTGTGGCACTGTTCTAGTGTACTGTCACCTGCTATATTCTCTATCGTACCGTAACCGTTGTAATGCTACAGTAAGGACAAACCAGGTTTTGTTTTCTTTTTTCCCATAGGCATGCAACTGCCACTGTGTCACACCACTAGTACCACCGCAATCAGGACATTTCATCCGCCCAGGATTGCCAACCTTAATCCCCATTTCCCGTGGAGCCAGCCCTGGACCTAGCCCTAATTTCAAACACAAATTACAGGTAAAATAAGCCTTTGGTGGGAGGTAGTATAATGGAGTATTAGGACTAGACGAGAGATTGACGGTAGTACTACTAAAGTCCTAGGACTCTTCAGGAAAACAAACTTACTGTTAAACCCCCACCCACCAGACTCAAAAGCAGTAAAAAACAGGTATGGTCAGATAAAGTTTAAAAAAGTATATTTATGTAGCCCTAACAAAATAATCTCCCTCAAGACCCTCCCTAACCCCAACGATTGTCTTTGAAAAGTCCCAAAAAGCACCCAACTCCCAAATCCCACCCCCCAAAAGTCTCTAAAAAAAGGGCAAGGGACACTCCACTACTGGAGGGTGCTGGTGAATTTTGCGGCCAGGGCATCATACTCCTTGCGGAGGGTGGCATGCTCGAAGCGGAGGCCCTCCACCAAGTTCTTGTACCTATGGACCTCCTGCTCCAGGTAGGACATTCTCACTCCTAGGCGGCGCTGGCGTGCCTTGCAGCTCCTGTGGGGGGCAGCTGGTCTTTTTGCTGCTTGGCGGTGGCGGTTGGCTTTGTTAGCCTGGCTCCGTACCGCTGGAGCACTGCGCTGGCTGGCAGCCCGTGGGGTCTCGGAGGAGGATGCAGCTGTCCCATTTGAGGATGTTGTGGTTGCACCGGTCGACTGCGTGTCCTCCGACTCCTCCAGGGCCACCAGCCGCCGATATTCCGCGACAGTGGCATCCAGCCTCCGTTGCCGGGCCATTCGAGCCTGCTCCCTCCGTGATGTCGATTTGGAAGGAGCAACTATATGAAGAAAGAAAGACATAGTCTGTAACCAATGCTCCTTAACATTAATAACACAAAGTGATTGAGCCGAAAGTTGTGTCACAGTACAAGTAGCAAATTGAAAGCACAGTACATAACTATTGAGGACAGTATCTATCTAACCTCCCACTTCTGCATCCTTGCTCTAACATTAGTGGTAGTTTAATGAACAAATTCTACGACCAATGGACTTCCATTACAGTCGACTATGACAGTACACCAGTCTTATTCTTCTTCTTCTCTCTTGTTTCGGAAAATTGGTACGTTATCTTATGCAAGCCGGCAGAATGCCAGCGCAGTGAACTTGCACCCGAGAAAAACAGACGCACACCATGATGAGTGAGACAGACTTGCGTTACTGTACCGGTCCAGTACATGCAGGTGGTGAAGCTATGACTTTTCTATTACGGGTGGCACTGAGAATACTCGGTTACAAGGGCTACTGCTTAATTAATTTACCTTTCACCCTACAGTGCAAATGAGTACTAGAAAAGGAAAATGAAGAAGCTAAATAATTAGATTATCTATCACTTCACATGGGATGTATTTGATGACATATGGGATGACTTTAGGTGCTTTGCTTATTATTGAGTGAACAGTGATACACCCACACATGAATGACGTACTACTACTAAACTAAAGTTATTAAGAGAGGTACGGAGTGTCCACCATAATAACCGGATATATGCTGTGCTTGCAGTTGCAATACAAACTATTGCTACTATTCATGGTAGTATTGGACAAATTTACAATTTCTTTTCCTTGCCTTCCCTACACTGGAACGGACGTGCGGGTGCGGTGTTACATGCTCTTCAAGGTAACACTTAGTTCATCCAGTGACAATCTACTCTCTCTAGATACACATGTGCTATCTAAGAGTCAGATAATACCATGCTCCAGGCATCCATCCATTCAAAGTATATGCACACATACAGTTTATGTTTCACCCACCCAGGCTGTTGTCCTTCCACCCATCCTTGCTTCATCATTGACCCAGCGATGCACCATACCATATTCTTTCCTTCCCAGCGACCTCGGGGGCCAAGCAAACACATATCATTCTTCTTTGCCAGCCATCATAAAATTTCTCGTCCTTCCACACTTACTTACACCCTTCTTTCGCTTTTCGAATATATAGCTTACCTGTGCCCGCCACCACCGTGTCAACCCTCACAGGCACATCGGTGTCGTCCGGCACTCGCACCGCCTCCTCCCCAGAAGTGTTGTCCTCCTCATCCACCACCTCCGGGCTGGCCCCGCCACCAGATGTTCCACCTACAAAGTAAATTTTTAGAATGTTAGAATACACCACTCACTACTGTATAATATTTGGTCTAGGAGGAATAAAGAAAGTTAAAAAAAACGAAATACAATGTAATAATTTGTAACTGTATACTCTACAGTAAAAATGTCCCTTTTTCCAGGGAAGGCTGTTGTCTTGCTACACTTTTTGGCACAACTGATGAATGCTTGCTTTTTATTTTTAACACACAACACTTTTTCTCCTAACAGAAGCTTGACTTCTAAGAACACGATCAGGGTCAAGCTCAAGTTCAAACCAGGTGAGAGCGCAGCTCGACCACAAGAAATGTGTCCAATTAATCGTTAGCACTAAGCACTTTTCCATTTTCAGTTAAACGGTTACTTTTATGACAAAGTTGATTTTAATAAATGTGTTTAGTTTTAATAAAGCTTTTAAACTTAAATAGACTCTGTGGTTTTTGGTCCTCCAGACTAGAGTGGATGAGCTAAAGGTTTTGGAATTTTTGCAAGCATGAGTGCCTCTGACACTTCTTGACTGTGACTCCATACTCTTGCCCTGCGTAGGATAATCTAATGATCATTGGGGATCAATCATCGGTGACTTAGGGAGCTAAATGACTCTGCCACACTATCTAGTCAGTAAGGAGATTGGGGGTTCTTCAAAGTCTGATATCACTGAGGTATGTGGAAAGAAAGTCTACCTGCGCCTATTATAATTGATAAACAACGCACTATTTAGTGTTCATAGTTCGGTTTGTGCAGATTTGTCCCTGCAACAATAGTAGAATGGATTGTCCTCCTATCCAAAACAAAAGTAAAGTAGTATCTTATTCTTTCTTGGTGGTCATTCACCTTTTTATTGTTGGCAATTGTCAAAGCATAAACATTTAGAAGACTTGAAAAGACATTATGGACAATCCCAGAGGACTGCACTCAGTGCATAGAGCTATTGCTGACTAGAATGGGAGTCCAATGGAATTGCCAAATGTGCAATCTTAGTTAGCTACACACACAGACTAATAAGAATAATCTAGTAATACCACAGGGAGTCATAGTCGAGGCAGGATAAGAATTTTTTTATTTTTTTTATTTTTTTTTCATCAACTTTTATTCGATTATCAGTTTGAATAATCATGAAAAGTACATATTAAAATTTTAAACACATAAATGAGAATAAGATGAGTAAAAATAGGAGAGACATTTAAGTAAAAAAATAGGTTTTACAGATCTATATGATACTGGTTTGACTAGAAACCTTTCGACGTAATATTAAGACTGCTTTAAGAAAAGCCGCTATAAGTTTAGCTTCATGTGATGTTTTTAGAGTTTGCAAATGGAGAAATGCTGGAAAAGATTGTCTATATCCACTGGTTTGGAGAATCGGGACAATCCACGTTTTCCTTGGTAGTTCATAGTATTTGCAAAAAAGGACGACGTGGATTGTAGATTGTGGGGAGATTCCGTCGCAGGGACATTTCATCAAATTGCGCGACCAGTTATGCATTTCCGGAAATGAAACTAAGCGAAAGAAAATATTGAAGCGTAGTCTTGTTAGTAAAAACTTTTCGTAATTAGATAGAAAATAAGTCAGATAGGGCTGTATGCATTTTCCAGACTGTTGGGCACAGATTTTTTCGTTTAATGGTTTAGTGATCTCTGTCTGGTTACGTAGATCCCTCAGGTGGGCCATACACATTGTCTTTAACTGTTTCCTAGAGATGTCTTCCACTGAGGGAGGTTCTTCAAAGAATTTAGATCCAGTCTACAAGAAGATCAAAGACGATTTAGAAAAAATCGAATGAGGAACGCTATGAAAAAATAGGTACTCTTTATTCAAATTAAAACTTACTGGGGCCAGCAAAGGAGCCCTCGCCTGCCCGATCCTGGCCTGCATCCTCCTGAACAGCACCCTCCTCCTGTGTCCTCTTGCCCTTGGGGGGAGCTGATGTACAACATGAAAGAAAGAAAGACCAGAAAACATG
This sequence comes from Lissotriton helveticus, assembly GCF_964261635.1. Classification (NCBI taxonomy): domain Eukaryota; kingdom Metazoa; phylum Chordata; class Amphibia; order Caudata; family Salamandridae; genus Lissotriton; species Lissotriton helveticus. The sequence continues at coordinate 1,957,183,722 of NC_136059.1, read as the reverse complement.
GATGAGATTTGTCAACCAAATCAAACATTTCAAAAGAACTATAACAAAATATTTTTGAGAAATAGCAAATAGATAGACAACTATTCCACGGGATATATTGACCTATCTCATGTGGTATACTACGTTAATCGTATTGCCTGATTTGCGGACCGTTGACTTTCAAAGTTCCTATGTAACTCAATAAACAGACTACTAAAAAGGTTTGCCTAGGCCTGGCAGGCAGCAGTCCGCAGCACGCAAAGTGACAGACAAAGTCCATCCTGCTTGCAGATCAGTGAATACTCAAACTATCAATCCACCGACCACCACCACTATTTCTTCTTATAGCCATGTGTCTAAAGGAAGGACTGGACTTCAGTCTGTTGGGGCTGATTTAGAAGTCCCTTGCGGCTCATTTTCCTCCATTGTTGCGTGACTTTTGTGACGCAGCGGCAGAACAAAAGAGTCGCCATGGTGCGACGTATATATAAAAAAAAAACGCATATGGGAGATGCATCACGTTGTAAAGCCCTGCACCATCAGGGGGCGTTCCGGCGCAAGGGAGGGCGTTCCTGCGCAGGAACGAATCCTAGAAGTGGGTGAGGGAAATGTACAAGATGTCAATCAGTCACTTTTAGGACAATGATGCGTGACTCAAACCCTGCGCCTGCTTGAAGCCGACGTACGGCTTGATGCAGCATTGGGGAGATAGGGCACCCCAGAGCATTGCTGGAGCTGCGCCATCGTTGGCACGCAACTCTAGCAATGCGCCGCCTTTACGCCACAGATGCGTAAGGCTTCTGTGACGTTTTGGGCCAATGGGTGGTGGTGGCATGGCGCACAATTACTGCCGCATCCCTGCTACTTTGCAGGGATGCGCCGGTAATTGAAAATATGACCCTTAGTGTCTAGCATTACGCAGTTCTTTACACTACACTCATACATAATTTCTCAGGCCAATGAAATGAACACAAAATACAAAACAAATAGGCATAGTAGCAAGCAAGGCTACTGAGAAGGAGAGCAGTGCACCTGAAATGCATAGAAGATTTTGAAATATAATTTACCTAATGTAATCGGCAGCATTATTGCTCTTGGTAAAGAACAAACATTTGCAAATAACAGAGCCGGATAAAACAGATTAGTGATGAAATAGCTAGAAATGGCTACTACTACTCACCAAGCCCGGGGACCTCTACGCCGAGCGCGTCCAGCAAGTCCCGTTCCCGGTCCATGACATCCGTCCAGCGGTGGGTGGCCTGGTTATAGGTGCGCCGGACCCCAGAGAGCTTAAACATGGCCCGGCACACCTTCTCCCACCGCTTCTGGCGCTCCCGGATGCCATAGCCGGTTGCGATCTTGCCGCCACCCAGGATCGTCTTGGGGAGGCGGCGCTGGACGTGGAAGATGAGTGCGGCCACCTCCTCCGCGCTAAAGATCTCCCGTGGCATCACTTGCTCCACCCTCAAACGCCCGCACGGGAGCCGGGCACGGGGTGCGGGACCCTTCCCCTTCTCAAGGTGCTTCCCGGCTCCCTTTACCATGGTCTGGGCAGAAATGAGTTAAATAATAAAGAAGAAATAGAATAGGGAAGAAGAAAATAAAAGAGTTTAAAAAAGTAGTTTCAAATTAACAAAAAGTAGCAGAAAACACAAAAATATAGAGCTAGAAACATAGAGGGATAGATAATAAGTAAAATAGATCAAATAAACTTCAAAAAAAGGAAAGGATGGCAGAGATTCAGAGAGGATACAGAAAGCATGCCCAGAACCATAGCAATGAATGAGAAACAAGATGGCCGCGCCCATTCACGACCGCGTGGGTAAGTTCGCGCGAGATTTTCCTCGCGAGCACGTGTGAAATAATTGTACTAGCGAGCAGCACACTTTGCGAGATTACACATAGCGGCCGGAAACGGAATTACGTCACGCAAACAAGATGGCTGCGCCCGTGTACGACCGCTAGGGTAACTTCGCAAACGTATAGCTACAAGCGCCTTGCGAACACGAAAAAAATCACGCGAACATACATGCCGCAAAAAAAAAAGTGTATTCGCTCGCATTCGCGGCTTCCGAAATCGATCTCGCACGGATTCGCGCCCCGCAAATGACGCGAAATTGCAGAAAAACGATTTTTGCTAAACTGAAAGCAATCAGCAGGTGCAAAAGTTCAAACTTAACATTAGTAACCATTCACTCTAGTGCTTCCTGAGGGGCTCCTCCAGAGTTCAGTTGCCTATTTGCAACTATTCCATGACCCTGCTATGGCCCAAACAGCAGGCTCATAGAATAGCTACAAGTAGACCATAAAGGTCCTGTGAAAAAAAATTGCACTGCAACAGAAAGCAAATTACAGATAAGGAAGGAAGCAGGTGCCAGCCAGACTGGAAGTTTCAAAATTACTGATACATTAATCCCCCCCTAATTAATTCATGGCAGTTGAAGAAGGGCAGGTGTGCTTGCTTTCACTGCAACAGAAAGCAAATTACAGATAAGGAAGGAAGCAGGTGCCAGCCAGACTGGAAGTTTAAAAATAAGTGACACATTAATCATCCCCAAATTAATTCATGGCAGTTGAAGCAGGGCGGTGTGCTTGCTTTTTTTCACCCCCATAATCTACAGTGATAAACAAACCTAATGGGTGGCAGTCAGGATGTACCAGAGGGTGGCATGGGTGTACCAGAGGGTGGCAGTGGTGAAACAGAGGGTGCTGTGAACCTGTGATGATAAACCAGACATAGAAACAACACAGTCGCGGCCGTTGCGAGCCGAAAAGTAAGTTCGCAATTGCGAAATGGTCCACAAATCCTCGCGAACGCTCGCCAACAAAAAAAACGGAAAAATCCGCTAATCCGCGAGAGTTTGCGGATTTTGCGGATTGCGAATCCGTAAATCCGCAAATTCGCCTACGCGAGATCCGCTAGATCCGCCCATGCTTATTCCTGAGCTATATGTTGGTTGGTTGCGAAATATTGAAAGTAGAAGCGTTGCCAACCATTCTCTTCCGCTCTGCGGAGTAGGAGGGACATCTGATTTGCTGACATGTTTCAAGGAGGACTTTCCCAAGTTTAATGTTGATTGGCTGTAAACTGTTGAAAGTTGAAGTGTTGTCACCGATTCCTTCCCTCTTCGTGGAGTATTAGGTATATTTCATTGGGTAACGTGTTCCAAGCAGGACCTTACGAAGCTTAATGTTCATTGGCTGTGATGCATTAAAAGTAGAAGTTTTGGCAGTCATTCCTTCCTCCTCTGTGGACATTTTATTGGCTAAAGTGTTTCTAGCACAAGTTTGCTCCTTATTGGGTGGGAACGGTTCACTGTTGTCAGTGATTTTGGGACGCACTTCCAAAGGAGTATGGGAAAATAAAGTAATAGAGGGGAGGGTAGGCACACTATTAACTCTCTACAATGGTCACAAGGTGGTGGACAGGGATTGTGAAGGTAAAAATTGTTTTGATATGTTTTAAGGGCCATTTATATAATTGCCGTGGGGTGTACAAATCACGGCGGAAAAATTACAGTATCTTGGGGTGTTTTTTTTATCAAGTTTGCAGGTGGGATACTTCCCAGGAGCACTATTTACTTATAATGTGGTGTTTACTTTTTTGATGGGGAGGTGTGGTTGCGCAGTAAAAATTTCAGTCTAGGTTTTAAACAGTTTTTATTTAGCAAATACAAATAAACTTTCTTCAGAAACCTACGCTGTATATATGAAAGGGGTGACAAATAAAAATGGAATTTCATAAAATATCAGTTAAGCGTGGCCATACTCTCTTTTTTTCTGCTGTAGTTTGTAAAAGTGTTGCCCCATATTCTTGATAATGTAAAAGGGCATCAGTTACTTTTAGAGAAAGTAGAATAGAAGTGCTAAAACAAACACTCCTGCACTACATTATCTGAGGTCAGGAGAACAAGTAAAAAACAGTTAAGAGTGACTTCATGTTACATAGAAATGTATGCATTATTATTTTTCAAATTTGTATTTTGTAGAATTCAGGAACGTTCTGTCGTAGTGCTTAAAGGTCACACTCTGTTCCGCTAACAAATCACATACTCACTTAGAATATATAGGATAGTACTATTATAATATAGAGTACTGGTTCTATATATTCCATAGGGAGAAGGTGAATAGGAACCGCAATGGAGAAGAATGGAAATTAGAAAATAACATTCAGAAATGTAGGGTTTATCAAATATTTAAAGTAACAAAGTATGTATGAAAGCTATATTTTTTATTCTGCAATTTCGTAAAATATGTTTCCTGAAAAAAATATCTGACCAAGTACATTTCGTAAGCTGTATTACAGATGGTGCCAAAAAATCTCCTATTCCTCTTCTGTAACAATAGGACAATATATTACAATATAATGAATGATACCATTGTTACAGTAAAAAGAAAAGGAAAATAAAGTTATCTATTTAACAGAAGATCCATAACGAAATACTTTCGAGCGGTAATTATTTTCTGAGCTTCTTTTCTCCGGGAGGTCGAAAAGTTTGATCTTTGTGGCGACGAGTAATAAACTCCTCTGAGATCATTATGACTGTGAAAATTATAATATATATCTTCACAGTATATGATCAAAAGGGGGGAAAAGACTAAAAACCAGAAGCTGGTGACGTTGCTTATTTATCTTTACTCTTTGTGCCGACAGGTCATGAACTCCACTGAGATCAGCATAACTGTTAATATTATAATATACATATTAACAGTATATGATCCCTACTGGAAAACACACTAACAACTGGAAGGTGATGACGTTTATTGTAAATGTTTAGGGTTTGCGCCAACGGGTCACCAACACCTCTGAAGCGAAGTACAGTGTCAATATTATAATATAGAAAGACACAATATATAAGCTGAAAGCAGCCAGAAAAGGAGCAATGTTTGTTGTAATCTATCTGTTTCTGAAAACAAATTGCTGACATTACAGAGAAAAAGGGAAAAACATGCAATAACACTTTTTTCTAGATATAAATGTTTAAATATTGACAAATAGCCACAGATTATAACTATCTACTATGCTATAATGAAACAACTTAAAACTCCGGAATATGTTTTGTTGACGCAAAACAAGAATTCGATGCTAGAAAAGGGAACCTGCATCACAGATTGGCGACACAGAAATACCTTGCGAAAACAAAACTAATCGCACAATATGTGTGGTTTATATAGTTTTTGGTTGTTTAGTAGTCTATGGAAGGAAGATCCAGCTCCGCCTATGTAGATGTCACGTTTTACAGTTTACACTTGCTCACGTTTTAACTGTTTTACTTCTACACGTGTTGGGAAAAATTACAAACTGTGAAGCTGTAAAGGTTTCGATTTCCATAGTAACATGTAAAATGTCCTTATTATCTAAATACGTTGGAGAGTTTAAAAAGTGTTACCTGGTAAACTGTGTCCTTTGTATTCTCATGATTAAAAACATCTAAATAGAAGACATAAAAATAAATCGTTTACAATAGAAGAAAAAGAAACCTGTTAATATTTGTTATCGCTATGCTGTTAAATTGAAAAAATGCCAGCATTTGTAAAGCGTACAGCTACAGCTACCCCCGGAAAGGTGTGCTGGCCCTTGTGGCATTGGGAAGATTAACAAGGTGTTACCTACAGTGAGATACTGGTGGGCTAAGATGTTGATGGACTTTGGAATCGAACTGTGACCGCTGCTGTTCGAAATCAGGTATTATAGGTGCATGCGTCATACTTTTACCACAGTTATATGGTAATTACCGCTAATTAAGTTGAAAACGTTCTTAAATTATAAGTAGGGCTCCTTGTTTTATGTTTTTACTGATTTTTACAGATAAATACAGACAGAAAAGTATTTATTTTCCTCTTTGTATTTATTTTAAAGTGTGGATAAATACGGAAATTGGGTTATTTTTTGAGCGATTGTAAATGCTGTCAATGATGAGTACTAGGCCAATAGGTCTGCCGTTCTAAAAGTAAAAGGGTAAAAACAATAAAAGACTTTTAGTAAAGAGCTTTAAAGAGCAATATATACGCTTGTATAAGAAAACTTGCCCATTTTAATATGAAGGGTTTGTATAGTTCATCTAAGAGTGTTTACATGAGTGAAAACAGTCAGTCTTTCAGCCATAACTGCATATTTATCAGTAAAAGAAATGTGGAAATATACTAATTTTAGATTCATTTTTTTATAAAACCCGAAATATGTATGGGTAAATACAGATACAATTATTTTTAAAAAATATGGATAAATCGAGATGGAAATGTCCCAAAAATAAATACCATAAAACTAGGAGGTATAATTATAAATTATAAAACACTACTGTTAAGTTTGTTTTTACTTCAAAAAGTATTCACATGTTTTTAAAATTTACTTAAAAAACACTATAGGTTATAGAGATATTGTAGTTAGATAATGACATTTAAAAAAACCTTAGAAATTCACTGAAAAAAACATAGGTTTCAGGAGCAAGAACTTTCGCCCCATCTCTCTTCTCCCCTTTCAGGCTAAAGTCATCGAGAAGACCGTCAATAAACAGCTGACTGAATTCCTCGGAGCCAACAACTCGCTCGACCCATCCCAGTCCGGCTTCCTAGCCAACCACAGCACCAAGACCGCCCTCATCGCAGCCACCGATGACATCAGGACACTGATGGACAACGGAGAGACAGCCGCCCTCATCCTCCTGGACCTCTCGGCAGCCTTTGATACCGTCTGCCACTGCACCCCAATAACCCGCCTCTACAACACTGGGATCCAAGGAAAGGCCCTGGAATGGATCACATCGTTCCTCTCCGACAGAACCCAGAAAGTCCGCCTCCATCCCTTCCGCTCCGAGGCCACCAAGATCATCTGCGGCGTACCCCAGGGCTCCTCACTCAGCCCAACCCTCCTCAATATCTACATGAGCCTCCTCGCCACCATCGCACGCAAACACAACATCAACATCATCTCCTACACCGACGACACCCAACTGATACTCTCCCTCACCAAAGATCCTCTCACCGCCAAAGCCGACTTCCAGGATGGAATGAAAGATGTTGCAGAATGTATGAAGCACAGCCATCTGAAGCTCAACTCGGACAAGACAGAAGTCCTCATCCTAGGACAATCCCCATCCACCTGGGACAACTCCTGGTGGCCCACGACACTGGGCACCGCACCAACACCCACGGACCACGCACGCAACCTGGAATTCATCCTGGACTCCTCCCTCAAGATGACCAAGCAAGTCAACGCAGTCTCATCCTCATGCTTCAACACCCTGCGCATGCTCTGAAAGATCTTCCGGTGGATCCCCACTGAAACCAGAAAGACGGTCACCCAGGCCCTCGTCACCAGCCGACTGGACTACGGGAACGCCCTATACGCAGGAACCACAGCCAAACTTCAGAAACGGCTTCAGCGCATACAGAACGCCTCCGCACGACTCATCCTCGACATCCCTCGCCACAACCACATATCCGCCCACCTGAGAAACCTGCACTGTCTCCCCGTCAGCAAGAGGATCACGTTCAGGCTGCTCACCCACGCACACAAAGCACTCTACAACATGGGCCCCGAATACCTCAACAACCGCCTATCGTTCTACACCCCCACCCGCCAGCTCCGCTCCGCCAGCCTCGCCCGCGCCACCATCCCACGGATTTGCAGAGCCACCGCCAGAGGGAGATCGTTCTCCTACCTGGCAGCCAAGACATGGAACTCCCTCCCCGCACACCTACGACTGACCCAGGACCATCTCACCTTCAGGAGACACCTCAAGACCTGGTTATTCGAGCAGTAGCGGCACCCCCCCTCCCTTCAGCGCCTTGATACCCTCAAGGGTTAGTAGCACGCTCTACAAATGTATTGATTGATTGATTGATTGTTATAGCTAGCTTGACATTTCCCTCATACAAAACAATTGAAATTTCTCTGTTATAGTTAGTTGTACTAACTGTAACTCGCGCGCCCGCAATCCACTGGTGATGATGTCACATATTATATCATTCATGACATGGTCAGTGACATCACGGATGACATCACTGATGACATCTCAAATGACATCACGGACCAAGACGTAATCCAAACACTGAAACCAGTGAACTACCAAGTACTTCGGATGTGGACTCACTGGCGAGTGAGATCTCTTCAGATGGAGGCAGTAGCCTTGGAGATCAGGCACATGACAGAGTGTTGGATCTTGGAAAGGAGGTAGATTTTTTAGCGTCAGACCGCCGCCAGACCCTAAGACCGAGAAAACCAAAGAAGAAAGAAGAAGGAGAAAAAACTCAAGAAGAAGGGAAAGGCGCAAAAGGCGGAAATGTAAAATCACAGAAAAAAATGTACTGGCGCAGAAACTGAAATTGGATGAGAACACAATTGTCAACCTGTCCACAATCACTCTTACAGAGGCGGAAAAACAATTACTAGCTTTAGGGCTATCTTTCTGCCTGATCAGTGATTTTAACTATATTCGTACTAGAGTGGACATTTTTTGCTTACCCGAAAACTAAAATAAAAAAAATTATTTTCCATCAAAGAAGGCTTGAAGGAAGCTCAATCAGTTGAGAATACAAGCAGTGCAAGCAGGGAACTCCAATCAAAAGATGTCTCAGCACTCCTGACTTTGCACAATTTGATAGAAGAAATACCTTCTCAGGTCGCTAATAACACAGAGATGCTGTCAACTCAAGAGAGGCTGTCCATGGTACAAATCCAAGAAGGTGGAGCGGGCATCAGCCCTTTCAAGCCGAAATCACAATTCATTCCAATGATGCCGAAGGACGCCATTGATATCTTTCATGAGGTTGTCACGGATGAAATCAAAAAATTATATCACCAGGTCAAACATAAAAGACGTCAAAAAAGTAGTCAAGAAATACAGTACTCCAAGCTCATGAAAAAACTAAGTGAGAACCATGAAATAGTAATTACCAAATCAGACAATGGAGGCAATATCATCATCTGGCCTCAAAAGGATTATAAAATAGAAGCTCGAAGACATCTCAAGGACCAATCTTGCTATAACAAAGCAGATATGAAGCAATATCACACAGCTAGAAATAACTTAAAAACAAAGCTGCTACAATAGAAAAGAGATGGATGCATATCATCAGAGGAATATAATTTCCAGCATGTAGAACATCCAATCTTGCCTAGGTTATACTTAATACCTAAAGTTCACAAGAAAATTACCCCTGTTCCCGGCAGGCCCATCATCTCTGCTATTGGAAGTGTAGGGGAACATGTAACATAATATGTGGACTTATTTTTGCAAGATTTGGTAAAACAACTACCTACTTTTATAAAGGACACCAGTGATCTATTGAATAAGCTAAGGGATGTACAATGGTCGGAGGATTTCATGTTTATAGCCTTAGACATTGAATCCTTGTACACGAGTATACAACATGAAACAGGCCTGAATGCCTTGAAACATTTCTTGGACACAAGACCTTTGGACTGTTACATCCATGACAAAATGCTCTTAGATCTTGTGACTTGGTGTCTTTATAACAATTTGTTTTTATTTGGTAATGATGTGTACTTACAAAAGAGGGGTCTGGCGATGGGGGCCTGTTTCTCCCCCAGCCTACTGTAATCATGTCGCGCAATGATGGCGTTACATCGATGATGTTCTGATTATTTGGAGGGGAGACGAGAAGAGTGCAATGGACTTTATTGACAGAATTAATATTAACACGGTTAATTTAAGATTCACTTCTCAGATCAGCAGGTCACAGGTACAATTCCTGGATGTTAATGTATACATCAAAAATGTGAGCATAGCTACAACTCTACACAGGAAGGCCACGGCTGGCAACACTACCTTACATGCCAGTAGTACGCATCCTAAGCATACCATTCAGAGCATCCCATTAGGAGAACTGATACGACTTATGCGGATCTGTAGTACAGATGAGGATTTCATTATGTGAAAACATGAAGCCCTACAAAAAGTTAGAGCTAGGGGTTATAGTGAGTCCTTACTGTCAGAGTGATTGATGAGGAAAAACCGGACATGGCGACCAACACTCCTAGATTGATTACTGCCTTCTGTAAACAGGAGAGGAGGATGTGGTCTATTATTAGACGCAACTGGCCAATTATCATGACAGATGGAGTTTTGGCTCCTATTCTACCTTCTTAACCAACTACCACATATAGGAAGGGCCCTTCCATGACTACACAGATTGTAAAGACTTTTTCCAAACTAGCAACTGCCACTAAATGGCTACAGCCAAGGCAGGGTTTTTTTTAAGTGCTCCTCCTGCAGAGCATGTAGGTTCGGGGTTAATACTACCTCTTACTCTACACCATTTAGCTCAGATAAAATCGCAATTAGAGGTAGTTTTAATTGCAAAACTGAGTTTGCAGTTTATGTTCTGACGTGCACCTCTGGGCTTAAATATGTGGACAGCACAAAGCTACAGGTGCACGTCAGAATACTGCAGCATCTGAGGGCAACTGTAAATAACGATTCTACATACCCGGTTGCCTGGCATTTTAAAACAATGCATAATAATGATCTCAAAAATGATTTTGGAATTGGACAGTAAGACACCCAATGGGTTAAACAATACGGATGACCTGTACCATTTTCTGTAATAGTTTTACTCGTTCTTTTGGACATTCTGTATGAATTAACTTTGTTATATATGAATTCTTTAATCCCGATTGATAAGGAAGCCGCATGTTTTTTATGGTTTTAATCCTTTTTAACTTTGTTGGATAGGAGTATTACCGTATTACTGTGTGGTTTTAACTGTTGTATATTTATTAGAATATAATTGGCATTGGCACTTTATGTAGATCTATTCAGATCTTTATAGCACTTTAGGGATATTTTGGCACTTTCTTTTTGCGGTTTTGCACATCTCAGTCTGAAAATGTATATGCGTTCACTTTAAGAATTCATGCTGGAAGTTTATTGTAGATTGATTCTGTTATTTATAACAGACAGAAGGCATACATATATATTGTTTACATTGAATTTTTGCGATTTGCACCTGTACTACGATGTTCATGTTTTTAATACATATCAATGGAATGTTTCATGAATTTTATAAGTAGTGTTGGGGTAAGGTGAGATGATGATTGAGCAATGTCTCTTAAAAGTATTTTTATGAATTCTAAAATATTTAAGTTATTATGACAAAAAGTAATGATGATCTTATATTTATAATTCATTATCACTATATTCAGTGGTGCATTATGCAGGATTTTTTTTTAGCTCATGTGGTTAAAACGGTGCCCTTTAAATGGATGTTTTTTGAGATGGTTCAAATGTTACGGAAAACAGACTTGCCAGTGCTTTCAAACAAGATTGGCAGTGTTTAGTTTATGTTTATTTATCAGGTGGTGGCAGTACTACAACACAGTTTTGCATTTAAAATGGCGATTTATGTTTCTAACTTGACTTGTGAGCCAGGGTACTAGGTACCCGAAACGCATCAGGTTCGAGGTTTTTACATGAAATAACCATCTTGACTCTCATCGTTGGGTCTGTGTCTCTGTTCGCCAGCGTGCTCGGAAGTACAGAGACTTTGAAGTATTATTATCCCTTGTTCTCACATCCAGCATGACGCGTTTCGGGTAACAAGTGCCCTTGTTCACATAGTGGGCCTGCAGTACGGTATTGGTTATTCATACATATTTTTTTGAAATTTCAATGCCACGTGACCATAAACAATGAAAAAATACTACTGTGCAAAAAAGCATTCTTATGGAACATCGTATTTTTGGGGACCTTGATATTCTCACCCTTTGCATATTATATTTCTTGTCAACAAATCAATACTGTATAGCGATTGTTTACATTGTTTCGTTTCTTGGAACATAGGAGCTTCAATGCCTGATAATATGTGCAAATCTCGCAGTTCTTATGTGCAAAACATACGCAGAAATAAATACATATTTTATAAAACACAGAGAGCTATATTTCTAAAAACCACATATTAATATATGATTTGTGCAACATACTCATTTTCCGATTTTTTGGTCCATATTAGCGGGACCAAGTGCACATTATTGCATGAATGCAGAAGCGTTTGTGCAAAATACGCCAAGATTTAAATGGACATTACTACATCCCAAATAAACCACTTAATCTGTGCAACTTAAACTTATGATCATGTTAATAGATCACAGTGCAAATTGCTGCCTAAATGCAGTAGCATTTGTGCAAAATAAGCAAGAATATAAATGTACATGTAGCTGCCTATATTATCCCTCGAAACCATTTAAAAAAACAATTTATTATCAAGACTCAAATTTTTATAAAAGGCTAGATCCCTAATATAGCCGATACTATGTCTTCTTCCACATAATACGATTCCATAAAAAAATATACCCAAGTGCTCAGTGCTGATCATATGTGTAAAGATAATATACAAAAATAGTTAAAACCAATTAAACTAATTTAGGAACCGAGGCTACATGGTGGGATAGAAAGATATAAATGTCCCATGCCATGTGTAGTAGTATATCAAATGTTTAGGAGGCCTCACCCATTACAAGCCTGTATGGGTGAACAAAAGTTAAAAATTCTGAAAAGTTCTCCTAAAATTTCAATGATGATCTTTTATCACAAGCGATAAAATGAACTAAAAGATCTAAAGCAAAGTGTGCAAATCCTCCATATTATTGAGACATTTAAAATGTATCTAGTTTTTAATTGTCTCAATAATTTTTCCCTGTTACCTCCTCTGCGTGGCATGGGAACAGAGTCAATTACATAATAGGATAGACAGTTAATATCCTTATTATGGACAGCTTTAAAATGTCTTGCGACTGGATAATTTGGATCGCAGTTCATAATTGCTCTAATGTGTTGCAATATTCTCACGTGCACCTGGAGCTTCGTACTTCCCACATACCTAAGCCCACAGGTGCACTTGAGGACTTAAACTGCGAAATCCGTACGGCAATTATACTTGCCCTTGATGTCAATCTCTTTATCTCTGAACGGAGTATCATATTTTGTTTTATTGACACCGAATTTGCATGCACGGCATGTGATGCATTTGAAGAAGCTTTGTTTAGTTGTTAACCATGTTTTTACGGGTGCTCCCTCAATCTTTTTTCTAGATAATTGAGTTGCCATTGATTGAGATTTTCTAAAGGTTATTACAGGCTTGACAGGTAGTTTTTCGTTTAAAATATTGTCTGTCAGAACAATTGGCCAGTTTTTTTTCATAATGGCTCTAATTTTACATTCTTGAGCACTGTAGGTCGTAATTAATCTAGGTGCTACTTCCACTTCTCTTGTTTCATCTTCTGATTTTGTATCCCTTGGTAATAGTGATGTTCTAGGTCTAATGTTGGCTTTTAAAACGGCATCCGCTAATATTTTTTCGGTATAGCCTCTCCTCCTCATTCTATCAAGGGCTTCAGATTGACGTCTAGTAAAATCTCCTGGTACACTGCAGATGCGTTTTAGCCTTAGTAGCTCCCCATAGGGGATACTGGCGATTAGATGTTTGGGATGTGCACTTGTTGCGTGTAAAATAGCATTACCTGCCGTTGGTTTCCTAAACGCAGTTGTGGCCAGTCTGTTGTTATTGACATATCTTATCTTATCTTATCTTATGCTGTATTTATAAAGCGCACTGACACCGAAGGTTTCCTGGAGCTATGATTAAGACTGAGGGTGGGGGTGAGAGCTTAAATAAGGTTTGAGAAGAGCAATGTTTTTAGGCTCTTTCGGAAGCTTAGTAGGTTACCAGAGGTTTTAATGTGCAGAGGGAGGGAGTTCCACAGTTTGGGTGCTAGGCAGCTGAATCTACGACCGCCCAGTTTTTTTAGTTTGACCATCGGGGTGGTAAGGAGGTGGAGATGGGCAGAACGGAGGTTACGAGCCGGGCGGTGAGGGTTGATGAGGGATTCTAGGAAAGCCGGGCCCTTGGACTGCCGGGCCTTATATACCAGGCAGCCAATTTTGAAAGCAGCTCGCTGTTCCATGGGCAACCAGTGCAACTTGGCCAAGAGAGGTCTGGCGGATTGCCATTTGGAGGTTTTACAGATAAGTCTGGCTGCCTGGTTCTGCACCAGCTGATGCGATGGAGGAGGGACTTAGGTAACCCCCAATAAATAGAATTAGAGAAGTCCAGGCGGGAGAGGACAAGAGAGATGACGATTTGCACCAAGGATTCGTAGGAAAGTAAATGGGAGATTTTACGAATTTTTCGTAGCTGGAACATGCTGGCCGAGATGATGGTGCCAACATGAGTTTTTAGAGAAAGGTCGGTGTCGATGGTAACACCCAGGCTTTTTACCGAGTTCGAGGGGCTAGGTGGAGTGCCCAGCTCGTTTGGCCAAAAATGGGGGCCCCAATGTGAAGGGCTTGTACCGGGCAAGATGAGTTCCGTCTTTTCGGGGTTTAATTTAAGCTGGTTGGAAATCATCCATTGTTGGATATGCAGCATTACTGCCTGAAAATTGGATACAGCGTCAGGGGTATCTAAGGGAAAAATGATCTGCATGTCGTCAGCATAGTTGAGGACAGTGCAGTTCCAGATGCTCAGTGAATGGATCAGTGGGCGAAGATATAGGTTGAACAATAATGGGGAAAGGGAGGATCCCTGAGGGACTCCGCAAGTGGAGGGGCCCTGGGTAGTAGTGAAGGGGCCTAGGTGGACTGTTTGAGCTCTGCCCGAGAGGAAAGACTTGATCCATTCCCAGGCAGGTCCCTGGATGCCTGCTTGTCCGACACGGTGGAGAAGGATGTCATGATCTACCGTGTCGAACGCAGCTGAAAGATCCAAAAGGACCAATGCCTGAGGGGACCCTCTATCGGCATTCTCCCGAAGAGTGTCCAAGACTTTTAAGATGACTGCTTCGGTGGAGTGCGCTGGTCGAAAACCAGCTTGGTTGGGTTCCAGGAACCCGGAGTTCTCGATGAATGCCGAGAGGCAGGTGGTCACATAGGCCTCCAGGAGTTTGGAAGTGTAAGGCAGGAGGGAGATGGGCCTATAGTTGGCAGGGTTGGCGGGGTCGGCTCCTGCTTTTTTCAGAAGGGGAACCAATATCGCTTCCTTGAATGCCCTGGGGACCGTACCAGTGCTGACGGAGGTGTTCAGGAGGGGGAGGATGCTGTCAGGCAGGGCAGAGAAAATCGCACTGAGAACTGGGGGGGGACAACAGTCCGTGGGAGATCCAGATTTGACACGCGTGGTGAGCTCAGAAAGAGTACTGAGGGTGATTGGTGGGAACTGGGTGAAAGAGCAGGGGTTAAGAAGGGGGGAGTCAGAAGGGCTAACAAGAGTGGAGAGAGGGATAGTGTTCTTGATATTTACAATTTTCTGGATAAAGTAGGAGTTGAGCGCATTGCAAGTTTCTTGGGTGGGGGCCTGGGTTGGAAGTACTCTATTATCAGATGAGAAATCGTTCAGAATTTTAAAGAGTTCTTTAGATTTATCGCTGGCTGTGTCAATTCTTTCCGTAATATGTGAGACCTTTGCTTTGGTGATAGCATTTTTATATTCATTCCGGGCCCTCACAAACTCAATGCGGTCCTCCTTGGAATAGCCCTGTCTCCAGTTGCGTTCTAAGTGGCGAAGTTTGGATTTTAGTGCTTTCAGTTCCTCTGAGAACCAGCGATGAGAGTTGCCGTATCTAGTATGAGCAAATTTAGTGAGAGGGGCGAATATATTGCTGGCTGATGACAGCCAGGTAGTTATCCCGTCCTGCATAGAATCGATGTCTGATTCAGGGTGGGTAATGGGGCGGGTGTTGATCAAGAGGTCAATGAATCCCTGAGAATCATAGGAGTTCCATTTACAACACAATCCCGCAGGGTGGGGGGGAGCCTTAAGTTTCCCCTTAATTGAGATAGTGACCTTGATCAAGTGATGGTCTGACCAAAGGCAGGGGGAGATGCTTGGACGAGACAGGACAAGATTGTGAGTCCAGATGTGGTCCAGGATATGACCCTTGGTATGGGTAGGGTAGGAGATATGTTGGGTCAGATTAAGATTTGTTAGAATTTCGAAAAGTTCGGTAGCATGGGGCCCAGCTTGGTTGTCATCAAACCAGTAGTTAAAGTCTCCGAATATGGCGAGTCGGGAGTGATGAGTAAGCAGGTCAGCTACCTGCTCACTCATAGACAAAGGGAACGGCGGCATCGATTGGGGGGGGGCGATAAAGGAGTACAATCGCGAGGGCGCCCCCTGCAGTTTCCAGACTGATGACTATGTTGTCTACCCCGGGTAGGGTGAGCGAGGCAGAGGCGAGAAATCTAAAGTTCTTGTGTATAATGGCCGCTACTCCTCCTCCAGGACGACTCGATGGGCGATTTACATTAAGAATGTAATAGTCCGGGGGGAGGGCCGCCGGGAATCCGGGAATGATGGGAATCCGGCGTGAGCCAAGTCTCTGGTAGGAGCAAAATGTCAGGTTTATCCATACTGAGCAGAAGAAATAAGTCGAGCTGGTGCTTCACCATGGAACGGGTGTTAAGGTAAAGCACCCGGAGGTGGGTGTCATTACTGAGTGCCAGTGAGGGGACCATAGGGCAGGGATGGGTGGGACCGAGGTCAGGCTGGGTGCTTAGACTAGATAGCTTTCTGGCAATCTTCAGGTGAACAGTGTGCTCCCGCACGCCGGGCGGTAAGGAAACGTTGGAGAACTGCAGTTCCCTGAGTATTTTCGCTGGGTACGTAATAAGAGGGCCAGGGGTCGTGGCCACTGGGCCCGTGCGGGCGCGGATGGGCGAAGACGGGCTTTCCTTTGGCTTGCCTTTGGCACGCCTCCTGCGCCCGTCCGCTGCCCCTCCGGAATGGGGGCTCCATTTTGTAATGGCCGAGGGCGGAAAGACGGGAGGGGCGTAGCACAGGAATGCTGACCCTGATCCCACTCCTCACCCAATATGGCGGCCCCCCGAGCAGCGTCCAATCGGCTGCAGGAGGTGAAGTCGAGCGTAATCAGCAGCCAAAGGAACCCCAATTCCAGACAAGTCCGAGTTCAGGGGGCTGTCAAAAGCGCTAAAGTGCGACGGGGTACACAGATGAGCAAGGTACAATGAACAGCTAGACACACACATATCCAAAAATTCTATAATGATGGGACTACAATGTGAAGTGAAGTGCAAATTAAAACTATTAACATTGATGTTTCTAATAAAATCCTCTGCACTTTCAACATCTCCCTTCCAAAGTATAAAAACATCATCTATAAAACGTAGCCAGTACATGATCCTATTATCACAAATTTCCTTATAATGCTCCCTGAGGACCTGTTCTTCCCAGAACCCCACGTGTAAACACGCGTAGCTCGGGGAAAAGCAGGCCTCCATGGCAACTCCTTGCTTTTGTCTAAAAACATCATTACCAAATGAAAAGAAGTTATTATCTAAGCACCAAGTAATCAATGACAATAACATCTTGTTGTGGAATACATATTCTGCAGGCCTAGTATTTAAAAAATACTCAATTGCTTGTAGGCCACACATGTGTTCGATACTCGTATACAGTGACTCTATGTTCAGAGTTATTAAAATCATATCCTCAGTCCATACAATATCCTCTAGTTTGCTTAAAAAATCTCCTGTGTCTTTCAAATAAGAGGGCATAGTTTTTACCAGCTCCTGTAAATAAAAATCTATATATTGCCCCACTTGCTCAGTCATGCTATTAATAGCCAATATAATAGGACGGCCTGGAATTGGAAACGTTCCTTTATGTATTTTTGGTAACAGGTACAAGAAGGGCACCTCAGGATGTTAATTAAACATGAAATTGCATTCCTCAGTTGAAATTAACCCCTCTCGTGTATATATATATATGTCTATGATATATAGACATATAGAGATCTGTTTAACTATCAGACTTTACAATGTGGGATACCCGCAAGGTAATGTCATGCAGAGTAAACACTGACGGTGTAATGACTGATTTTCCTCTGGATGCTGGTGCACTTGACTAGCAGAGCAGAGGGCTTTTTGTCTGTTTGGCTTGGAGCACTTTCTATTTCCTGAAACCTACCTGCTCGCTGTTGCTGGCCAAGGAAACCACGCACCGGGGATCTGCCTGCCCGTCTCCCGCCGCCTTACTCCTGATACCACCGTGGAGTGTGGCCGCTGAGCGGAGAGTGGGCGGTGCAGAGGACTGCAATCCCCAGCAGCCCTAGCGGCACCCTCACACAGCTGGTCGCGCCAGGAGGCGCTTAAAAACAACGCCATCCCGGTCGAGTGGGGGCTTTTTGTCTGTTTGGCTTGGAGCACTTTATATTTCCTGAAACCTACCTGCTCGCTGTTGCTGGCCAAGGGAACCACGCACCGGGGAGCTGCCTGCCCGTCTCCCGCCGCCTTACTCCTGATACCACCGTGGAGTGTGGCCGCTGAGCGGAGAGTGGGCGGTGCAGAGGACTGCAATCCCCAGCAGCCCTAGCGGCACCCTGACACAGCTGGTCGCACCATGAGGCGCTTAAAAACAACGCCATCCCCGTCTCGCGGGATGCCGGGCGAAGCCCGGGCAAAGGGCGGGCCGTTTTGTGGCCGTTCGGTGGCTGAGGGAGGCTGGGCTGGGCCCACTCTCTTATATTGTGTAAACGCCACCACTTAATGTAGTAAGTCTGCCCCCTGTTTGATATTGAGCACGCTTGCTATGTGCATATACTGCATTTATGTATAGTAATTGTCCTTCTATTACCACTTTTCACAAAGTCCTCTTTTCTCTGCGATTACCCATAGGGCCTCCTATTAGGTTGCCCCTCTAACAATATTCATCTATATTCATCTATTGAGTAACAACGCTGGAGGGGAACTTATCTGGGGTTTGCATTCTCATTTCTAGAGGTTATTCTTTGGAATACCAAAGACACTTAAATAAATATCATTAGCCCCGCAATATATCACTAATACTGATTCTATCAGAACCCATGGCTGCTAACCCCGAAAACATTATGCTTGCTGAAGTAGCGGGAAACAGCAAAGGTCCCCTGGATAACTACTTTAGAAAACCTCCCCCCGATATGGAAAGGGATTGCTCACTGGCTGAACGCAGGGCAGAGCGCCGTCGCTCGATTGAAGCTATCAAAACCAGATCCCCTTTAGGCGTACAATCCCAGATTAATCTAGCGGGTGTAGGCTTGATATTAGGAAACGAGGACCTGTTATCTACGCAGGGTATCCCTATGCTCCTGCGAGATACGCCCCCTTCATCGACTGCCCTTAACAGTGTGGAACAAAATAACCTTCTAACTATTAGTGACATTAACACAGCTATAGAAATTATACCCGATACTCCCCGAGCAGTGGTGGGGAATCCAAAAAATAAAGCGGGGAAACGGGAAGCCGTTAAAGTCTTTGGACCGCCACCAAACAAAAGAAGGAGGAGGGGAGGTGTTCCACAAAGAGTTAAGATCAGCCATACTGACTTTGGGAAGGGAAAAAAGGCTAACGATACATCTGCACATACTACAAAGGCTATATTACTTCCCGATCCAGGTCAGGAGGTCTCACATGAAATAATATCATCCATAAATACCCCCACACTGAGTGTATCCAGTCCTGGTTCAACATCTACCAAGAACTGTACGACCAAGGGACAGCATTGAGCACTTACTTAAGTCGTTTACATCACCCATAATGGAGAGGCTGAAGAGGTTGGAGCAGCGGCTGGGGGACATAGAAACGGCTATTACCAACAAAGCAAGTCTAACTAAAGATTTAGCTAAGCCAGTCCTACTCCCGCAGCCGCAGTCCCAACCTCTACCCCTGCAATCCAAAAGGATGTAAATCCATCTAGCAACCCTGTGAGTCGCAATCACCAAGGGGCGAATCCACTCAAGGCAGCCCATCAACTCGCCCCACATATCTTTAAGGAACTTTCAAAGGGGGCTAGTATACCTCTTGGAGGAAATAAGCACGAGCCTGGGGGGAGGGCACATCCAGACAGACCAGGCAACCATAGGGGCCGCCAAGTCGAATTACCACCTGACGCGGTCCCCTACGTGGTTGTACTCACGGGTGTCCCCACCTTACAAGATGGCAGAAGGGAAGGCTTTAGTCAACTAAAAAACAAAGCCATGCATTGGCTTAGCCAGCACAGACCGCTCCCATGTAACATCAATGGTGAGATAGTTCACGTACGACGACTTTCCTGGTTGGGGAGTAGAGAGAAAGACATAGAGGGTGATCTCATAATTATAAATTTTAGAGATCCAGGTGCGGTCAAACACATCCTAAATTGGATGCCAAGGACCAATGGTACAACCATTTCTCCTTGTGACCTAACCTATTTCTACCCAAGATCTCAGATAATTCCCTTAATGTCTTCAGGGGTCTCTTCTGGCCTATGGAACAATCCTCCCACTGCATTTAATAATCAATACATGTGGCAGGCTCCCAATTCCATGATGCCAAAGAATGTATGTGGGTGGAACACCGTTCCATACAGAGGACATGGAAATAACTACAGGGGGTCGGACCATTCACAAGGAATCAGGGGAATGGACCATTTGTTGCCATTTACGCCCTTTGAGCTTACTAACCGATTTGAAGCATTCTCAGGCTTGAATGACTGCAAATGACGATTGGGGCTCCCTGTTAACATGTCATCGATTTACAGGACAAAAGGCAAAGAAGATAATTTGACTGCCCAAAGTTATATTTTGGCTCCTGTACATACCATGACTATGCCAGAATCCTGCCCTGTGATAGTCCCTCACCTTGAAATACAAGTATCTGGAGAAGAAATAACATTACTCCCCCAGCTAGAAAATTTGCCTGGGATTATGCCCTGTGACATAATGGAACCAACCCCTGTGACACCTACGGTTGTGACACCCCCAACAAATATTGAAGTTCCTGGCAGCATAATAACGTGGAACATAGTGGGCCTGGCCCCAAAAATCAATGATGCAGATTGGCGATCAATAACTATGACCCACTCAATTATAGCTCTCCAGGAAACATGGGCTAGGGAGCAATCCCATTTGTTGGGATTTAAAACTTTTTTTACTCCGGCAGTTCCCACCAAAATGGGAAGACATAAGGGAGGGCTGTCTATGTATCTGTCTATTTGTTCAGGTCCCACGGTCCTAGGGAGTTTCCTGGATTCCCCATTTATCAGATATTAAGGGTATCCTGGGGATCTCTGGAAAATTTAGCTATCATTAACTTCTACAATAATAACCCGATAGCACAAGTGGAAACCACAATTAAGAAATTGCCAAGTACCCTTAAGACGATCGTAGGTAGCTGTCCAGGGGATTTTGGCCCTCATGTGGGTAGGGGACTTTAATTGTCCATTATGTTCAAGGAGCCAACAGGGAGTTTGCGGCTGGGAAGACGAAACTACAGGGGCAACAAGCCACTTTGCCCATACAAAATTAGGGGACCTGCTTAATAATTTAGTGGTGGACCATTCTATGGCATTCATTAATGAGGCTTGTTCAGTGCCTAAAACATTTGCACCTACATTTAATGCAAGAGGGTCAAAGTCAACTATTGATTTTACCCTACTCTCGTCACGCTATGCTCCATTAGTTAATAATTGGGAGACACTTACAAGTGGCATCAGTGACCATTACCCCATCTCAGTTACTTTTAAGCTAAATCTGGATACGCGGCCCCTTATTACTCAATGTAACTATGATTTTAACCCTATTCTTGGTCAGCGTAACGGATTTGGCATTAAGTGGAAGAAGGTAATACCAGAGAGTTTTCAAAAACATTTAGTGACTATTTCCCATAAGGAAATCATTAAGTGCTTGACTTTAGAAGAGGATGAAGAACAAGTTCTGGTCTCCTTTAATAAAATCTGTTGTTTAATCAAACACCTCCTGACTAGAAATCCGCGTAATATAGTTAGGAGAACCCCAGGGTGGTTTGATCCAAATTGCTCCAGGGCATTGCGGGAACTCAAAAATGCATTGCATGCTACCCCACTAGACAGACTACAGGTCCAAAGGGCAAGGCGTAAGTACCGTGCCGCTTTGATTAGAAGAAAGAAAGATCTAAAAGTTGAAGCCTGGGAAGCCCTCCATGCAGCAGCAAACACAAAAGGACACTGTTGCATTCTGGAAGGCTGTGGAATGCTCCTTTTTATCAAGACAACCAAGGTCCTCGTCTAGATAATGCCATCACGGCTCAGGAGTGGGTATCCCACTTCCAAGCCCTGTATGGCACCACGGTTCTGCCTGTACTTTCCTCCGAAACAACAATAACTACGGAAGTTGTGGATTCCCCGCTCCCTCTAGACATTCAATTTAAACTATGCACAACGCCCAAATCTTTATGCACAACGCCCAAATCTTCAATTGCCGGACACACCCTATTTCCATTTCAACCGTTTTAATTGCTTGAACGGTTTGGATGGGGTTGATTGACTCTCCGCTTACAACCCAGTGTCCCGGGACAACGGCTCCCGCACATTTTTTGAGCCATTTTCCCTGACTGTTGGTAAAATTCCTGGTCCACTGAAGGATCCAGTGACTCCGGATAATGGCACCAGCGGACTCTTTGATCCATCTGTCCACAATGCTGACATTGCATTTAGAATACTAAATGAGCCAGTGCTTGTGGATAACGGCTCCTGTAGACTTCCTGAGCCACTTGCCCCTACTGTTGGTAATGTGTCAGAACTCTTGACTGAAACAGTGTCTGAAACCATCTCCCCCAACCCTTCTGACATGGCAACTAATACCCCTGAACACTTGAGGTTAATTTGCTGGAATGTTGCTGGACTGGCCAATAAACTGGGTGACCCGGACTGGGCAAATTACATCGAGACTGGAGACGTATGTATGTTCCAGGAAACCTGGGCCAGAGAGGATTATGGTCACCAAGGCTACATGTCATTTTCCATTCCAGCTAGGTGGGAAGGCAAAGGCCGTCCATCAGGGGGGCTTACGACCAGGGTTGCATCTCATTTGGGCTGCATGGCAACACGGCTGTCGGCTAATTCTGAAGATATTCTTGCGGTCTCATTATCCTGGCCTAACCAAGCTAAACTTGTTTTAATCAACATCTATTCTAGGCCAGTGGGAATTGCAAAGGAATCACCGACCATAGATGAACTCTCGAATTATAAATCTGAATTACCGAGTGATTCATTTTATGTGGTGGGAGGGGATTTTAATTCCCACTTTGAGCCACTACCCGGTCTTCTGGAGGGGTTCTCATCGGAAGAAGAGGGCTGATGGGCAGTGCCCCTAGTGGAAGCTCCCCCCCCGAAGGCTTGGACCCCACTAGCACTACAAATCACAGCCCTAACCCTAAAGTTTGGAATTAGAGCCTGCAACGGGCGATTGAAATCTGACATACCCAGTAAAACCACCTATAATAGACTGGGAAGGGAGTCTCGCCTGGATTATGTCCTGGCCCAAATAGTGAAGTGGCCAACAATACAGGACTTTAGGGTGACGGAGAGGACCGATAGTGACCACAATCCGCTTGAGCTTGACCTTACCCACCCTGGTCCCCAAGCTCTCGCGATCAATGCGGAAGGGAACAAACCTGCTCTTCTCCTGGATAATAGCAGGAGAAGAATCAGGTGGGAGCACTTGGTTACAAGCAAGAACAAACTCCCCATGCTCTATGATGGGATAACTCCCTTCTTGGAAACTGTGGGGAGTTTGGATACCGAGGCAAACAACAAAGATTCCCAGGCCAAATTGTACAAGGCTCACGAGGACCTCATAAAAGCTGCGGCCCCTTATCTCTCTTGTAGTCCACGAAAGCCAAGAGAGGT
Organism: Lissotriton helveticus; assembly: GCF_964261635.1. Lineage (NCBI taxonomy): Eukaryota > Metazoa > Chordata > Amphibia > Caudata > Salamandridae > Lissotriton > Lissotriton helveticus. Next base: position 1,957,160,088 of record NC_136059.1, on the reverse strand, counting down.
GCGGCAAGGCAAAACATCATGGTACAACCTAGCATGTAGAAGGGCAAAAGCAGAACTCCTCAGACTAATTAAGGAGGGGCTAGGGGGGGATAGCTTAAAGCAAAGTAGGCGAGCCTACAAGAAACTTGTTGCCCACGCTAAGGCTGAATGGGAGGAAAATCAGTGGGAAGAACTCACCAAGGCCCTAGCGATCCAAAACCATTGTCTGTTTTGGAGGATAGTGAGCGGGGGGACGGGGAACCTACAATCGGCATTAGAGCCCAACATCGCTCCGGGGGTGTGGCAGGCACACTTCCAGTCTTTATACAGCTCTGAGCTGGGAGAATCTCCTGCTGTCACTGAGGCGGGCTGGCCGGGCTATGAGGGGGAGCCAATAACGCTGGGTGAGGTCACTGCTGCCATCTCAGCTCTGGCTTCTGGAAAGGCGCCGGGACTGGATGGCTTACCTGGGGATATGTTTAAGCAGGAGCCCACTGTCTGGGCGCCCTACCTCACTGCCCTTTTTAATGGAGTCCTTGGCGGCATGGAAATCCCTAGCACTTGGCTGGGGGCAGAGGTGGTCCCCATCTTCAAAAAGGGCTCGCCTCTGCTCCCAGCCAATTATAGACCCATCAGTTTAATAGACGTAGCACAGAAACTGTTTGGTAGGGTTTTGCTGAATCGGCTCCAGGATTGGATGGAGGAGGTGGGTGCCCTTAGTCCCTACCAGGCGGGATTCAGGAGGGGGGTATCCACAGTGGACCAGGTTTTCAGATTGAACCTTATCTATTGGAGGGCAGCAAAATTCGAGGGCGGTAGTTTGTACACAATTTTTGTGGACCTTCGGGCCGCCTTCGATCTGGTGCCTAGGGGGAAACTTTGGAGCGTCCTGGCAGAGATGGGCGTTCCCCCGGACATCCTATTAATCTTACAGAGGCTGCATCATAACAATTATGCCCGAGTGAGGTGTGGGCGCTCGGGGGAACTGACCGATAGATTCCCCGTTGGCCGGGGGGTAAGACAGGGTTGTGTGTTGGCACCGACCCTGTTTTGCCTCTTCGTCAACGGGGTAATCGCTCACCTAAATGCTACCGATTATACTGACGCCCCCAAATTGAATGGCAGCAGGGTTCCCGCAATTATGTTTGCGGACGACACCCTGCTGCTATCTAAAACCCCAATGGGGATACAGAGGATCCTCGATTCCTTTGTAGCCTTCTGTACCGACAGGGGGCTAGAAATCAATGCGGCAAAAACCAAATTCATGGTTTTGAACCCGAGCCAAAAATTGCGGCCGAATCCGCAACTGGGAGCTGTACGACTCGAGAGAGTATCCACCTTTGAATATCTTGGTGTGACTCTCAACGAAACCATGTCTTGGGGATCCCACCAGACTAGGGCAAACCTCAAACTCACACAATCTACTGGGGGTATCGCCCGAATGATGACCGGCTCACCATACCGCCCATTGGGGGCTCTAATCCAGATATATAAGGCCCAGGCTAGGGGAGCGATCATGTACGGGGCGGAATTGTGGGGTCATACACCTTGTCGGAGTCTGTCATTAACGGAAAACAAGTTTATAAGACGGATAGCCGCACTCCCGCCCAGTACCCCGCTCCTCCCCCTGAGGCTCGATTTGGGCCTACGACCGCTAGCCGATGAAATAAGTCTGAGACCCATAGCTTTCTGGCGTAGGCTGTGGAGCAGTAACGATCTCGCAGAATACAGGGCTGAATTGGTCGAATTATTGAACCATCCAAAAGCGCTCCACATCTCCTGGGTCAAAAACATCCAAGCCACTTGTATGGAAATAGGGCTCCCTGACTTATGGACGGAGCCGGCGAATACCGCACTAAACATTTCCAAAAGGTCCCTGGCCAATATATACTATGAAAAAAAATTAGCTACGGCCCAAGCTATACAGGCAGAAGGGTCTTTATCCTCTGTGTTTTTGCAAAGCAAGGACCATTATAGGTTTGAGAAGGTATTGGATCCTATCTCCCCTGTACTCGCCAGAAAGCTGTTTCTCCAATGGAGATACGGCACGCTGCCCTTTCGGTCTTTTACAAGCACTTGGTCATCTTGCCCCACCACAAAGCAGTGCCCGGCCTGTGATGCCATGGAGGAAACTGATCTACACGTGGCTTTCTTTTGCCCAGCCTACAAGGTAGCTAGAAAATACTGGCTCCTCCCATTGATAAGGAATATGGGCTGCAGGGAATATGCACCAATGTACAGGATTTTAAAATCTGATGTCTCCGGCCCAACTGTTTTTGCATTAACAAAATTTCTTACTAAGGTTTGGCATACGCGCAACCGTATTTTAAAGATGTTGGGTCCTTCTTAAAATTTTAGATGCATAGCTTTTAAAGCATTCTTGTATATACATTCCAATGGTTTTATCCTTGTATGAACTGATTTATCTGTGATGTATATGTGTATTGTTCTTCTTTTATGGCCAAATGGCCGAAATAAAGATTGGAAAGAATTTAAACTAGAGGAGGTATATAAAGCCCTAAGGGAAAGTTCAGCCTCGAAAGCACCAGGACCAGACTCTGTCCCTATTGATGTGTTTAAAATGTATCCAGACCTGTGGGCTCCTTTACTCACCAGAGTCCTGAACTGCATGGCCAAAAGAGGTTTTATCCCAACATGGAAGGAGGCAATTTTGGTCCCGATATACAAAAAGGGGGACAGGAATGATCCTGCCTGCTATCGGCCCATCTCTCTGTTAGATGGCTTTATGAAGATGGCAGGCAGGGTCATTCTTGCTCGCATTCAGGACTGGTTGGAGGGACAGGAAGTGCTATCACCTTTCCAGTATGGGTTCAGGGGTGGGCGGGTGACAATTGAGCAGGGGCTAAACCTCTCCCTAATCATCTCAAAATATATACATGCAAGGAAATCGAATTTGTATGTGACCTATGTGGACCTCAGTTCTGCATTTGATTGCGTTTTGCACGACAATCTATGGCAGACTCTGAGGGACATCGGGCTGGACAACAAAATAATAGACTACATCAGAGAACTCTATGTGGAGGCAGGTGCACGAGTTAGATACGGTCCGAGGGGGGAATGCACAGAGCTTTTTAAGATTAATAGCGGGGTAAGGCAGGGCTGCATCTTGGCCCCCTGCTATTTAACCTATATATCAATGGTGTGGGTTCTTGCTTAACACAACAGTATTATGATTACCCCGTAATCAATGGCAAACCCATCCCCATTTTACTTTATGCTGACGATGCGGCTATCCTCTCACAGACTAAGGTGGGTCTCCAGAAAGCTGTACAGACCTTCACTAACTTCATGAACACTAAAGGGCTACGTGTAAACGTCTCGAAGACGTTCACTATGTTGTGCGGCCCAAACAAACATAGATTACCATGCCCAATCGTTTTAAACGAAAGAAAGGTGGAGTTAGCCGATATCTTTTGTTATTTTGGGGTTCACTTCGATAGGCAAGGCACCTGGAAGTCTGCTGTGAATGCAAGGACCGTGGCATTTAATAGAGCAGTTGGTGCTCTTATGAGTTTTGCAAAAAAAAATAGGAAATAGGCCAGTTAAGGAGCTCCTTCAAATATTCAAATTGAAATGTGTGGCTATAGGGACCTATGGGGCTGGCATCTGGGGCTGGCAGCAAGTGGAGGCGATCCAGCGAATCGGGAATAGGTTCCTCCGATTTATAACTGCTACACCCAGGAGCACTCCTATATATGTATTACATGCCGAAGTTGCTCTTATTTTCATCACGGACATTATAAAACTTGCCCCAGTTTTACTTTGGCATAACGTCTGAACGAACCCTGCCATAGAACTGAATAGATCTATCATAGAGGACTGCTTAAGCTGTGATGTGTTGAAAAACATCAAATGGCTTACTTACATTAAGAACTTTGTCAGTGAGATTGGTCATCCCGAATATTTTACTGACCCAGCCTCATTGGAATTGCTCTCGCGATCTATGCTCAGAAAGATGCTGCTGGAACATTTGGAATTGCAAAGGTGGAAGGGTGAAAGGACCAAAAAATCTGTCATGAGCAATGACGAAGTGGGGCATCCAGCTGTATCTTGTAATAGATCACCACCTACAGCATCGTAGGCTCCTGACATACTTTCGCCTGGAATCCTTCTATAGACTTGTATCATTCCCGACCTGCAATGACTGGGCGAGAGTAAAAAGGCGGTGTCCTTGTGATGACCAATCATTTCAATGAAATATACACTGTACTCTTTTTTGCACTTTATATAGCCATTCCAGACGACAAATTTTAAAACCTCCCCTGTTAACTTGGGGCCTAAGGAAAGTAAGAGATGCCTATAATAAACTTAGGTCCTTAGATGACTGTCTTACTATCAGTACAGTGAGCCTCTTTCTGAATACAATTTTAAGAGTGAGAAGGACCATCGCCATGGGATAACAAGAGTTAGTTAAGTCTTTTTAACTACTATGTATTTTAACTGATTGAACTGTTTTTATTCCTTTTAAATTTCTTTTTTAACTGTAAGAAATCAAATCTTAGTAATGTTTAACCCAGAATGGAAAATGAAATTTTAATTGTGATTTTTATCTGTATACGTTTATGAATTGTGATTTCAATTCGAATAAAGTCTTTTGAACTTTGAACTTTTACTAGCAGAGCAACCAAGATCAAAGTGTAGGATTTCCAGCACAGGCAGCTGTAATATTTAAATATTTGGAAGGTGAAGGGAACCTACCTGGCAACTTTCTGTGCTGCATTGACTGTTTTGCCTGTCACATAGCTCTTTCATCATTCCATTCCCACACTTGTTATTTTCTCCCTTTTGAATATAGATTACCTCTATATTCTGACTTTTGCCTGGTTAACCCTACTTGAACTTGGATTTGAGTTTGGCTTTGTCATTTTTCTGTTTTTCCTGATCGATCCTATATAATGGATCCCTGCCTTACTCAGCAGATCTCTTACTGGCTTTCTTCAGTTTGGCTTAGGAACATTGTGGACTGCCATTGTGAAGCCCGACCTACGCTGTGACATTATGGTATCATGGCGAGCGCCTTAGGTTCAAGTTTGTTACTAAAGTTGGCTAAGCTGTGATATAAGATGTGAGGCCAGAGAGATTAGGGCCATAGAAGACAATGGTGCATTGCTTATTTTTCTTTCTTTCTTCATCCCATTCTCTTTCGTTCTGATATTTCGTTTTGCCCGGAAATTACTGCTTGGTTTGGACAGATCTACATTTTTGGGAATGGGATGCATTGTCATTAGAAAATGTTGGATATCATATAGCAATCCTGATAATCTATCAGACGAACTGAGAGATGCTGCAATGCAGTTAATGAAAAGTCAGTCAAGAAACACTTCCAGTGACACAAGGCGGCATTCACTCAGAATGGCCACCCAAATAATAACACAAAGCTTGGCTAAGCCCCTTCCATTCATCACATGAATCATCATTTTACACTCATTAATGCTATTAACCTGCTCCAAGCGTGGTATCTATGTATGTATGTATGTATGTATCTCTATTCCATTGTAGTGATATACATAAGCATTGCAGTCCTTTGAAGCCTCACTGACAGCTAAGCATGGGGATGAAAGGATAGGCATGGGAGGTATTTTGTTCTTAAGGGAAACGGAGGTGTCCATTTCAGTGTTAAAAGCCATTGATCATTACAAAGTCTACAGTTTACACTGCTGCTTAATTGATTTTCTTTCTTTGTCACCTCTCACCACTCAGTCACTAGGCCAAAATGGTTGTGACTTTAATCATCTGTTCTTGATAAGTTTTTAATTATTTTTTACTGAAGACAAGTTTGCTGTGTTACTACAATATTATTTTTTATTCCAGGTTACAGAGTTCATTTTCACATTCAGGATGTTTGTCTAAAGGGTGATAATGTTCCACATTTGTGGTGTCTGAGAAATTAGTCTCATCTATAGCTGTGTCCTCTGGAGTCTTATAATTTTGCAGGTTTAAATATATATTCATTATGATGATTGCCAGCCTCTCCACATTTTGAAGTGAGAGACTGGTCCTGCTGATGGTGGCGATTGCACTAGCTTTACTCAAAAGCTACTCAGAGGACACACTGGCTTTAGGACATAATATATACTTTGTTGTCGGCCTGCTGAGTTCTGGACATGGTTCCTTTTCCCCATGACAATAGATCTGAGGGTATTGATTCAAGTAGAATTCTGTTTGATCATCCAAGTAGTCCTGTACCATGTTCTCTATTGTCTTAGTTCTTAAAGAATGCAGTTTTCTTCACATTTGTCCTTTCTTTTAGCCCTGGAATATTCATAAACCATCCCACTACAGAGTTTTGATGAAGTTATACCTTGGTGTTGTTGATTTAGTAGCAGGTGTGTCTAGTAAGTAGGTGCTGCTGCTGCATGCTTCTGGACTTGAAGCCATCACTGTGCTCTCCAGAGGTTGGTAAGCATTGCACTGGGGCTGTTCTTTGACCCCAAAGTGAAATACTTCATCTTCCAGTTCACCCACATTTTGATGATCCAGTTTTTATAAAGGAAATATTTCAGTGACCAAAAAGGAATGAGAGTGAATAGCCATTTTTTGTACAATGGCCCAGTATAGTGGCACGGATGTACTGTTCGGACGACACAAACTCTATAGCTGTTGATCAAAGCAGCTTCTTCTTCAATGAGAATGCTGTATGATTATGCCACCTTTATGCAAATGGTACTACAGCATGTACAATAATGGGACTGCTTGGCTCACAGTACAATCCTTAAGAGCTATGGTGACTCCTTACCGAACATAGACTTAGTTGTGGGTTGTGTTTGTCTCTTTTATGACAATCCCACCTCATGTGACCTCTGTGGTTGAGGTAGGCTGCTTGGATGCGTTGTGGTGGTCGTGACAGCTCTCTCTTCAGTGTTCCAAGCTGAGGTTGCTTCAGGTAATGACAGCACACTATGAATGACAGTACTTCTTCACATCACAATATCTTCTTCATCATCGCCATCTCCTTCTTTCTGTTTGAGTCCTGCTCTCTCAGCAGCAGCTATATGTTTGAGGTGGTGTTCCCACAGCATTAAATGATGGCTTTAGATATGGAGAGATATCAATATAGGAAAGCCAGTTTTAATCAAAAGGCCTGGCTGAAACATGTAGACCACAAGGACGTAGGAGCCCCTAATATACTCCACAACGTCCACAGCCTTTTTATCTTGCTAACAGGGGCCCAGGTATTACATTTACCTCTTACCCTCGGGAACTGGGACCACCTGGATAGCTTTTAAACCTTTCACCTTCATTCTCACCAGCACTGCACACTCAGTAAGAATACCTGCTCCTCAGTAATCTGGAGTCGCAGCACACCCGGGACACATTCGGTGTCACTGTGGTGGGCCCGATGATGAAGCATGACACCAACTAGGTTGGTGTGTGAGGGCTTCATGTCCAAACCTAAGGGTTTGCCTACGGATATACCTTCTGAGTCTCCTCTAACACAACATAGCTAGTCCTATATTGATATCTCTACATATAACCAGGGGACCCGGACTGGCTTACCTAGTCCTCTCTCTCCCTTTTGATTTGCTGACTGCTGGCTTTAGATATGGGCCATTTGTCCTCACAGCCATAATGCCCACCTGGCTTCGCTTAAAGCACTGATCAATGGCAAACTGTGCAGTCTACAACGTGGTCCTCTTGTATCCTAACTGTATGGAAGTCCCAAACCAGAGAATAGAGCTACCTTTAAGAGCCAAAGCCAGAATTTGCCATGGTAGAGCTGGGTGCTTGCATTTGCCTCTGCCTATGGCAGGCTGCATCAGAGGTAGGGATGGTGGTTGGTAACTCTTGTTTTTGATTTTTGAAAAGGTGGAAGCAGGTGTTGTTGGTGGCAATACAGAAATAGGTTGAGTAGAAGTGATTTGTACTTCCTCTGTGCCACTCTTAACATGAACAATCACTAGTTCACTTTCCTCACTGGCAACTAAGCTTTCAAGAACTTTGCTTTACCCTTGTCTCCAGTGGCGGGACTTGTGGGTCCACTCAATGTCACTCCCATCTGTGGCTTGGCTGGAGAAGATGGGGGAATGGTCTTTCTTTTTCTCAGACGAGATGGTGAAGATGATGTAGCCAATGTGAGGGTCGTTGAAACATTCTGCTGTGCAGCAAGCACCACGTCCTGCTCTGCTTTTACCTACGGACCGTAGTGTGATGAGCAGCAGACTCTAGTTCACATTGATTTTCTACATAAGATTGAGTTTAATAGTACAATTCTAATTTGGCTCACTGCTCTCAGCCATGCCTGTTATCACTGCAGCACTGAGAGGCAGCTGTTTTGGTTTTGGTGGTGGTGGTACTGGCCCAGAAGAGAGTACAGCAGTTACCAGATGCTGTGCTCCTTGGCAGCAAAAGGATAAGGGCTTGATGCCAATGGTGGCAGTGGGCGTCTTCTCCTCACTTGCTGCTTTCTTGGAAGAAACCCCTTTCCTATGTGACATCTTCTTCACTTCTTCTTGGAAAGCAGCATGAGTAGTTGCCCTTAGCAGAAAGGTTTATGAACTCTCTTGTCAGCTAATTCACAGACTTCTCTGCCTCTCTGTCTCAGCCTTTGTCTTGTGCACCTGCAGCTAGAAGAAAAATAAGAAGGGAGGCTGTGACACTTGGCTATTCTATTAAAGCAATGCAAGTCATCATCATCATAACAATATTATACCCTTATCTAAACGAACATTTGTTAGACAGGTTACAGGTGAATTAAGGAAAAGCTACATTATAAAAAATTGACGTGTCTCCAGGGCACATCACACCCCATTGAGAACAGGGGTAGGCTGGGAACAATTGAATATATTCATTAGAAAAAACAACTATTGCTCAGAGGCCCAGTCTAAGCTACAGAACAACATGTGGAAGAAATACAAAAATGGGAAGTAAATACCTGGTGTCTCTCCTGGGCCCATTGGACCCCATGAGAGGCTAGCAAGAATTAATTAAATTAATTAAAAACAAAAACAACATGTATTGCAGGCTACTACAAGCAGCCACAAAACCATTTTTTTTAAAAATCTCTTTGTTTGATTTTGTAAACAGTGATGACAAGAGTACCAACCGATACTCCATACATAAAATACAGCACAGCAGAGGGACTTCAGCACTAGAGGCATGTCTAAATATCACACCAATAAAGAGACAGAATACATTAGGTACATTCACATAATTTTGACGGGGAAGGCACAAGAGATTGCCTGAATTGGACATTTTGGAATTGTAGTGTGTCAAGGGATTCATCTTGTAAAGCTCATAGTATTTTATTCAACTACGCTATATTTTGCAAACATTACGTGGGCTGCCCCAGGCTTTATAGGTGACTTTCTTCACTTTCATATAAAGGTCCATGCTTGTTTTTTATTCTCTTAAAAGTTGAGGCCTCAGGGGGACCCAATGTTTCGCTATGTCCCTCTTTGCCAGCATCAGGCCTAGGTTAAAGAATATCAATTGCATACGTGGGAGGTCCACATCATTAGGTATACCCAATAGTACATATTTGGTATCAGCAGGTAATGCTATCTCTAGGATGTTTCCAAATTCTGTGTTCACTCTCCAGCAGTAGGGCTGTATACCCGGGCATGTCCAGAGTGTGTGAAGGAAATCCCGCTCTCCTCTTTACACCGCAGGCATTACAGGGATATCACTCTCCCCATTTTATGTAGCCACACTTTCTCATAGTACAACAGGTGAATAATTTTGAGTTGAATCAGTCTCAGTCTAATTTTAATCACCACTTCACAGGGAAACATTAGTGCCGCCTCCCAGCAGAGCAACAGTGACAATCATAAAAATGAATTACAAAACATCAATGGCCTAAAGCACAGTAGGGCCCAAATATTAAAAGAGTAAAACAACACAGTGTATTCAGACATTTGGCAAAAAACTCAAGGAAAAGGCAGTAACATATAAAACTCCAGGCCACTACCATCACAAAATACTCATTGCCCTTATGTTCTTATTCTGCATGGGCATGCCTTGCACCCCTGGTCCAAACTAATGGTCATACAGCAACAAACAAAATAAAACAAAATCCAAAAAAGGAAAGAAAATAGTTGTGTGTGCTCTCATGCAAACATCCTTGTTTCATAAAGTACTGCCCTGAACATATTTGATTTTTTTTTTTAAATGCATAAATTCAAAGGATGGATGAAGCAGCAGAGATTGCAGATGAAGAATGATTAATGTTTTACATCCAGACTCCAAACCCAAAATTACCATGGGCTGATCAAAAACCAGGGAGGAGTCTTTAAGATGGGAAGAGGAAGTTAATACTGTATGTACAGTAGTCTTACTCTTACCACAGTTATTCCCATCCTACATATTATGAAAGGAATGACTGCTACTGCTGCAGCCCTGTTGGTGTTTACCGACATGATTTTGGATTCTGTAACAAGCTACGACAAAGGAAATGAGGATTACATCTATGAAATTTTTAGACCATAGGAGAGACAAGCCTCCGTCTTGATATGAGCTGTGGCACTAGTTACTTTGAGGAATTCTAAGTCAAACTGGAGAAAATTTGCATAGTTCTGGTTTGTCTCAGTTTTAGGAGTGATTTGTTGAGGAGCACAATCCATATCCACAACAATGATGAGGCCAATTTTCTGAAAGCTGTATAGCAGAGGGATAACAGCTGAAATCAGATGTAGGTGATGGAATTATGTTTTCGAAAAGAAAATTCGTTGGGAGGTAAGATTAGGTTTCTTTTAAAGAGGACTACCAAGTTGCATCATTAATTCAATAGGTTTGGCACTTTTCTTAGTTCCTCAGACCATGATAAAGGAAAGGGGACTGGATTAACATGGCATATGCTGCTAGGAGTACACTAGTCCCAGTTCCCGCCAGGCTGCCTCCATCAACGAGAACCGGGGCTCTAATGGCCAACAAATGAATGGCCTTGTGGGCTCTCATGTGACCCATGTTTATGACTCCCTCTGTGAGGATTTGAAGTTCGTTGGCTACAGTGTTGGCCATTAGACCCCCAGTTCTTTTGTGTTTTACATTAGAGTGTAATGGGGATGAGAACCTGGGCAGGTCTTTAAATATCCCTATGACCCTCTCTCTCTTGTTGGTATAGTTGCCTCCATCAAAGTACATGTTGCCTGCTTCACTGTAACTGCACTGAATAGAGCTTAGGGTTGCTTTCCAACTTAGGGGTGTCAATGAAGTCATATTGAAGTACTTCTTAGAGGATTGCATGAACACTTTCACTACAAGGGCTTCATTGTCATGACCATTGACTGGGCCTTTAGCTTTCTTTTATGTCAACAGGATCTTCAGTCTCTCCTTAGGTAGCAGCAGCATCTGGAATCCATTAGGCCAATATTGCTCGCCTGCTTCATCTTTACATTGATGCGTGCTGACTATTAACTGGTTAGTTCTAGTGTCACTACCAACTTAAACACCTATCGGGAAACAGCTTACTTTGCTATTTCAAAGCAATGTTTCAGTTCTTCTATTGTGGGAAAATACCTACTGCACACCAAGGAGAAGGAGATGGGCTTGATTCAGATTTGCAGGAGAGTTAATGCACATTAGCCTCCAGAAGCTGCAGGCAGAGTAAGGTAACTTTCTAAAGTAACTTTTCATTAATACTTATTAAAAGTCTGAATTCACCATTGATTGAATCTTTGATAACTATAGTGGCTATAAATAACAGTGGTTTAATTATTTTTCTAGCTGGTCTCGTTCCCAAGTTAGCACTATTAGTATTTTAATATGTACTCTGTTTTCTACAGGGGACAGGAAGACCTGCCACAGTGAAAATATAATTTTGGGATATGTCACTATAGGGACATGGTAATACTAATTTTCCACCGTTCCCACTTTTAAACTTAATGTATCCTTCCTTGTGTCCTACAAGGCCTACATGGGGGAAGCATAGTAATATTTAAAATGGAGATCTTAACTTGTCAAAAAGGGTTATTTTGACAGGTTACATTGCAGGTTTTACACTGCAGTAGTCAGGCTATACAAGGTAGGCCTGTAGATATGTTTGCACTGTCACTGTGGTGGATAGCATATTAGGTGCTGTGATTGACAAGTGGTGTTTAGCCTCCCGGCCATGGATACATTTAATACCGACTATACTAAGGACTTAAAGTCAAGTTAAATTAGCCAATCAGAAATAAACCAATTCAACCATGTTTAAAGGGGGAACCTGTGCACCATCACATAAAATATTGTTATTTCATACATATATATTAGAAATGAAGGTATTAAAATAGAAAAACATATACCTTTGGAGTTGGATATATATATATATATATATATATATATATATATATATATATATATATATATATATATATATATATATATATATATATTCACTGAAAAAAACATATGTTTTAACCACGTTGTAGTTAGGAATTAGCATTTAAAAATCCTTAGAAATTCACTGAAAAAAACATAGGTTTCACACATGTTATAGTTAGCTGGACATTTCACTCATACAAAACCATTGAAATCCCCCCGTTATAGTTAGATCAGCTAACTATAACTCGCGCACCCGCAATCCACTGCTAATGACGTCACATATTACATCACTCATGACATGGTCAGTGACATCATTCATGACATCACTCATGACATCTCAAATGACATCACTGATGACATCACTGATGTTATAGTCTTACACCAGTCCAAAACAAGGAGTAAATAAAGACACGTGCACGCCATAATCTCATGCGCAGTACCTTAGATAATACAACCAAACATATTATCAGAAACAAGGTTGTCAGCATTGTTACTATTGCATAAAATACAAAGGGAAAAAACATCCTATAATGCTAAAGGGAAACAGATTTAAAATATACCTATATTTCACCCTCCCTACCTACCAGGTTAGTTTATAACTACAGAAGGTCTCATAGGATTACATGGGTGGACCCATACCTCTGGTACTCAGCAGTAGTGGATCACATTGAGTTCTGCACAAATTGTCAGGATACAAATGTTCTCCAACTGTGTGTAATTATGCCTCCACAATACATTATTAAACGCGCCAGTATCAGAGGTGGCCACAGCTGCATATGTGTTATGGGTCGAACGGCCGAGGATCATTTTTGGTCACTACGCAAAACTCCATGAACTCCACCAAGGCCTACTATTGATGCAGCTCTACGCGATGTAATGCATGCGGTGGCCAAGACTAGTATTTAATAGTGATACCTTCTGGACCTGTTCTCTAAAGGTACGCCTTAGCCTTCTATGGCGATAAATTGCACCCCACGGCCCAGAGATTATAACTTTCGTTCTCTTATTGTGTATACTGTAGTATTTGGTGTTCTTTGGAATTGAACATGGCAGGTTGGAGTGTGTGTCTTTTTGTGTTTTCAGTGTATTTTTAAATGTAATTAGGACCACCCTTTTTTCTCTTCTTTTGTTACGATTTCCCGTGCATCTACACCGTGACGCAAACGCTGCTTGTTACTGCAAGCCTTCTTCTTGGACTATACTTCATCTACCCACTCTTGGTATGGAATATATTTCTATTCTTGTTACTGGTTTGAAGGGGTAGGTCCTTGTGGAGGGATAGTGTCACCACCACAGAATAGCTGTTGTGATTATAATATGTAGTTCTTAAATTATAGGGACTGGGAGTTCTATCCTATTTTTTGGACTGTCTGTAACGCGTCCTTTTCTGCCTTCCTCATATCGGGTGTTATCTATTTTTGTTTCCTTTTTTCTCCCGTGATTTTTCTTTTTTATTTACAGATCCATTTGAGGTTTCTTTTAGAAAAATAGTGTTCTTCTCTACCACTGTGGGGCTGTTCCCTGCCGGTGGATGCTTATGGTTGGAATCGGAGGATGGTCTTGGGAGCCATGCTTTGCATGTTGCAATGGCCATATTTTTCTTCCATAATAGCCCTTACGACATATTGGCTGTTTCTCTTCCCCACGTGCAGACTGGATATCCAGACAAATGTGTTTTTGCTTGTTTTTTACATTTTAGAGCGTGGGATCGGTGTGACAGCAATTGCAGCCTGTTTACAGTCGTCACAAGCTGCTGGAACGTAAGTTGACTTTTTACAATTTCAAGCTTAGTCCAAGCCTAGACTGTTCGTATATGGACATGTTGTTTCTCTTGGTATTTTTCATGCTGTCTGCTCACTCTGATCTTTTCTTTCTGCTTTCATGGTATACCTTCCAGGACCCTGTGGATGATGACAGGCCTCATTATTATTTATCGCTCTGCTCATGATTGAATTAGCGACACTATCGTCCATATTTATTGTTTTGGGAACCACGTTTTGACCGATTGCTATCTTTTGCGGTAAGCAGCCAGCCATGATACGCACGGGTTGGGGGTAAAATGTTCCTCCCGTATTTGGTCCGTGCAACGGGTGGAATCATAAGAATCTAATTCACCCAAAAGAATTATTTTCTTGTAGTTACTGTTTCTCCTGTCTGTCTGGTCTTTCTTTGAATTGTGGTTTCTCTTTTGTGCTCATACCTCTTCTGGTCTTTCTTTGAACTTATGGTTTCTCTTTTGTGCTCATACCTCTCATGATTTGTTCCCCTGCTAGTGAGTTTACTGTTTTCCACTTTTCTTTAAAGTCCTGGCAGTTATTTTGAATCTTGAGAGATGTTATTGTTCTCTGAAAGGTCAAATGACAAATTGGGTCCGAAGTGCTTTTGTTTAAATCTAACTGTTGCCCAATGGGCTTCTTGTTACCTTATTGTTGTGTCTGATGACTAAAGAAGTGTGTGTTATCTGCTCTTTTTGTTTTTCATAACAACTAATATACCCTTTTGTCTGTGTAAACATGTGAACATGGTGTGATGATCCTCTTTTTGTGTTTTGTGCTTTTGTGCCATTTTTTGTCCATATGCATTTTTGCCTATATGCATTTTGTGACGTTTTATTCATGTCATTTATGCATTTATATGTTTTATCTTTGGTTTCAGCCCTGAGGAAGCTCTCAGTGTGGGAGCGAAATGCGTTGGCTGATACTGTGATTTGATTGATTTTATAAGCGAAATAATTATTCCAATAAAGAAGTGACTTTTCCATATAACTTTGGTCTACTGGACTTTGTAAGTTGTGCACCCTCATCGTAGTTTAACTACTGTTGATGCAGCTCAGTACCTGATTCAAACATTGAGACTGGGTTGCCTGTGAGATACAAATTTGGTCAGAGGAGACCATCAAGAAACATCCAGTGGCCATGAACTAGAGTGCAGCGAATATTTTTACTTTGGTGAGGAAAGCCTGAGAGTGGTTGTAGGTGAATCTAGGTCTAGCCCCCAGTCAACAATAATGCCCAGGATAACATCAGGTGAGAAGCAGTATCTGACAATTAAAGCGTTACTGGACTTCCCAAAGAAGTTGATCATTTTCCTGGGAACCCTCTCTCAACTTCTCCTCAAATAATTCCTCCTCAAAAGAAGGAAAAAGCCTACAAAAACATTCACTGACAAAGTAACAGCAGGAAAAGAGGTTTTGTGTGTAGGTTCCTTTCTTATATGGTCATCCTGGCTACTATTGGTTTTTATTGGAATGAGTTGAGAACACTACCAGGTGTGTTGCAATTGTTATAATACTTTAGTTTCATATATTTATTTTAAACATATAGAAAAAGAAAAAAGTGGCACAGTACAAATAACTAGAATTAAAATTATAAATGTAATTATTTTAAATATCATAAATTATAATGCTTTTCCAGAAGTCTCATTTTGAAATAAAATTACCAAATGAAGTAAACAAAGAGAAATAATGTACATGTATGAAATGAATGAAATCCGATTTATTATGCGCTACTAAGCCCAAAAGGGCGTCAAGGCACCTAATCCAAATATATAGATATTCCCAAAGCAAGCTTATTGGTAGGCTTTAGTGAAACACCACGTTTTTAATGCTTTTCTGAAAAGGGACATTGATGGTTGTGCCCTAATGTCGGCAGGAAGGGCATTCCACATTTGAGGGGCCACGATAGAAAAAGCCCTACCGCAACATCTGGATTTTTTAATGCGCGGGATACATAAAAGATTCAAGGTGGAGGAGCGCAGGCACCTGACTGGCGAATAGCAAGTAAGCAAGGAGCCCAACGCGTCAGAGGGATTTATCCGAAGTGCTCCAAAAGTCAGACACAGAATTTTGAAAATAATTCTGTGCTGAATCGGGAGCCAGTGAAGGTTCTTTCTAGCTAAGGTGGCAGAAAAGGACATGGGAACATCCAACACAAACCTCGCCGCAGCGTTCTGCACGCTCTGAAGGCGTTGAATAAGGCCCTTATTGATTTCTGCATACAAAGCGTTGCAGTAATCCAGCCGAGAGGACACCAACGCGACTACAGTCTGCTTACGTGCCTGGAGGGAAAGATAATGAGCTATTCTCCTCAAAATCCTAATAACTCCCCAACAGGTAGCCACAGTTCTATTTACCTGCAGGTTCATAGTCAGCGAGGTGTCAAAAATAACACCAAGGTTCCTGGCAGAGGTCGATGGAATAGGACAGGTTCCCAGTGCTGGAGGCCACCACCCATTGGGCCAGACATCCTGGTCCTTGCCAAAGATCAGCACCTCAGTTTTATCACCATTCAGTTTCAGGGAATTTTGAATCATCCATTCTGCAACTACTTGCATGCAGTTCCTGAAACTGGATGCAGCGGTGCTGACCGAGTGAGCCAAGGACACCATGATCTGTGTATCATCAGCATATGATACAACCTCCATCCCCTGCGATTTTACTAACCTAGCAAGTGGGGCCACATAGATCTTGAACAGGGTCGGACTTAATGCCGACCCTTGAGGGACCCCACATTGCACCGGTTTGGCAGGGGAGAGGAACTCTCCAAGCTTGAACCCTCTGCTCCCTGAGTTCCAGAAAGGAGGACAGCAGGCTCAACGCTGAGCCCTGCAGCCCTATCTCCCTCAGACGAGCTGTTAAAGTCGAGGGAGACAGGGTGTCAAAGGCTGCCGTCAGATCTAAGAGGACAAGCAGGGTAGACTGTCCTTGATCAACCTTAATTCGAATAGTATTCATCACCACAGTAAGTGCTGATTCCGTATTGTGTGATTTCCTGAACCCATGTTGGGACTGGTCCAGGTAACCAGAGGAATCAAGAAAAGCGGTGAGATGTGAGTTAAGGTGAGATTCCAGCAGCTTAGCAGGGACTGGGAGCAGGGAGATAGGTCTAAAATGTAATTATTATTTAATAATTAATACAGGTTATGTGCAGAATTAATAAAATGCATGTATTTATATTTTATTAAAATGTTCACTTACATCTAATTTTAAATACAATATAGTTCATAAAAAATAATAAATATGTATTTATTTTGTCTTTTTTATTAATATTAAATTAACGTCCTTCTATTTTTAACTATTTGAAATAATTTAAATTAAATTAACATTATTTCCAGGAATGTTTTATTTTAAGTTCATACCTCCATTTTTTTTTAAGGGAGGGTTTTGCAGGACAAGTGATTGGCAATATGTGGTGCTGGACTAATGCCAGCTGTGAGCTAGAGTAATTTACCACTGTTTTGGTTCCTTTTTTGGCTGAAGTAACTTTAAAAGTGTAGTTTGTAAACAGCAATTGGCTTACTCTTTTACCGTAAACCCCTCTCTCATCTTCCCTATATCCATCCTGACTCCTCCCTAATCCCTACACCTTAAGTCATCAATATTCCCCATGTTCCACTCCTTGTCCCTCCCTCATTTACTATTAAATGTATAATTATGTGTGTAGAGATTTAGTATTGGGGCGGAGATATCCACACAGAAAAAGATAGGAGAGGTGGAAATTGGCGGTTTGTAAATAGCATTTTGTAGTTCTATAAAATGTACTACATAATACAATGTGTGTATAGGCCCTTCTACCTCTTCTTGCAATTTCCGTACAATGATTGAAAGACAACCAGTAAGCCCACATGCTGTTTTCAATCATAAACGAAGTGCCCAACATGCATAGAACCTTTTCTGTCATGCTGTGTTGGACATTATCAGTTGCATTCTGTAATACATTTTTAAGCAAATTACATTCTAAATGTCAGATAATAATAAATCATTTCAGGCAAATAATTACTGTTATCTTTGTTCAAGTTGTGGTTTCACTCGGACCATAATAGCCAGCATGAAGCCATGCACACATTTGATTTGTTGTTTAGTGACATACACATCGGACTTTCTTTTACGATTTCACACACAAAATTATACTATTGTTCTATATATTTTAATTTTTCTTACATTTTAAAGTTAAGCATATTACTCTTGATATGTTGCACATGAAAAAAGATTCCTTTTATTCACAGCTGCAAAGATCAGTAAAACACAAGTCTCACAGTGAGGAACTTTATTCACTGAATGAGGCATTATCCATTCCTGTAGACTGCAAATCAAAGGGTATCTCTTAGCCTGCTTAAAAATTCATTTCAAAATCTGATCTTGATTGTACTTCTATGGTAATTTCATGCCATCAATCATCCTTTTACCTTTAGACTCTGGGTCCAGTGCTATCCCCACAGATCTCATGCACTCTACCTCATTATAATTCTTTAGGTGAGAAAACAGGGTACAGAACCTTAACAGAAAATGAGAGAAAGATGTAAATTTCTAGAGAAAAGTCAGGTTCACTAAGAAGCATGGCTAATGATATGTTCTGATCTATTTTTTTTTAAAAAGAATAGAAAAATATGAATAATCGGAAGACATACTTCCCACTCTAAACCTTTTCCTTGCATCAGAATTACATTGTACTGGCACATCAGGGCATATGGTAGGTCCCTCCAGTCCCTGCAATGCAAAGGGTCGACCAAACCTCACGGGGGCCTCCTTCCTACACCAGTAAGGCAGCTACTCTAAGAGACCTGTTCCTGGGCCCCATGTCACCGCGGCTCACATCAAATGTGTGTTATCTAGAAGTGGAAACACCAGGGGTGGTAGCGCGGAAAGTTTGCACTGGAGCAAAAGAGAAGAAAAGGTGGATCCATTTGTAGCAGTGTTACTGATTGTGTGATAAGCAATGCAGTAAATTATATTTGCACCACAGCACAGTTGCCACACACTGATCTCACATCATTTACGTAATAAGTATAGTAAATACATACTATTCAAATGTGATTGATTGCCTTTGCCTGACAAGTAATTGTTTATGTATTTATTTATTTATTTGGGTTTTCTGAAAAACGCTACAGTTCACTTAAGGTAGTCTCAGAGTGCTTTGGTTCAGGTAAAAGTAATCAAAGCAAAGGCTGCCTGAATCTGTGGAAGCTGGGTTTAACTATGAGAAGAATTGGGAGACAATTCTATAGGGATAATCCTTGCAAGCAAAGGTGATACCTCTAACTAAGCTCCATCATCTGTACAATCCAATGGACCGTAAATTGTGGTTGGAAGATCGTAGACTTCTGGATGAGAGGTAAGGAGGGAACTGCCTAGACATGTAGTTTGGTGATAGATCATGCAATGCTTTTGAATGGGAATTTGAAGTTAGCTCTTTGCTTCACTGAGAGTGTCTGGAGGGAGTCTAGTACATGTAAAATATAGCCGTAACGTTTCAAATTAAATAGATGTGCAGCATATTTCTGCACTTGTTGTAGCATGGAGATAGATATTTTGAAGTGGGTGGTGTGGAGGCTGTTCCAATTGTCAATGCAGACTATCATCACTGTGTTAACCTGTTCGATGCGTCGGACGTCCCTCTGCCGTCCGACATCACAGTGGGCGTATGCAGAGGACGGCTAGGGGCCGTCCGAACCACTCCCACTCTTTATTTCGCTCTCACCGCTGCAGAATTTTCGCCGTGGTAAAAGGGTTAATCGGGATTTTCTGGGTGAGGTGAAGGATGGGAAGGATGCATCGAAGAAGGCACAGGTGCTGGAAGGCAAATTTAGAGACAAAATCCTGAGGTCAACTGGGGCAGAGTACTTTGTCCTTTTTGTGCATGAAGAGGTTCCTCCTTCCAGTTGTTTATAACTGTCACAGTCCCAGGGTCTCGCAGCAAGAAGCACACAAATATCCACCAAGAGATTCTCCCCCTTTGTGCAAGGGTCTTTAAAAGGGGGTGGAACGTTCTAGAAGCCAGACACCCCTAGCCAATCCTGGGGTGCCACATCACCTTTCCACCCCTGTCCCAACCTTTTTTCACAGCATGCTGGGACAGATCAAGATGGCTTCATCCAGTAGTGACTAGTCACATCTGCTCCTGGGGTCTCAACTCCGCCCCTCACTGCCAGGGCCTTTCCCACCAAAAGTTCAAAGAGAGCTCCTTCTGTGTTGGCTACAGTTGTCCGCCCTTCTTCCTTTAATCAGCGGGCCTGGGCTGTCCCCAGCCCTGGTGCAGTGTGGCAGGTAATTTACAGATGCAGATTTTTTATCCTTACCCTTCCCTACTGAGGAGCTGAGGGAAGCACTGTTAATTACTCCTTTTAGTGTGGGGCAGCCTTTGTTCCTGCTGCTATAGAGAAATGTAAGTAACTTGGCCTAGAGTGTGGTAAAAGGCCTGGGCTCTGATCCTGAGATGTACCAGAGAAATATGACAATTCTGGATGATCCATAAGTTGTAAAAATATCCTCTTGGAACGTGCAAATTCAATTTTTTCACATAGGATGCAGCCCATTTTGATATGTCATTGTACTTTATATGCCAACGGGAAGGGAAACTGTGCTCTTAAGACGTTTTCCCCGAGACAAAACAGTAAACCACACTGACTTTCCCTAATAGTGTACACTAACAATATAAGGCCTACCCCGAGTCAATATCTAATCCTGCAGAGTCCCCTTTGCACCAGGCTACCTGCGTGTAGTTACTGGGCAGCAAATGAGAATATTCTAACCCACAAAACCCTCACATGTGTGCACACATGTGGCAACTGTGTTCACGTATAACCAACCAAGTTTCCCTTAGCTGAGCTGCCTCGCAGCACCCTTATCTTGAAAAAGGGGGACACTGGCGGAAACACATGCAATCTATTTGCCAGGTGGCTGCTGTAGGTGAGACACATGCAGTGAGTCTCACTCACAGTAAAAAGTCCAAAAACAGGTGATTCAAAAAGCAAATAAAGGGGGTGGTGGTCTCGCTGCTGATGAGTTGAGACGCACACCGCGGGAGCTCCGGCTAAGGGCTGCCTTTAGAAGCTATTATATGCGCAGTTGGGGGTCGGAAGCCGCCGCTTTTTGGGGTGCAACGGCGACGGAAGGTGCGGAGCATCCCCTGGAAAACTGGTGACGCTGGGGCAGAGAAACATCTGAGCTGCCCCGGCCTCCCGCTGCCGGCCGCAGCAGCCGCCAATTTGTGACACCCGGACCTGGCGCCAGACAAGAGGTGGACGGAGGCAATATTGAACAGCTCTGGGCCCCCTTGGTGTTGCGCTGTCTTAGCGGGAGTAAAGGGGCACACCTGAGGTGCCAAACTCACTGGAGACATTTGAGGCCACCTATAAACTCTTTGGCTGTCCTGCGATTCGCCATCTTGGTGGGGGGCCCAGCCTTGGTTGCGGCGGAGCCGGCCGGAGGTGGGCAGCGGAAGGCACAGCAGCGAGTGGCGATATCGTGGGGCAGGCGCTGAAGGGTGAAGGAGACAGCTGGAGGACCCCGGTGGCAGAGACTCTGGCGTTGATTCCCTCCCTCCCGGCATGCTGGGACATTGGTGCGCGGAGGCTCTGCTGAGAGAAGAGGGGGAGAGTGGGACCATTACCTCTGTGGGGGAAACATAGAAGCACGCCCTGACTGTGCACCTATCAGCCTTTCCCACGCTGCTTGCAGTTCGCCCTGGGTAGAGACCCGCCGGAGGCCCTATTGGTTGCCACATGCCACGAGTGCCCCAGATCTGCCCTGGAGTGGGCCCCAATCTGCGTGGCCATGCGGAGAACTCCTGACTACTGTAGACGAGCACCTTGCTGAATGGCCTCCCCATACTGGCCCAAGTGCCACAGGGCGATCCCTCTCTGATTCTGGGGGGAGATTTTAACCTGGTGTGGGATCCTGCGCTGGACCATAGTGAAGCCTCCTCGAATGGATGCGGAGCCATGTCCTCTGCTCTCCGGAAACAGATAGCAGACCTGGGCCTGATCGATTCCTGGCGATACTATTCCCCTGAAGTGCAGGATTACTCATACTACTCACATGTTCATCGCTCCCACTCACGTATTGATTATTTGTTTGTATCGCACTCCCTTATAGGGGACACGGTAGTGGCATCTCTATCCGATATTTCAATATCCGACCATGCTCATGTTGAGCTTCTCAAGCAGGATCCGGCCTCTTGCCCCACCCGCCTACCGCGGTGGCGCCTGCCACCGCATATCCTGCGGATAACTGTGGAAACTCTACGCACTGCGATTGACTCTTACTTCGCGAGCAATGATCTACCTGAAACCCCATTCCTGGTGGTGTGGGATGCCTTTAAGGCAACGATTCGCGGTCACATCACGTCGATAGCAATTGCATGGGCGCGGGAAGTCCGTCACTTGGAGGATGGTTTCTCCAAGGACATTAAGAGACTGGAGAAGCAGGAACAGGAGTATCCAACACTTGCATGCCGGCGGAGGCTTGCAAACCTCTGGGGTCAGCTTCATTCCCTGCGCACCAATAATGCTGAGTGGACCCTGCTAGCCCTCAAACAATGGTATTTCGAAGGGGGAGATAAAGTGGGCAAAATACTGGAAAAACGCCTGAGGGTGAGAGGAGCGAAGGCCCACATAGCGAACATCCAGTTGCCGGAGGGAGGAAGGGTCACCACGGAAAGAGCTAAGTCTGAGGTCCTTAGGTCCTATTGCACCACCCTCTATACTGCAGATAAGTCTTCCCAAACGCATATCGAAGATGTCTTAAATAAGTGTCCCTGGGCCCCAATGCATCCACACCATGCCATACAATTGGACGGACCTCTTCTAGCAGAGGAGCTGACGGCAGCATTGAGAGAACTCCCATTATGAAATACGCCAGGCCCGGACGGATTGCCCTTTGCCTTCTATTGTATATTCATAGTGCAAATTCAGCCATACCTACTGCGATTATACAACTCTTTCTCAGACACGAAGGGCCATCGTTCTCTATGGGTATGGCAGAAATAGTCCTCGTCCCCAAGCCAGGAAAAGACCCCACGCAGTGTGCATCTTACCACCCCATAGCACTGATAAACACAGACCTTAAAATTCACACCAAAATGCTGGCTAAGTGCCTAGAGCCTCACATGCCTGGCCTTGTAGCACTGGATCAGATTGGCTTCATTCACAATAGACAAGGGGCAGACAATGTGCGTAGAATTGCCGCATCTGGTAGGGAAAGCGCATCATTGGAAGATACCGGCCTGCCTCCTGACGCTTGACGCGGAGAAGGCGTTTGACCGGGTGGACTGGAACTTCCTTTGCGCGGTATTGCACAAGATCGGCTTAGGACCTAATATGATCTCTATGATCATGGCCCCCTGTCACTTGCCACAAGCGAGGGTTCAGGTTAATGGGCAGCTCACAGAACCCTTTTCCATACATAGGGGTATGCAGCAGGGCTGCCCCCTGTTCCCTCTGCTATTTGCCCTGGTGGTAGAGCCTCTAGCGGATTTGATCAGGCAGGATGCGGATATACACGGCCTCACTTTTGGGGGCCGCCGGAACAAAGTAGCCCTATTCGCAGATTACCTTATCCTCACACTATAGCGCCCACATACATCTCTCCCGGCGCTCCACACCCTATTACACTTCTTTGAGAGAGCCTCTGTAGCCTCTGTAGCCTTAAAATTAACCGTGCCAAATCTTGGGCTTTAAATCTTACGATTCTGGAAGACGAGATACCGGTCTTAAAGACACTTGCTCCTTATCCGTGGGCCTCAGATCATATCTGATATCTAGGGCTACAATTAACCCCTTCATTAGACACGTGGACACAGGTAAATTGGCGGGAATGTAAAAAACTGTCTTGGAGGATCTATGGAGGTGGAAATCCCTAACTATCTCTTGGCTGGGCAGGCTTAATGCCGTCAACAGGTCGATACTCCCTAAAATCTTGTATCTGTTCCAGTGTCTCCCCACCCCTGTACCGCAGCACCAGATACGAGGGGGGCACCCTTAAGACATTTGCTCAGTGCAGGGAAGAATCTCATCTCCCAATGGGAGCAGGACTACAGTATACGAAGCTGCAACACTGGGTATCTTCACCAGCAATGCAGCAGGTGGCCATCCAGCCATTCACTCCCTTAGAGCGGCTAGTCCGCTCATTTGGCAACTCGAAAGGCCTTATATCACAGACATACCAGATCCTACATTACCCTCCGGTGCTAACCACACATCAACGCCAATGGCAGCTGGCCTCGGATGGGAAAATCACGCCTACACAATGGAACCGCCTGTGGCGCTACATTCCTAGGGTCCATCGTGGCATCCCACAGAGGGAAAATGCGTACAAAATTATGACATAATAGTATTACATGCCCGTTTGACTGCACAAAATTTTCGCCGCAACGTCCCCCTTGTGTTGAAGGTGTTTGCCCGCATCTGGTAACTTTATTCACGTTTGGTGGGGTGCCCACTCCTGACGCTGCTCTGAAAGGAAGTCCTTAGTCATATTAAAGAAGTACTGGGCTTCCCCTGCCTGAATCTGCAACCATGATCCTCTGGGCCTTAAACTGGAGAACCTAAAAGCACTCACTCGCAGTGACTTCAATCTCCCAAGTCAGGCTCCCCCACTGACCCTTGTCCAGCTAAAGCCTTAGCTGGGGTGGCCGAGATTGTGTATCCAGAAGCAGCTGCTATTATCAATTTATCGCTTCAGTCTGCTACGGTCCTGAGGCAATGGAAACAGGCCAAACTTCTTCCTCTCCTCAAAAAACCTACTGTAGATCCTTCTGTACCCACAAACTACCGCCCTATTTCTCTGTTGCCGGCCTTCGCTAAAGTTTGCAAAAAGGTGGTTTTCCGCCAGCTCGAGGCCTTTGTAGAAACCTCAGGGGCTCTTCATCTAGCCCAATCTGGGTTTAGAACTTCCTACAGCACAGAGACCGCGGTGGTGGAAATGGCAGAGGCGATTAGGGAGTGCCTGGATGGAGGTGGCAGAGCGGCCCTGATTTTGTTGGACCTCTCCGACTCCTTCGATACGGTGCCACACCAGCTCCTCCTCGCCCGGCTCTCATCCATTGGTTTTGCCGGTCCCGTCTGGGATTGGATAAAATCATTTTTGGATGAGCGCACTCAGCAGGTCTGGATGCCTCCCTTCTCATCTTCTGATAGGAAGTTATCTACCGGGGTCCCACAGTGTTCCACACTGAGTCCTCTGCTTTTTAATATCTATTTGACCCCCCGTGGAAGTCCTGTGGCCTTTGGATTTTCCTTGCCCCATCTCTGAAGGTGGTCCAGCAAAGAACTTAGATGTCTGGTTCGGAAAAGATATCCGGTTCTCAGAGCACATCGAAAACTCACTGGTGTCTGCTTCGGTACCATTAAGACCCTTAGAAGGTTCTTCCCTTTGCTACCGAGGCCGGCTAAGGTAATGGTTGCTTGGGCCCTTATCCTTTCCCGGCTAGATTATGCCAACGCTCTGTTCCTTGGCATCCCCGGATAGCTGATGAACAAACTACAAATGATACTGAATGCGGTGGCTAGACTTTTATTTAATATCTCTAAGAGATCTAGGGCCCGATTCACAGAACTAACTTAAGACAAAATTCTAAACTTACTACCATTTTGGTATTCACAGAAGGCACTTACTCATTTTGGTATTCACAGAAGGCACTTACTCATTTCGGTATTCACAGAAGTTAGGAGTCCTAACTTTAGGACTCCTAAATGCCTTCTGTGAATACCGAAAGTCTTAAAGTTAGGATTTTTCTCAATTTAGTAGTAGTAAAGTTAGGACTCCTAACTTTCAGACTCCTAAATGCCTTCTGTGAATACAGAAAGTCTTAACATTTGGATTTTTTTCAACTTTACTACTACTAAACTGAGAAAAATCCTAATTTTAAGACTTTTGGTATTCACAGAAGGCATTTAGGAGTCCTAAAGTTAGGAGTCCTAACTTTACTACTACTAAACTGAGAAAAATCCTAATTTTAAGACTTTCGGTATTCACAGAAGGCATTTAGGAGTCCTAAAGTTGGGAGTCCTAACTTTACTACTACTAAATTGAGAAAAATCCTAACTTTAAGACTTTCGGTATTCACAGAAGGCATTTAGGAGTCCTAACTTCTGTGAATACCAAAATGAGTAAGTGCCTTCTGTGAATACCAAAATGGTAGTAAGTTTAGGATTTTGTCTTAAGTTAGTTCTGTGAATCGGGCCCCTAGTGTGAGACTGCACCTGCGCAATTTGCACTGGCTCCCTGTGGCACAGCGGGTGCAGTTCAAAGCTCTCACCCTTGCCTATAGAGCCCTTCATGGCTTGGGGCCCTCGTATATCAGGAAGCGCTTTTCTTTCTATAATCCTAGCCGCTCTCTGCGATCTGCTTCTCTACGCCGGATGGCTACTCCCCGGTTTCGCCAAACTAGGCTGGGGTCCAGTCTCTCGTGGTGAAAGCATCTATTCTATGGAACAATCTTCCTGACGAGCTGCGGCAAACCCGGGACCTCCGTATTTTCAAGAAACTACTTAAAACTCACCTCTTCAATCAACCCAGTTAATTAATCTTTGCTCTCTCGGCCTAAAGTCTGTTTACGCGCCAGGACACTCCAGAGTATTAGTGCGCGCTACAAATCATTTATAACATAACATAACATAACATAACATAGCACTTCACATGCTTGGGGCGGCTAAACAACTTATAGCACTATACTGGAAAAAAGCGGAGACTCCCCCGATTGCCGCTTGGTTCGTGCGCATGTGGCATGTGATCACTATGAAACTCTTCACGGCACGGCTACATGCACAAGACACTCACTTCAACGCTGTCTGGCGACTTTTAGTTCAATACCTCTGTAAAATAGAACATGCGCGCCATTTACCCTCTAAGCTCAGAGTGCTGCGACACTTTGAGGACGCTATACTCCCGTCAGACCCAAACAGACTCCTCACATAATTAGACCAGTCGTCCCCACCAATCCCTTCAGCAAGCGCCAAGATCTGTATCCACCATGCCTACCACTAACACACTCCATATCCGGTCCGCCCATCCACCCAGAAGCGCAACGTAAAACTCCTCTCATGTCTCTTACCTTTTCTTTTTTCAATCTTTTCCTATCACTACTCACTATGTATGGGTCTCTAGCCCTCGTTCTGAACGTTATTGGATTTCAACAGGTCATGGGAATCCCCTCAACAAGTTCATATCGCTACATGTAATAGATCACGTGGCCGGCCCAGCAAGGGTTGTAGGCAACATGCTGTGTCTCAATTAGCCTAAGTACTGTATCTCTCTACGCCGGGAGGCACTTGAAAATGACGCGGCTGGCCCTAAATGGGTTGTAGGCTTAATGCTGTGTGTATGTGGACCTATGTTCTATTTTCTGCTTTAAAATAAAACAGACTTCGAACAAAAAGCAAATAAATCCAGGTGTACTTAATGGGCGGACCCCAATTGCAACAATAGTTTACAGAGAGAAATTGTCAGTAAATCAGCCTCTTTAAGCCCTGGGCTATTGTAAGTGTCTTTCACACTTCCGACTAGTACATGAATCAGCCATTGGGTGTTGTAACTATCAGTCATAATGTATGGACTATAGATTGTACACCATCACACGTTGTTTAGTAGATGTCTAATTCTCCATATAAACAGTGCAGTCTTTTTTTATTGTACATCATACATTGTGGGAGCACTGGGTGTGTGCTGGAGCCTCACCTTGTCAGAATCCATGATACCGAATGAGTGGGTTCTGGGGAAGAAACTATATCTGGGTGTTGGAAATTTGCCTTTTCTGTGGGGTAACCCTAACCTTTTTTTGCTATACTCTATTTTTTGTTGGCTAACCTTTAGTAAAATGCTTGCGGTCCTCCTTTGAACATGATAACATTGGTATATACCTGATATTATTATTATTAATGTAAACTTGAGTGTAGGTCTCCCACCAATACCTTGGCTGCGCAGGTTTTAACCGCAAATTCAACCTGTCAAAATTACCAGTTATGGCAGGCTTAAACCTTCCTTTTAACTATCTATGTCACTTCTAGGTAGGCCTTATTGCCCATAAGGCAGGATGCATGGTATATACAAGTAGGACATGTAAAGGTTTAATATTAAACCTGTCCTTACAATGACTAGCCCCTCAAAACTATTTTCACTGTAGCAGGGTTAGCTGTTCCATAGCAAAGCACTGGGATGCTATATTACATAATAATACTGTATCTCAAGAAGGTGATGAGCTAGAAAAATAATGAAACAGAAATTTTTAATAGTGATTAAATATCCTATTGTATGATGAAGTTTGATTTTGTTTCTAAATATCATGAAAAAGTATTTTCTAGAATGTTACCTTTGCCCTGCTGGAAGTCCATGGATGATGAATCTGCATTTTGCTCTCTAACTTCTGTGAGCTAGTAATTAGCATTTGAATAGGCATGGATAAGGTGTAACCATGCCCTCAGAAATAAACAAAAGGCTGACCTGAAGAGATGGCCCATCTGATCTTGATAGAGTATGCCACGGTGGCTGGTGAGAATCAGTTTTGTCACTAAAGAGTCGTCCTGCTTCAAGGTCACATCCTGCTTGACAGGCCTGCTGAGGTTTTTCATATGGCACTGGGAGCACACTTCAAAGAGGCCCCTCCTGTCACAGGAAAATGTTAGCTAACACTTGGGCAGGGCCCCTCTTTTGTTCCACAGCCAGTCTGGCCCTAATCACAGTGGCCCTCTTTTTGACATTTTGACAACACAGAGTCAAAGCCTGTTTGACAGGACTGCAGTGTTTATATATAACATTCACAGGGCGAAGGCAGGATGTCAAAGCAATCCTACTATGTCCCATGTCAAGCTGCTGAAAACTCAGCTTCCTTCTACCAGACGTCTGTCTCTGAGGTTGTTGTAGAAACGGGGACTGTCAAACCCTTGGTTTTGGTATTAGATGTGGGAGGATACTGGATTTACCATAGTGCACTCCCCACACATACCCCCAACCCGCAGAGCCCACGTTTAGTTTAGCCAAAGGTTTTGACCAGTTTGAAAATTCCCAAAGTGGTAGGGTTACACCGAGAAACTTTACCCCATTGGCTAGAACATCCCCAGGAGTCATTCCCACCCACTTGCTCATGGCAGGCATAAATGTGGCATCTTGAGGCTCCCACTTTAGAATACTCCTGGACCTGTGGAAGATCAGAATAGGACTGAGCCTGCTATCTATGATTTGAGAAGAGCCCTAAAGGACTGGACCTGCTCTACCTCCTGTAACCAGGACAAAAAAATAGGACATCAAGGGTCATAAGGGTGACCTCTTGGTCATGGTACAGGCATACAGGTTTACAACAAGCTGCAAGATACCTTTCCTGCAACTGCCCAGCTGAACAGTGGCAAATGGACCTGGCCTGGACTTTGCCTGACACTGTGTGAGTCTCCAAGAGCCTAATCTGAGTTCCTTGGGGCTTAAGAAGTAAACTCCTGCGGTGGATTGGGACTTAAAGGAATAAAGTCTGAAAGTAAAATATTTGATCAGGACAAACCTGGTTAGTGTATCTGACCCAGGCTCCATCCCAGTCAGAGTAAAATTCCCCCTAGTTCCTGTTCTACTGTTACCATTCACTATCATTGGCACTTTGTTCTTCTTGGTGCTATTCCTCCTTAATTGATTTTTATATTTTTGGAGGGTTTTTAAAATACATTTTACTCTTTTTTTCTAAATCATTATGGGATTTTCATTGTTTTGCATTCTGACTTTATTACTTTTTTAGTGCTGCATAAATACTTTACACATTGCCTCATGTTTAGTCTGTCTACTCTGTCTGACCAGCCCTGTGTTCGCCACTCCTAATAGTGCTCAAGTGAGCTTTTTAAAACAAAGAAAACAATTCAATGCTGCAATAATAAGGCATGCATTAGTACATACGTAAGAGGATAATCACGTAGTATATGAAAGAGGACCTAACTTTGCCCCATGGACGTGGAGGGTTGATGGTATCCCTTCAATTTAGTTTCAGGATATTAGAGGCCGAATCACCTACACTGCAACCTCCGGACCGCATGTTTTCTTTTTTTTAAAAAGCTCACTTGAGCACTATTAGGAGTGGCGAACACAGGGCTGGTCCCTGTGTAGTCCTGAGGAAGAGCTTGGGGAATGCTCGAAACATGTTGACAGGAATCATTAGGTACACCTAACTCATTTCTTTTAGGCACCTTAGTATTCTACCCCGTTTTTAATTTACCACCTAGAAGCAAGAATAAATCATTTGTAGCCCACTAGGTAGGTAGTTTTAACCCACTTACACCAATTCCACTCCACCACATAACACTTTTCGCACTACGCATAGTCCATCACCTTAAGTTCTTCTACGTAGTTCGCAAGTCGTAGCACGCCCCAGTCCGTAGAGGGCTGGGATGGCCCCAATGATGAAGCATGTCACTGTGGGGCAGCCCTGGTGAGTGAGGGGACACAAGAAAAGGAACATTTCTTCTTTTTCATCAAAACACAACTATTCCAACCCCAGTGAGTGTTGAAAATATTATTAAAACGAGATAGCTAGGCTCCTGACCCCTGTTACACAGGTTTTCATGTTTTGTTAAATTGTGGAGGGTGAGCCTTAGCCCATTTCTCTCTATCTCCCTCTTACTTTTGAAAATCAGCCATATACAAATGCTATCATTGTCTCATGGCCCCTGGCCACTGTCTAAAGCTCCTGTTGCACACTGCCAGGGTACCTTGCCACTCATCAAAGTATATCCCCGAAATAATGGTGTGTTTTCTACACTGACTGTGGAATCTCTGCACACGCAAATAATTGTTTTAATAGTAAATGTGGGAGAGACACAGGAGTGGGTGGGAAAGGGGAAACATTAAAGACGCCTGATGCGTACGCGCAGCGGACGCGCCGATGGCGCGCCAAAGGAAGCCCGTCTCCGCCCGTCCGCACTAGGCCGGGCCCAAGGGCCAAGTCCCCTGCTCGTGTTACTGTAGCCCCCCTCAAATATTCGCGCACCTCCCTCTTGCAATTTAGAGTGGCTGTTGACACTGTATGCAGGCACTCCGTTAATCTAGAGGAAAAACAACATAGATGCCGACATTGTACCTTTCAACTTAATCTGACGGAGTGGGAGCTTAATATGGCATTGTTGAACTGTAGATCCTTGCCGAAACATGCCATAGAAATCTCAATGCTGCTACAGAATATGGCACTTGATGTGCTGTTTCTCACAGATTGTGTGTACAAAAACTTCCTAGGCAATCTAAATAGCAGAACACAGATAAATGGACCAAGTAAAACTAGGAATAGGCAAACAATCAAGGGAAAGCATTAATAAAAAATAATCATGATTTTAATAGACACATTAAAAATCATATAGAGAACAAGGTGTTCAAGTTATATGACAAACAATTACATAAAATAACACGATATACACTTGTTATAAGTTAAAAAGACACCAACAACACAATGCAGTGTCAACAATAAAAATAGCAGCAAAATTACTCGACGCGCGTTTCGGCGAAAACGCCTTCTTCAGGAGCCACAACTTACAATCTGTAATCACATATAAAACATAAAGAGTTATTATGCCCACAGGCCTGGTAGTTTAAATGCACTTGAAACATCATTTTCACTTTTACAGAACAGGGCAAAACAATATATACATACAAAATGAGGCCTATAACCTAGAAATCGGAGGTCCAATTAATATATCTTGTGTCTGGCTTGTCATATGATGGACATATATCTAACTAAAACAATTGTGAAGTACTCCCTCTACTGTGTTACAAGAAAGAGAGAGCAGACGATGGGCCTCCCTGTAACACAAGTTTGTGACATAGACATTGATATTAATCGGATACCAAAAGATAAAGAGAGCATAAGTGATGGGCCTCTCTATAACAGGCAAAATAATAACTTTTACATTACTGAAACTTCAATGTATGATATTAACATAAGTTGATAATAACTTGCTGGGAAAAGGATCCTCAAAGGTGTTATCCTCTATTAAATGACACAATAGCAATGTAAAGCATAGACGTCGTTTAAACTTAAATATATAACATTGACATTACTTAATCATAACTTACTACAAAAGGCAACCATGGGATGTTATCTTCAGATAGATGACACAGTAGCAATGTACCTAAAACACGAATAGATGATGTATAGTGAATATATACATAACCAATATTATATCAAGGCAGGCAGGTCAATGGGCCAATGAACACAACTGTTCCATGCAAATGCAAGCTTTCATGAAAACGTCATATCGTCAGGTGGAAATTACTGTGACATGAGACCAAAAAAGCATGGGCTGAAACAGCGATGTTCAGACATATTCTAAAATTCAAGAGTGTCCAGTGTGGACTATATAAGGTACCTGTGTTATAAGGATATGATTCCTGTACTTGAGTTGACAAAAACACCTAGGGCGTATGGACAGATAGAATTTCCTGGATGTATCAGCAAAGTATCTGAAAAATCAAACAAAGGTCTATAAGTAGATGAAATAAGGAAGACTCGAAAAGTAGGTCGTTGCGCCAGGGTACATCTAGCTAGTAACATTAATGGTAAACCATTTACCTTAAAAAATGTGTTCAGATGCCGATATTCAATTAAAAGGTGCATGAAGATAAATGGTAGTCCAACAATATTTCTCACTGTATTGGTAGACAGTAGTTCTGAAAAATAAATCGATGAAAATTAGCACCGAAACTTGGTTAGGACCCAGCTCGGGCCCAGATATAGTCCAGGCTCTGCCCCCTGGGTTCCTGATCCAACACATTAACATACTAGGGAAGACAGGAGGAGGGATTGCAATCCTGTATAAGGAACACCTAGTATGCCGACTCCTAGATAGCCCGCTCTCGGACTGCGAAAATGTCCACTTCTCCATTGCCTTGTCACCCTCAGCGTCGTTTATAGGTCTCATGGTATACCGCCCACCAGGATCTGCGGGAGAATTCCCCAATGTACCACAGGAAACGGTAGTGAATCCGGCTAGTTCAGCTTTGAATTTCACCCTGTTGGGAGATCTTAATCTGCACTTTGATGACCCACAAGATACAATAGCCAAGGATCTGGTCCAAGACCTGGCAGCATATGAAATGGCTTTAAAAACCCAGCAAGCTACCCACATAAAGGGACATCTCCTGGACCCAATTTTCTCTAACATCAAAGAACTAAGCACCAAGGATCCTAGGGCCAGATGTAGGTAAATCTCATTTACCGATTCATAAATACCGAATTTTACCGATTCGGTATTTATGAATCGGTAAATAAGATGTAGGTAATAATTCGGTATTTTTTACCGAATCGGTAAGATTCGGTATTTACCGATTCGGTAAATACCGAATCGGTATTTGCTTTTGAATCCTATGGGCCTTGGAGCCCATAGGATTCAATAGCAAATATCGAATCGGTATTTACCGAATCGGTACAAATACCGAATTGCAAAGGGGGACAGGGTGTCACTTTGACACCCTGTTGCACCCCTGTAACTGGCTTGTGCGCCATGTGGCACACAGACATGCCCTTAGGGCATGTCTGTGTGCCACATGGCACAGGTGTACATGCACAGATGTGCATGTACACAGGGATTCGGTATTTACCATGCAATTGTATTACATGGTAAATACGGAATCCTGAAAGGCCTGAAGCACTGTTCAAAGTGCTACCTACATCTGAAAATACAGATTCGGTAATTTTACCGATTGGTAAATTTACCGAATCGGCAAAATTTACAGAATCAGTAAATTTACCGATTCTGTAATTTTACCGATTCGGTAAAATTACCGATTCGGTAAAATTACCGATTCGGTATAATTACCGAATCTGTATGTTTTTTGAGCCCTTACATCTACATAGCCCAATGCCGGTCGGAAATGGCCGAAAATTGGTATTTTCGGCCGTTTCCGACCGGTATTAGGCTACCTACATCTGGCCCTATGTCCAGTCCCGTGATCCGACCATTTTGTAATACCGTTTACTTGGAGTTCACCCCTTTCGAGCCCGATTAGACCCTTTGGCAGAACGCAGGCCAGACTTTGGTCTAAACTTAATGTGAAGGAATGGTCGGAAGTATTGAGGGCTACCCACCCCCCGGCTAATCCTGATATCACTGTAGCAAGTTCAGAGTTCAATCAGTGGATAGAATACTCGCTGGACACAGTGCTTCCTAGGAAATCCAAAATCCAAAAGATTGGCTCAACCAATCACCCTTGGTTTGGCTCCGAACTCCGGAAACTCAAACAATGCTGCAAACGAGAGGAAAGGCAATGAAGGAAAGACTTTAGTTAAGAGAAAAAGATCAAATATAGGGCCTCGATCAATGCCTATAAATCCGCTTTAAAGAAGGCTAAAACGGCCTTCTATGCAGAGAAAATTATTGCATCTTCTAATGCACCTAAAGAGATTTTTAGGATCGTTAAATACCTTCTGAAGGCCCCAGACCCTCCCCCCGTCCCAGACGTAACGGGATCCTGCTGTGAAGAACTAGCAACCTTCTTTCACACTAAAGTTCAAAAAATTCTCTTGGCCCTTCCCCCTAGTTCCTTTCCTGAATCATTCCTGCAATCTGAAAGTCCCTAGCAAAATAATGCTCCCAAGCTGACATCCTTCACCCACCTTACGTAGGAACTGCTGCTCCCTCTTCTTAAATCAATAAAAAGCGGTTCGCCACTTGACCCTGCTCCAATTAATATTTTAAAGGCAGCCCTACCTATCATCATCTCACCAATCATCAACTTGATCCATTCCTCGATAGAAGCTGGTATAGTCCCACGGGACTGGAAGCTGGCCATGGTTAAACCGCTGATAAAAAAACCTAACCTTGACCCCGAAGATCTTTCCAATGATCGCCCCATATCCCTCCTCCCGGGTATCAGTAAATTGGCGGAAAGATTTGTAAACCGCCAACTGTCCTCCTTTCTGGAAACCTTCAATCATCTCCACCCCTCTCAGACAGGCTTCCGCCCTGGACAAGGGATGGAGACGGCCGTTGTAAAAGTGGTCGAGGAGTCTAGGAAGATTCTGGACACGGGAGGTGATGTGGCCATCATCCTTCAGGACCTCAGCGCGGCCTTTGATACGGTGAACCACCGTACCCTTCTAACCCGCTTAAACAAACTTGGAGTCTCGGGAAAGGCCCTTGCCTGGTTGGAATCTTTCCTGCAGGAAAGATATTTTAAGGTATTCGAAGGGGACTCCCACTCCTTGCCCTTGCCGCTGCAGTGTGGGGTTCCTCAGGGCTCTTCCCTTAGCCCCACGCTTTTTAACGTATACATGTCTCCCCTGGCTGAGATAGTGGCTCCCTATGGGATTCAATTGGTCAGCTATGCCGACGACACGCAGCTCGTGGTCTCCCTTAATCAAGCAGAACTGTCCCAAACGAGCTTGAGTGCCTGTTTGGAAGAAGTCGACAACTGGAGGAGTCAGTCCCAACTCAAGCTTAACGGTGAAAAAACCGAACTTATGCTATTAGGCAGGCAGGCTTCATTTAATGTGTCCACACTATGGCCACCTTGCATGGGCCCAGGACCAACCCCAAAAAGTGAAATCAAGAGTCTGGGACAGTGGCTAGACAATGACCTCTCTTGCAAAGTCCAAGCCAGGAAAACAGCGGCCACCTGCTTTGGTTTGCTAAAATCTATTCGGAAAATTCTTCCTCAGCTACCTGAGAAGGCCAAAATAATCTTAGTCCAAGCCTTGATTTTATCTAGGCTTGATTATGGCAATGCTATCTACTTGGGAGCCCCGACTTCGGTCATCTGCAAGCTTCAGGTGGTCCAGAATTCAGCAGCTAGACTGCTGACTGGCATAAATAACCGTACCTCTGCCAAACCAGCATTAAGATCACTTCACTGGCTACCCATAAAGGAACGTATAAATTTTAAGGCCATCTGCATTGCCCACAAAAACCTTCAGGGCAAAGGTCCTCCTATTCTCACCAATCTTATCAAACCCTACAAAATGCCCAGAAATCTGCGGTCCAACGATCTCCATCTGGCAGAAGTGCCTTGAATTAATAAATCTCTCTCCGGGGGTTGTCTCTTTTCCTACAATGCATCGAAACTGTGGAATTCCCTGCCTCTCTCCCTTTGTCAAGAACCCAACCTCCTCATGTTCCTCAAGAAACTAAAGACACGGCTCTTCCCTTAAAACAAAAAACTCACCCCTTCCACCTCTCCTTTGTTCCAAGCGCTGGGATGCTCCCGGGTAGCCATGCGCTATATAAGAACAGCTTCCAATTCCAATTCCAATTCCAAACATGCTCCTAAAGGGAATGAGATTACATAGGAGTAATAGGGACTTGGGATGGGTGAGGTAGGGGTTTAGTGAGTTACGTCACCAATTGCTTTACTCTGGGGTGGAGACATGTAACTTACACCAAACCCATTTTAGGCCCACAGATAGACACAGTGATAGACTGACACTGCCTGCAGCCTCAGCTTTGAATACTCGTCTGGCAGACACTGCACTAAATCATATAGCTAGAGGAAACTCAGTTCCGAGTATGCTCCATGAAAGACTCATAAGTTTCATGAAAAATACTACAGAAATGCAACTGTAACAAAAAGATATTCTGGGGAAATGCAAGATGAAGTAAAGCATGTGAAATATGACTTCATCACTGACATAGAATACATTAGGGTGTTTCAATCATTGTTGATAAAACAATCAGTGGTCTTGCCTGTAAAGTTAAGCACATGATATAAAGCCCATGATGCACATGTTTTAAAAGTCACTTTTTAATAGCTACCAGATCTAGGCACTGGAAGAACCAGCTCATCTTAAAGTTGTGTTGTGCTCTGTGTTATATTCGGAATCCTACAGTAGGTGGGACAAACAGCATCCTCAGTCCCGGTTCCTTCCTGTGAGACAAATGGCAGATTGTGATTGGTCCACTATACCTATCATCACTTTTTTCTATTCAATATGGGGTACCTCAGGCCTCTACCCTTGCTTCTACCATATTTAATGTATACATATCTCCGTTATCAGAATTGGTACAATCTTTTGAGTTTAACATAGGGGCTGATTTTAAGTTTGGTGGACAAGCATACTCCGCCTCTCGAGAAAACTCGCCTGCCAAATCTAGAGTTGTCCACCAGCTCAGAGTACAACTCTTAACATTGACAGGAGCTGCTATCACTGTAGTTCCTGTCAATGTTGTAAAACTTTGTCAGGTGGCTCCTTTAAACAGATCGGCCGCTTATCTTTACACATTGTTTATTTTTCAAAAATAACAAAAAAAATTAAACGACTGACCCCTACACCATAGGTGTCTTCTCCTATGGGGGGGGGGTCATATTTTTTTGTTACTGTCCCTCGTTTTCAGGTTTGACATGGCAGTGACCAACTGCAAAAGAAAAATCCAAGAAATCCAATTCCCTACTCTTAACTGGGTGGAAGGTCGGATGGCTAACCTCTGACGCGCTGTCAAAGATTTAGTTAGTAATGTTTATTTAAGAACATACTTAAACACAAGCATGTCACTGAGCAAACTATTGAAAATTCATAAATATTTAGTTTTTTGTTTAAGAAGTTTTTATTGAGGGCCCGATTCACAGAACTAACTTAAGACAAAATCCTAAACTTACTACCATTTTGGTATTTACAGAAGGCACTTACTCATTTTGGTATTCACAGAAGGCACTTATTCATTTCGGTATTCACAGAAGTTAGGAGTCCTAACATTAGGACTCCTAAATGCCTTCTGTGAATACCGAAAGTCTTAAAGTTAGAATTGTTCTCAGTTTAGGAGTAGTAAAGTTAGGACTCCTAACTTTAGAACTCCTAAACTGAGAAAACTCCTAACTTGAAGACTTTCGGAATTCACAGAAGGCATTTAGGAGTCCTAAAGTTAGGACTCCTAACTTAACTACTTCTAAACTGAGAGAAATCCTAACTTTAAGACTTTCGGTATTCACAGAGGGCATGTAGGAGTCCTAAAGTTAGGAGTCCTAACTTTACTACTCCTAAACTGAGAAAAATCCTAACTTTAAGACTTTCAGTACTTACAGAAGGCATTTAGGAGTCCTAAAGTTAGGAGTCCTAACTTTACTACTCCTAAACTGAGAAAAATCCTAACTTTAAGACTTTTGGTATTCCCAGAAGGCATTGAGGAGTCCTAAATTTAGGACTCCTAACTTCTGTGAATACCGAAATGAGTAAGTGCCTTCTGTGAATACTAAAATGAATAAGTGCATTCTGAGAATACCAAAATGGTAGTAAGCTTAGGATTTTGTCCTAAGTTAAATCTGTGAATCGGGCCCTGAGTTTTTAAGTACATGAGACAAAAGAGAAAATAAGAACAACAAAAAAAGGAGAAGCAATCATAAATATATACAGCATGTTACAAAAGTTGGGTAAGCAAATAACATAGTGGTGTAATATGAACCTAACATTGGAGAGAAAAAGGAAGGAAAAGAAGGGGAAAAAGAAGAGAGATATAGAAAAGAAAGAAAAAGAAAAAGAAGAGGAAGGAAGGTCTAAAATTGGATATGAGAATAATGTAGAGAAAAGAAGAAAAGAACTAGTGTACGGGAGTATGAGTAGAGAGATATGCTGTAAAAGGTAGCCAAAGAACATCAGATACAAATTTTTGAGAGAGGGAAATGGAGGAAAAATTTGCAATTCTGTGCTCAGCACAAATAAAATTCCAGCAAGTCAATGAAGATATTTTAGAGTTGTATTTCCAGGATGATAAGATAACTTTGAAGGCTAATGCAATAAAAAGGTCAAATAACATGCAAACATCAGGTGAAGAAGAACCTAGAAAAACATTTTGTAACGATAATGTAAGATCACATTTAAAAATTGTCATGCAAATAGTCCAAACAGATTTTCAAAAGGATAATACATTTGAGCACTCATAAAGTTGATGTTTCAATGTGCCCGTATCATAAGAACAAGACCAGCATAATGGAGAAGAGGATGGTGAAAATTTAGAAATACAAACAGGAGTGATAACAGCTCTATTGTAACTAAAATACAAACATTGGGTTATTCGAGCAGCAGCAGAAACTTTGAATAACTTAGACCACAATTTATCCCAAGTCGTAATAGAAAAAGAAACAGACATATCAGTTTCCCACGCAGTTTCAATAGGGGATTTGGGTCTTTCAATAAGATTTGATAGCAATAACTTTATACAAGAGAAGCTTTAGGTCGGTGTGTTGGAAATAAAAGATATAAAGGAGTAGGTGGGGTAAGAGATGGTGTATCAGCTGGAATGTCAAAAGTAGCTAACTGTGATTGTAAGGCATTGAAAATTATGGTATATTCAGTGATGCAAGAATCAGGTAATTGGTATTGTACATGTAGAGCATTAAAAGGAATAACAGAATTTTGGTGAAATAATTGGTGCACAAAAATAATTCCCTTCTCCTTCCAGTATTTGTAATAGAATGATTTACCTTTATATTTAAGAAATTTGTTATACCTTATTGTGGAGGTTAAAAAACATTGAAATGGAGTGATACCATTAAAAAATGTGTTGTATTATAGACTCTGGGAATATTTTAAAATAGGGTTAATGGACAGTAAAGTGCAGTTGGACATAAAAATGACATTCTGAAAAGAAAAGTCTTTTAGTAAGGAGCATTCAAAAACAATCCATCTGGGAATAGGGATATCAACAAAATCATAGGATAAAACAATGGATTGCTTAATCAAAAAAGCCGAGTGATAGGCTTTAAAGTTTGGAAAACGTACAACACCCTCATTCTTGGGATGAATGAGTTTATCAAGAGTAATTCGTGGATGTTTCTTGTTCCACAAAAATGTTATACAAGCGAAGTTCATTTGAGAAAAATAGGAAATGGGAATGCGAATAGGCAACATAGATAATGTGTATAGAACATACAGTACAATCATCATTTGAAAAGTATCTAACCTACCCCACCAGGAAAGATATAGGTAGGACCAAGTGAGAAGGAGTGATTGGATTTTAGTGAGTAACGCATGAAACATGTATCTAATTGTGGCAGACATAGATGAAGAAAACCAAATACCAAAATATTTAATTTTTGAGGGACACCAGGCAAAATTAGTATCATTAAACATACATTTGTAACATATGGAATTTAAAGGTAAAACTTCTGTCTTTGAAAGGTTTAGTTTATAACCAGAAATACTGGAGTATAATCGGACCTCATCCAAAAAAGGTGGGAGGGAGTCAGCGGGATTTGACATATAAATCAATATATCATCTGCTTATGCAGATATTTTAGTTTCTATAGAGTTATAATTAAAGCCAGTAATCTGCGAATTAACACGGATACGCTCCAGGAAAGGTTCAAGGCATAAAACAAATAATAAAGGGGAAAGTGGACAGCCCTGCCTTGTACCTCTGGATAGAGAAAAAAAATTGGAAAAGTGATTATTAACAAAAATACTAGCTCGAGGGCATGAGTACAGTAGTTTATTATAAGAAATAAAAGAAGGCCCAAAACCAAACCATTGGAGGGTTGTAAACATAAATTGCCAATTGATAATGTCAAAGGCCTTTTCGTCATCCAAAGACAGGGCTGCAAGAGGAGATTAGAATTTTTTGCCATATGAAATAATACTGGCAAATATTCGTGCATTATCTGATGCTAACCTACCCTTCACGAACCCAACTTGGTCAGTTTTAACCAATAAGGGAATAATAGTTTCAAGTCGGGATGCAAGAATTTTGGCAAATATTTTGCAATCATAATTTATTAAAGATATAGGGCGCTAATTTTTACAATGGGAGTGGTCTTTATCTGGTTAAGGAATCATAATGATTAAGGCATCCATAAAAGAGCCGGACACTTTGGCATCCGCAATAAAAGAATTACAAAGTGCCAAAAGTTTGGGAACAAAAATGGAGGTGAAGGTGGCATAAAATTCAAAAGATAGACCATCAGGGCCCGGAGCTTTAGACTTTTGTAAAGATTTAATTGAATCAGTTACCTCTTGAGTTGTGATCTCTTTCTCTAATGCATTAAATTCCTCAGGTAGAGAAGGTGGAGAAGGGAGACCTGAAAAAAGGTATCTACATTTTGATTAGTGGGAAACGTGTCATCAGAATAGAGATCTATAGTATTCATGAAAAACCTCGGCAATATCTTCATCTGATGAGACCATTTTTTTGGTAGATTCATTGAGGATGGGACCAATATTTTTACGTTCAGATTTAATTTTCAAATAATTGGCTAACATCTTATCCGCTTTATTTTGACCACCATGATATTTGGATTTAATTTTAAGCATAATATTACAGGCTTCAATTGTTGCCAATTTGTTGAGATCAGATTTTGCCTTAATCAATTTATAAAGAGTTGAAGGTTATTTAGAAGTAAAATACGTATGTTCTAATTCTTTAGGGCGTTGTAATTGATCATTATATTTTTTCCGCGTAACTTTCTTTTTTTTCGAGACATATGAAATGGTAAAGGCATGAAAAGAGGCCTTGAAGGCATCCCAATTATTAGGAACAGAGGTGTCCAATGGGTCATTAATAAAAGTGGTAGCTTCTTTGATAAAAACAGTATCTGATAATAAAAAAGTATTAAGTTTCCAGCGACTAAATTGAGAGGAGGTAAGCGAAAGGTCTAGTACAGCATGAACGGGTGCATGGTGAGAAATAAAAATAGCGCCAATTTCTGAAGTTTGAATAGAAGGAAGCAGGGATTTACTGACCAGAATATAATCAATTCTAGAGCGAGTGTGATGCACATTGGAGAAAAAAGTACATTTTCAAGAGAGTCATGGTTACAAGTCTTCCAAACATCATACAATGAATGAGAGGCAATGGCCGATTCGAATGCTTTGTGAGATTTGTCTGGGTTAAATTTGCATTTACACAATCTGTCAGAAAAAGGGTCTATCCAGTGGTTAAAATCACCAGCAACAATAAAATTAGGACAGTCTATTGAACAAAGTAAAATTTTAATGTCAATCCAGAACTTAGGGTCTGGTTTAACAGGGCAACAAATATTTAGCAAAACTAAAGTTTCATTTTGTAAAACAATCTTTGCCATTACCCAGGGTCCATCATCATCATTTTGTGTAGACAGAATTTGTACTGATAATGATTTATGAAACAATATAGCGACAACCCCTTTTTTGCTGGATGCAGGAGAATAAACAACTTGACCCACCCATTGCCTTTTCTACTTAAGTGACGTGAAGGAAAGAGATCTGAGAGTCAAGCTTGGATAAATGAGACAATACCTTTTGTCTTTTGACTGGATTCCCAAGACCATGACCGTTCCACGTGACGAACTTACACATAATGGAGGAATAGGCAGTTAATATACGGATGGAGTTGATACACGTCAGGAATACAAATACAAGAAATAACACACCACATAAGATATTTATATACAGAAAATGTTACAAAAAACACACAGTACCAACATACACAAGCAAAACGTTGAATACAATTACCATTGCAAAACAAATATAAAGAAACCAATACAAACATAATACAGAGATAAGGAAGAGAAGAAAAACAAAAGAAAATAGAAAGAGGGAGATAGAAAAGAAAGAAAACAGAAGAAAGAGATGAGCGAACAGATCAAGGCATAACAGCCAGAACTGTAACAAAGAAAGGAGATAAAGGGAAGGGAGCATAGTGGCGCCAGAGAGCATGGACCTCAGCAATAAAGAAGTGGGAGAACAAAAGGAAGAGAGAGCTTCAGAAAGAAAAGGAGAAACAAATATGATGCGAACATTAATAGAGGATATACTAGTACAAATGTAAAGCAATGATCAATAAAGAATAGATTGCATAGGGAAACTACACTCCAGAACTATGTTGGCACTGGAAACCCCAGAGCTCCTTTGATTCCAATATGTATCCAAATACTTACCTCATATGTCTATTTATATATATGGTTTAGATTAACATTTTATGATTGTGTACTCACCTAAATAATATCATTGTGAAATGTCTGTTATACAAGATGTATCGCTACCTCATTTAATGTGAAGCGCTCTGATACCCAAGGGTCACGTTCGCGCTATACAAAACTCTTTAAATAAAATTTAAAAATAAAAGTGTTAGTATCCATCCCAGGAGGTGAAAAATGTTGAAGATAAAGTTTGAGTTTCTCCGGGTCATCAAAGGAGCGTGAACTACCCCCATGAGTAATCTTGCAGAGACAAGAATGGGGGATTCCATTTTGGATTTTGAGGTGTCTCATTTGAGGACGTAGAGCAAGAAATTCTTTACGACCAGCATTCGTTGCATTAGAGATATCCTGGGAAATAAACAAATTATGGCCAGACCAAATGAGGCGACATTTAAGTTTTACAGCCTTCAGCACCTGCATCAGTTCAGTAAATTCTAGAAATAGCATGATGATTCCATGTGGTTTGGTGGCGTTAGGATTTAGGCGACCTAGGCAATGAGCTCTTTGTATATTGAGGGGACTAGCTGATACTTGAAGACCTAGAAGTTCTGGAAGGAATTTCTGTAGAAACGATTCCATATCTGCACCTTCAATGTTTTCCGTAAGTCCATAAAGGCGTAAATTATTCCTGTGATTTCGGTTTTCAAGGTCCTCAGCATCGATTTTTAGCTTATGAATTTCCTGTTCTAGTAGAGGTATCTTTGATGAGACATCTTGCAGATCGCTAACACGTTGTTCCAATTCCAGGAATTTACCTTCCATAACAATCCATCTCTCCTCAATCTGTTTTAACTTTTCATTTGTCGTAGACATAAATGGTTGAAGACCACGTACTTCATTCAGTATTGAATCCGGAACAGGATTTTGAGAGGAATGAATGGGAGAAGGCGGGGGTCATTTTTATGTCTTTTCGGTTTTGTCCCAGAGATAGACGACCTTGTGGTGTGAGATTCATTAGCCATTGTAGATTATACCAGAAAACACCAGCAGGAATAGATGAAGAGAGTATACAACGGCTGTTACAGGAGACCCCAAAACAATGTATAGA
Source organism: Lissotriton helveticus (assembly GCF_964261635.1). Lineage (NCBI taxonomy): Eukaryota > Metazoa > Chordata > Amphibia > Caudata > Salamandridae > Lissotriton > Lissotriton helveticus. The sequence continues at coordinate 1,957,116,190 of NC_136059.1, read as the reverse complement.
TACAATGTCTGTTATAATTAATGTGATGAAGATTGAGAACAAAAAAGGCCTCCAAAAAGCAGAGAAATCACAAGAAAATTTCCTCAGGAATGAAAGAGCATCATTTTAGACAAAGGAGATGCTCAAGTCCTTCAAAGTGCCGAACATTACATGAAAGCAAAATATATGAAGGCAGAGGCAACAAGCGTAGAGTCAGTAGTAGGCCAAATTCACTAGGAAGTGCCAAAAGGATGTGCAATCGCACATTGCAGTAGTACTGAGGTTAAAACATGGGTGCAGCATACATTGAACTGGAGACTGAAATGGGACCTCCAAACAAAATAAATATAGCAGCTGAACTACAAGAGTTTTTCCTCAGAAAATAAGAGGCAGCATCAGTTGAGAAAGGAACTGCACAAATTCCTTAAGTTACAGCACATTTCCTGAGAGAAACAAAAATTATAAGCTGAGGCAGAGGAAAAAGGTGCAAAGAATAAAAAGCAGCAACAAAAAGTCAGCATAAAATTGCAAAAGACGGTGAATTAAGCATTGTAGCAAGAGAAAATGCTGTTAGATGCTTAAAAACGAAGGCAGGATACATAAAAGTGAGGTATGCATAGAAAGCGGCTCATAACCAACATCAGCTGACTGAAAAGCGAGACGCAAGCACAGCGACCTAAAATGGCGGCAGCTCGAGTCTCTCTCAGAGGGAAATTACCGGCTTGCTTGAATCCACTTTGCCACTGGATTCAAGCAAGCCGGGCTGAAGGCGGCTGTAATGCCAGAAACCGGTCCTCGGAAGCTTGTTTCCGGTCCAGGGAAGGCATGGCTTGGCAGTTCGGGCTGACTGTTCCCATGAGGCACAGGGTCAGACTGATTTGCAATTAGCCATGTCTGAACTGGGGTGGCAGAGTGGGCTAAAGAACGGTGATGGATTAAACCCAGATCTTTTGACTGGGTGTGAGTGTTTGATTGGTTCGGATGCTCCGTCCATCAACACCCCCTTTTGTACCGCTTTTGGCCGCCATAAGTGTGGCAGGGTATGCTCAGACGTGAGTCCCTTGCTCACTTTGCCACTGGATTCAAGCAAGCCGGGCTGAAGACGGCTGTAATGCCAGAAACCGGTCCTCGGAAGCTTGTTTCCGGTCCAGGGAAGGCATGGCTTGGCAGTTCGGGCTGACTGTTCCCATGAGGCACAGGGTCAGACTGATTTGCATATAGCCATGTCTGAACTGGGGTGGCAGAGTGGGTTAAAGAATGGTGATGAATTAAACCCAGATCTTTTGACTGGGTGTGAGTGTTTGATTGGTTCGGATGCTCCGTCCATCAACACCCCCTTTTGTACCGCTTTTGGCCGCGATAAGTGTGGCAGGGTATGCTCAGACGTGAGTCCCTTGCTCACTTTGCCACTGGATTCAAGCAAGCAGGGCTGAAGAAGGCTGTAATGCCAGAAACCGGTCCTCGGAAGCTTGTTTCTGGTCCAGGGAAGGCATGGCTTGGCAGTTCGGGCTGGACTGTTTCCATGAGGCACAGGGTCAGACTGATTTGCATATAGCCATGTCTGAACTGGGGTGGCAGAGTGGCCTAAAGAATGGTGATGGATTAAACCCAGATCTTTTGACTGGGTGTGAGTGTTTGATTGGTCGGATGCTCCGTCCATCACCACCCTCTTTTGTACTGCGTGGATTGTATTTGTATTTGTATTTGTATTTGTATTTGTACAGCGCGAATTGCTGCCCTGAGGCGTCCAAGCGCTAATGATAACCAGAACCATCCAGAGAGCACAAGAGGGGGAGGGGATTACATGGGTGAGTTAAAAAGAAAGGTTTTAAGCTGTTTGCGGAATGAGGTGAGGTTGGAGTTGGCTCTTAGGTGAAGTGGAAGAGCATTCCACGTCCTAGCAGCATTGTGGGCGAAGGTCCTCCCGCCACACCTAGATCTTTTTATTCTAGGGGTCACGGCTAGAAAGGTCTGGCTGGAACGGAGACTTCTGTTGGGCATGTAGTGAGTGACTAGGTTGCGAGTGATAATTGGACCAGTGTCCCAGAAAGCTTGATGGGCAATGCACATTGCCTTAAAGAGAATTCTTTGGTGAACTGGTAGCCAATGAAGGCTGACCAGTCCGGCCCTTGCTGGGTGTCTACGAGGAATCTCCAGCAGTAGGCGGGCTGCGCAGTTCTGTACTATCTGCAGCCTGCGCAGAGTGTAGTCTGGGGCGCCGAGATAATGGACATTATTAAAATCAAGTCGGGATTGAATAAGCCCTTGTAAAGCCACCTGTTTTGCTTCCATGGGGAGAAGGGGAAAGATTTTCTTTAACATCCTCATGATGCCAAATCAGGTGGCTGACAGTTTCGTGGCCTGTGTGTTGAACGAAAGGGATCTGTCCAACCAAACTCCGAGGCTCTTAATGTTGTCTTTGGGAGATGGTGGAGGGCCCAGACACGGGGGCCATAGGGCATCGGGAAGGCGATCACAGGCAACAGGTAGATGGCGGAGCCTGGTGAGTTGTCATCCAGATAAAATGCAATATGAATAACCATATTTCTCTCTAAGTAAATATCAGGATAATTAACATATTATTCGATAACATCCATGTTCAGCATGTCTCAAATACATTTCATAATGGGTGAACAAATATGTCTAATGTCTCTCTCCTTATGTCACTAAAATCCTCCTTCTATTTTGTAGCATCATTAGTGAATATATGTATATGTCTCTCGTACCTACTGTCCATCCCCATTGTAGAACATCATGTCAGGTTACAGCTGCAAATAATAACTTTATCCCACTAGGTGTCACTCTGGAAATGTTGATGCAGGTCTTTATATAATGTGTATCAATAACATCTTACTATGCACTGATACCGTTTATGTAAGGATGGTACATTACTAAATATGACTTTTTCCAGTCATGCGATGGTCAATTCTATCATAACTATGTCTCAACAGAAGACATCAAGAAACATCCTGCAAGCAGCAATTTGACTCTCTACTACGGTTCATATCACGGCAGAAGCTTAGCTTGCACATTTCTCCAGGATGTATGCCACTGACAACAGGATCATTGAAGAAGTGCAGATGGCTAATTCCTCTTGTCTAAAATTTGATTTTAGAGAGGAAGAGGTGCTTCAAGTGATTGTCGACAGCCGGTGTAAGAAAGCTCTGGGACTTGACAGTGTCCCCCTTGATCTACTCAAGGAGGACCCAAGGTTTTGTACCCCTGTGCTCACCTGTGTATTTAATTCTGTTTGTTGTTCGGGTGTGCCTAGGTCATGGCGCACCTCAACAATTGTCCCTATTTTCAAAAAATTAAATGTGTATAATGCAAAGTGTCATTGCCCAATATCTCTTCTAGACTCCACAGCAAAAATTATTAAGAGAGTGGTTTTGGACCGTCTTCTCGTCTGCATGAACAAAAATAATATACTCTCCCCAACTCAGTATGGGTTCAGAAATGGGCTTGGGACTATAGGGCAGTGCCTCAATCACCATCTAATTGTGGCAAAATACAAATCCGCTAAGTGTGTCTGTACTCATTTGGCGTTTATGGATTTGTTGAGAGCCTTTGAATACATATGTAGATCCAAGCTGTGGTGTATTGTAGAAAATGGGTGTTGAGGGGGATTGGTCTCATTCTTAAGACTCCTACACTATGACCTCACATCATCAGTAGGATTTGGCAATACTGGTGAATGCACAGAATATTTTACCTCTTTCTACTTTATACTAATGATTTGGATAGAACATTGGTATCAGTCAGGATGGAGGTTCTGTATGTTGAGCAAAAGGCTGTGCCTGATCCCTTATACGCAGATGATACAGTTCTCCTGGTGAGACCTGGACTTGGAGACTAATCTAACAAAAACATTTACAATGGTATGTGGCCCCAGAAATATAAAAACCCTCACTGTAAATATTTATGGTAAAAGAATTAGATAGGGCAAGCTAATTTTCATACTTGGGTTTGGAGTTTGATGATGGGTGCACCTGGTAAACTTAGGATAACTCACTATACTCGAGCAGTGGGCACTACTTCTTCGCTTGCCATGTCCATTGGCAAAAAAACAATTGCACCAATTTTGGAGATATACAATCAGAAATGTTTGCCAATTTTACCTTATGGAAGGGGGATCAGGGGATGCAGGGATGTCAGTGTTATTTGGACAGAGGAGAATAGATTCTGCTGCTGTGTATTATGTGCCCCCCTTTGAACCCGCACTTCTACCTGCACCAGGAGCTAGGTATGGAGTATGTGCAGAATACTATCAATCTCAACACTTTGGTTCTCTGGTGCTCAGTTAGGGCTAACAAGGAAGCTGATCTCAATCGTGCAGTCATTAGAGATTGCTTCACTTGCGCATGTGACTTGGCAATTCCATGGTTAAAATATTCCAAAGACCACTTCCCAGCTCTTGGATGTGTATATTTGTTTGAGCACCCCGAGACCGTTATGAAAAGGGAAAAATATTGGGTTCAGACAGCTTTTATGAGCATAAACAGGCCACCAGGGAATTAACGTAAGTGGCCAAACCCCTGGTTAGAGGTTATTGTATAATCCAGATGGTGCCAGTGATTACCCCTTATTCTCTATATGTGTCAAATGTGAATGAGAGAACATTATTGGCTAGATTTAGGGTAGGCTCTACTCCTTGGTTTTTATGTTTTCCTTTAGGCCAATACTCCTCAGAAACCATTGGTACCTGTCCATATGATGAGCAATCTATTTATTTTTCTGTCGATATTTTTTGCCATCTACAAGGAGGTTTTTATTACCTTTGTTGCGTAGATATAAATTCTCTTAGTGTATAGCTTCTATATTTTTTCCATTGGAACTCAATGATTTTGACACATGTTATTCAGTTTCTAGCTTTTTGAAGAGCATTTTAGCAAAAAATCTACTGCTCCAATTTTTTAGATATACAATCGGAAATATTTGACAATATTAACTTATGGAATGGGTATTAGGGGATGCAGGAATGTCAGTGTTATTCAGATGGAGGAGAATAGATTCTGCCGCCGTTTATTAGGCATCCCCCCTTGACCCCAAACTTCTCACTACACCCGGAGCTAGGTATGGAGTATGTGCAAGATATTATCAATGCCGCCCCTTTGGTTCTCTGGTGCTCAATTGGGGCTAACAAGGAAGCTGATATCAATCGGGCAGTCATTAGAGATTGCTTGTCTTGCACACGTAGCTTAGCAATTTCATTGTTAAAATATTCCAAAGACCGCTTCTGAGCACTTGGTTGTGTACAGTTGTATGAGCACCCCGAGATCATTACGAAAAAGGATAAATATTGGATTCAGGTCTGCTTTTTTGAGCAGAGACAGGCTACCAGGGAATTAACGGGTGTGGCCAAACCCCTGATTAGAGATTATTGTATAATCCAGACGTTGCCAGTGATTGCCACTTATTCAATATATGTATCAAATGTGTACGAGAGAACATTATTGGCTAGATTTAGCTTAGGCTCTATTCATGGGTGATTATGTTTTCCTTTAGGCCAATTCTCCTCAGCAACCATTGGTACCTGCCCATGTGATGAGCAATCTAGACAAACTCTATTACATTTTGAATTTTTCTGTTGATATTATTTGCCATCTACCAGGAGGTTTTTATTACCTTTGTTGCGTAGATATAAATTATCTAAGTGTATAGCTGCTCTATTTTTTCTATTGCAACTCAATGATTGTGACACCTGTTAATATTCAGTTTCTAGCTTTTTGAAGAGCATTTTAGCACAAAAAAGAAGTATACTGTTTTAATAATAGTGTATATATATCCATTTGTATCATGAATTGTTGGCCTCTTACCATGATGTTGAATTTTGACCTATACACTTTAAACCCCTTAAAGCTTCTGCTAGGGGGTTATTATACGAATAAACGTGAGTTTATTCGTATAATATGCTGCCGTTCTCATCTTGAGTTATTGAACCAAGATCTAAGCACTTTTATTCCCATTAATGTAAGTTATCAAAGGTTTTTATTGTAGATGTTTTTAATATTTCTGTATATATTGTATGATCTCTTTGTGTATCCTCTATAATCAGCCTCTGGAAGATCGAATAAAAACAAAGAAAGAAAGAAAGAAAGAAAGAAGGAAAGAAAGAGAGAAAGCAAGGAAGAAAGAAAGAAAGAAAGAAAGAAAGAAAGAAAGAAAGAAAGAAAGAAAGAAAGAAAGAAAGAAAATAAGAAAGAAAGGGACCATCTATCTGTCAGGAAAGTCTATTCCTGCAATACATGTATCGCTATCTACATACATTTACAACTTATTTTCAGCTACTGTCATCTATAAAAAATGACTGGCCAATGACCAATTTCTTTAAGTGAAAGTAAAATGTAATTATCTATTTCACTTTTGTCAGTCTTGAAACCATTTGTGCATTACTGAGTGGATGTCAGGTTCCCATGGAGCTGAGAACACTTTGGGAGGAGTATTCTTTTGATAACCTTAAATTCTTCCTGGGAAAATAAACTAGGGGAACTCCCTTCTCGTTTCTCATCCATTTGGGGATTTGTGGAACAAAAGGAGCTGCAGGACGAAGGAAGATTCAGTGAGTGTCCTTGTATGACTGAGTAATGGTCCCCTTCCTTTTCCCGTATGTTATATCCTGCTTGTCAAAGTTGGTGGAAAACTTCATTTCTTCCACATAGTTCTCTGCCTCTGCTATGTAGTTCTCTGCCTTCATAGCAGAGGTAACAGAAATATACAATGTAAGTGCCATATATAGGTACACATACAAAATGAAGGGGAAAATATGTCTGGGATTATAAAAGTCCTCCTAGTGGTACCTGAAAACAACTTATAATACCCTTATTTTATTAAATCAGAGTAAATGCATCTGAGTTTGAGGTGTGTAGATGTACTCCTACAAGAGTTATGTGATATTCTCCTCACACTACATGTGGGGTGTACTAATGTAAGACTAAATTCCAAGTGCGGTTGAATGATGAAAATAGCTGTAAAATCCAATATTTGGTCGAATAAGTAAGTGATGTGTTTGCAAATGCATTTTATAGTGACACTTGCAGATGTGGATGGAACATTATGGTAGAGCAGCATTCGTGTCTCCGGACTGTATATGTGGATGGTGACTTAGACCAGTGGTCACCATTGACTGGACACTTTAAAACTACTCTAATGCAGCGACCAAACAAGCAGCTCAGGTGAACTGGGATGCCACTATGTGGTTATTTACCTGCATACTCAGACCTCTCTCTATGTCTGCTGTCAGGAACCTGAATGAGCCCGTAATTCATCTGTGAGCTTTACGTGTAAGCCAGGTCGCTTGGCAATTGTCCAGTATGAAACAGGCTACAAAAACTTGGACACTACATTTAGGGAGCACTGAAGTACCCCAGCTGCATCGTCAATACATGAGAAGCACAACTAGAAGAAGCCAAAAGTGAATCTGATGTTGCCTTCCATGTATGTGTATGCTCTGTTATACCTCTGAGGGGCTGTGTGATCAGATGCCAGAAAAGGTTTAGGAAATGGGGAAAGAAGGCACGCCTTGCATCGTCTCCAACATATGTGTCATTATGTGGTTACATGTAGCAGGTATTCTCCACATATATGCATTCAATGTTAGTGTTATGGGTGGATATTGTGATGGGCTGAAGTTATGAGTGACTATGTTTCTGATGCCAGGGATAATATATGTATCCAATCTTAGTGTGAATTAGTTAAACGTATCTGTCTCCAAAATCCACAGTAACTTAATAACATGCAAGAAAATGTAGCTGTCATGAGTGCACCTAGGAAAGGCAGCATATAGATGAATGAAGCAGCAGCCTATGGCCTTACAGACAGCTTGCAGTTTAATGGAGTGCCAGCATTGTCTGTTGCAGAAATCGTATTCCCTGTGGTGGAGTCGCTAAAGTGCAACTTGGGTGCAATTGATGCCACCTAATATCTGAGGGAAGTGGGCAGTACAATAAAATGCCCTTGCCACCCATTGCCTTTCCACCAGTGATAAACTCGGCTGGTAATGCATTTATGTACCTGTCACCAACACCTTGATTTTGACATGTGCAGTGACAGTCTGGGAGCCGCCTGCAGGTGAAATAATGGCTCCAGCCCATTGTGGAAATGCCCAGTGGAATTAAAGGTCAGTCCGGCCCTGGTTGTTTGTAGCAAGAGGTGAATAACACCCTATTGCCTCCAGAAGCAGGACATTGCTGGGCTCAGCCTCAACTTCCAGGTGTCAGCACCATATTTAGCAAATTGCACCACTTTTTGGTCACGCTGCTCTATACCATTGTATCATTCTATATATAGTAGAGATTCACAGACATACATTCAACGAGATTTGTACTCAGTCCAGATCATCAGTTATTAGTGTCATTTTTCTGAATCTTTTATTGGATACCTTTAAACACATACATTTTTGGTGGATCCGTGCCAATTTAGGATTTGTTCGGCATTTTTTTTCACGCGTAAGAGTCCCAGTATCCAGCTTCCACTGATTCCATTTGTATGAGGCCCTTTTCGTGGTATTAAATTAATTGAAGTATCTCCTGTTATGTGAGCACTCATTTTTTCAGCCAATAGCGACGGATTTTATTACTTTTTGGAGTGAAGCAATAAACATTTCAACATGTGTAATAATGACTTTGTCCGGCATATTACTGGCCACACTAAAAAAAGCGTATGAACTACAAATACTTCTCAATTTTAAATACGACTTTGATTTTGGACGGGATGTACGTTTTGCTGTAAATTGTTAAATTTAGGTAACTGGTCTCTGTTGCATTTAAAACATTTACTCGCTGCCCCTCAATCCTGAATGTAAAACATACTTCTTTAAGCAGCAGCAGATGTGGTCTGTAATAACCCCAGCAGAGTTTGGCTAATCCATTCAGACTGGAAGAAACGCTCCATATTAACCACAAGGGGAACATGATTTTCTTCACACAGCTGGGCCAGCTGCAGCATTTAAAAAAAAAAACTATTTTGCAAAACGCTGCTGCAAAGCATGGAATGCCTGTAAGAAGAATAATCCCTCCGAAATTGGTTGTTACCAGCCGTTAGTGACTGTTTCTTAGCTAATGGCCTGAGGGAAACGAGTTTAAGCAAGCTGTATGCGCAGCTTCCTCCCAGGCAATTTAAATGGATTGCTTTAAATTGCATTTTCATTGACATTTCAAGATGCCGGTGCCAAGACAAAACTCCAGTTTGAGAGGATTTTGATTGCATTTCCATTATTTGGAAATATTACACAAAATGGAAGCATCTTGAAAAGGGACCTTTGCAGTTTCAAAGCTGTTCTGACCAAATATCGAATGTTGACTTACAGTTATGAATAAACTGTTGCTCAAAATAGATTATGCGACTTTGTTCCGTGAACAATAGCGCACATTCTGATGTCCAGGTGCTAATGAACCTTAGATTCTGATTACAGTATCGATGTTGCTAATATTCTAATGGCAATATGGGACTACGAGCCTTATTCTTAAAAACTGTTGTACATCTGATTTGTGTTATGTCTATGCATTAAAAACATAAACAAATGCTTATCTGAGTCATAAAACTCCCTGGTAGACATCTAAGTGGATTGCGCACTGAAACGTGTGCTATTCACATACACTGCACAATTTCCTAACCATTAGTGTGGTGTCTCAATATTGCGGAAAAGAAACAACTAACTGGTCAGGAGCATTGTTACATTTTATCAATCATATTTATTTTCTTCCCACGGAAATCACTTTTGCATTTGAAGTCTTCTGTGCCCACACTCACACAGAGAAAATTGACATTTTTGCAATTTCTGCAGCACTTGCCCCTCTGTCAGTCAGGAATAAGATTGTGTAAATGCTATACTAGTGCAAAAACGGGGAATGCTACTTTGCATTGTTTATAGTGCTTACACTACATAGATTGGAGCCAATAGATTTTGCACCTGTATAGCAGGTTTTGTAATAAGAAACCAAGGAAACTGACTCAGCCTCAAGTTTTAATGTAATCGTTCACAATTTAAAAGTGGGCAAATGTCTTTGTTCTAATCTTTAATATCGACGCACAACGCAAACTCAGGAATTCCATCTTCTTTGTATTTTACCCTGATACAGAGATTCTAATGAATCTAATTTAACACATCCTGTATGCTCTATTCTGTATTTCATAAGCAGAAATATACTGCATAAAATTCACAAAGGTATGGCCATGTTGGTGTTAACCTCATTTGTACTGTATTTCTTGTCCACTACTGACTACACCATCCAATAATCAACTACTCGATGTCCCTCACAGCTCCAGTTTCAGGCAATTTAAAATGTGTTAAAGGCGAAGTGCTATCTCTTGTTGTTCAACTAAGTGAATCCTTTTATCAAAATCGTGTCTAAAACTGCTAAATGATGTATTGGGAACCATTTCGTTAGCAATGTGTAAAATGTTTATCATTTGCAAACAAACTTCTACTAGTGTTAAGTAACCTGGTGGTGGAAAATGTGCTTCCACTCACTCTGAGGTGGATTACAGAAGTCAATTTCAATTTCAATTTCAATTTCCGTCTTTATTCGATCATAAACAATCATAAAAGACACATAAAGACGAATACAATATAATATAAAAAGGCATAAAATTTCATACAAGAATATTTTGTTTAAAAAAACCAAAAACATGTCAAGTAAAATCCCAAAATGTTAAAACAATGATTAGGTTTAAAAGGGAGAATTAAGGGTCAAAAGCTATTAATGCACAATTACACAGGGCTTGGTTACGGTCTTCAATATTGGACTGAATGACTAGGGGGAAACTTGAGTACACCAATGTATAAGCAGATAGATTACATAATACCTTGTAGTTGTAATTGTAAAGGTTTTTCTATAGCGCATGGCTACTCGGAAGCATCCCAGCGCTTGATATTTGAACAGAAGAAAAAGGGAAAAGGAGCCTGAAGTATAGAGGACCTACTTATCTAAATCATAGGGAACAGGGCTGTTTTTAACTTTTTGCGAAATGCGAGCAGGTTGGACTCTTGACGGAGTGGTAAGGGAAGAGCATTCCACAACTTAGCCGCATTTAGCGAAAAGAGACGGCCCCCTGTTCGGGCCCTGTTGGTCCTGGGGATTATTAGAAGGTTTTGCTGGTTTGAGCGAAGATCCCTAGATGGTTTATATGGTCTGACCATATCATTTAGAATGGGAGGGCCCTTCCCATAAAGAGTTTTATGGACCAGACAAAGGGTCTTGAAATGGACCCGTTCCTGTATTGGAAGCCAATGCAGGGTCCTTAACGAAGGTGCCGCTGATGTACGGCGGCTAGTACCAGTAAGTAGCCTTGCTGCGGAGTTCTGGGGAATCTGGAGTTGTCGAGTGACTGAAGTGGGGGCTCCTAGATAAAGCGCATTTCCATAGTCCAGCCTTGATAGAATTAGAGACTGGACTATGGTTTTTTTGGCGGCTTCGGGTAGCTGGGGAAGGATTTTTCGAATTGTCTTCAGTAGGCCAAAACAGGTAGCCACTGTCTTTCTTGCCTGGGTTTTAAAAGACAGTTCCATATCAAGCCAGAAGCCGAGGCTTTTTATCTCGGACTTTGGGGTGGGACCAAACCCCATGCAGGAGGGCCACAAGGTTGAATTATTAAAGGTGGCTTTTTTCCCAAGTAACATCAGCTCGGTTTTCCCTCCATTTAATTTCAGGTGGGACGCGTCCATCCACTTCGCAACCGCCTCCAGGCAGCTGCAAAGATTAACCGGAAGGGGTTCCACCTGATTTAGGGAGACCACTAGCTGAGTATCATCAGCATAGCTTACCAACTGGATACCAAAGGGGGCTACTATCTCTGCTAAGGGTGCCATGTACACATTGAACAGTGTGGGGCTAAGGGAAGAACCCTGTGGTACCCCACACTGTAATGGCACTGAGAGGGAGCAGCTGGTTTCTGAGAAAACCCTGAAAGCTCTGTCGCTAAGAAAAGACCCGAGCCACTTAAGGGCCTTGCCCGTGACTCCGATCCTCTCCAGGCGAGCTAGAAGGACACGGTGGTTGACCGTGTCGAAGGCGGCACTGAGGTCCAGGAGGATAATGGCCGCGCTGCCACCTGCGTCCAAAATCCTCCTGGAGACCTCAACCACCCTCAACAGAGCTGTTTCGGTTCCCTGCCCCTTCCGGAATCCTGTTTGAGAGGGGTGCAGCAAATCATAGGTCTCCAAATAAGATGCTAGTTGTTTATTCACCCATTTTTCGGTAAGCTTACTGATGCCAGGAAGAAGGGAAATGGGGCGGTAGTTGGAAAAATCATCAGGATTAAGATTCGGTTTTTTCAACAGGGCTAACTTCCAGTCTTGTGGTACTATACCAGATTCCAGTGAAGTGTTAACTAGGTTAGTTATGTGCTTACTGACATGGGGTAGAGCCAGTTTCAAAATGGTCATGGGAGCAGGGTCAAGTGGAGAGCCGCTTTTTATAGAGTTGAACAGAGGGGGCAAAGATTCGGCACTGAGTGGAAAGAAAGATGAGAGACAAGGTGGGATGGAATCAATATCACCTATCTGGGAGGGGTTTAGTTCCACCACGGGAAGGGGAGGAAGAGAGAAAATGATATTTTGGATTTTTGTGACGAAAAAAATTGCTAGTTTATTGCAACGAACATCAGATTCCTTAGGAGATAGTTCAGATGATGGCGAATCTGGGGTTTTTACCAGAGTTTTTACTATCTTGAACATCTCTCTAGGGGCATTAGCAGATTTCTCAATTTTGTCAGCATAAAAGATAGACTTAGCTATATTGAGGGCAGATTTATATTGCTTTATGGTGGATCTATATTTATTTTTCTTCTCCTCGTCAAAATGTTTTCGCCACTGCCTTTCCTCCCGTTTGCATTCCTGTTTGAGGGACCTTAGGTCTGAATTGAACCAAGGCTGTTTATTAGTACCTTTTTTATTTGTAATACATTTTTTGGGGAGCACACTATCCAATGATTGCTCAATCCATTGGTTGAAATCTGTGTTCGCCTTAACGATGTTCTGATTGGCCAGCGGTTCGTTCTGCCTTAATGCTTCTATCCAATCATTGGACTCTAATTTCGTCCAGCGCCTACCTAAGGCTTTATGGGAGGGTTTAATGGGGCTGGATCTATTTATTCTCCATAAAAAAGGGATTACCATGTGATCTAACCAAGGAATAGGGTATGGTTCAGCTGTGGTTAATTCTGCAACGTTGGAAAATATAGGGTCTAGGAGATTCCCTTTGGAGTGGGTAGGATGCCGGACAATCAAATGTAGTTCGCAGGCAGCAGATTTGCAGATTTTTCCTTCTAAGGGCCCAAGTCCAGCTCAGAAACTTCACCATAGCACAAACTATGACTTCAGAAGTTTCAGTTTTTAACAACTTCCATGCTCATGACGAGCTGAGCTCGTCATGAGGCATGGTGCTCCGGTGCTCATGACGAGCTCAGCTCGTCATGAGCCGTGGAACGCTCACACCCGGGGATAATTACCCTGCTGTGCTGAGCGTTCCACGGGAACGGGGGCAGCTGTGACGAGCTCAGCTCGTCATGAGCACCGGAGCGCCGTGCCTCATGACTAGCTGAGCTCGACATGAGCATGGGGGTTCTGTGTGCGCCCCCGCCCCCCAGCACAGCGGGGGAATTACCCCCGCAGCGAAGGGATTAAAATATGCAGGGCCGTTTGACCAGATCTAGTTCCAAAGTTTAAACAAACCGGCTTGAGCCATTTCAGACGAGGGCCCTTGTGTGCACGGCACACAAACAGGACATGCGATAGAGTCTCATCCTCAGTTAAACAAGAGTCACATTTTATATCCTGGTCATCGCGCCTCTTTTTAGTAAACGACTTTAGGGGGAGTGTTCCCAATCTACATTGGTGGAAAAGTTTTCTATCGTGTGATAATATCCAAATAGGCCTCCAGGTTATGCTCACACTTATATTCAAGAAAGAGGCCTGTGAGGGAACCGCTAGTAACCGAGGACAACAACTTTACATAAACCTTGTCCCTATATAAGGTTATAAGATCTCTTTTAGATGGAAAGGAATTCCCCTCTGGGTCCTCCGACAGGTAAGTGAGGCCCATTCCAGATAACAATGCCTTAATCTTTTTGTAGCCCAAATTTTTTTTTGATTTATCTGCTTCCCTAATGGACTTAACAGCTTTGGCATAAGGTGCTAACTCTGGAGTTGTCCAAAGTTTTCGCCAATAGGCAAGTGGTCTAAAACCCGCAGCCTCCTCAAAGGAAATACATCCTAGATCTAAAAGTAGGAGCCTCAGAGGAGAGGATTGAGGATGGCTGGTCAATGCCCTCAGGAACTTGTTCTGGGCTAAGACCAATGGTCCTAAGATTTCAGAAGTCATTGATGACAATTTCAATGGCAATGTTCTGCTAGTTAACCCAGCAAAAAAATATTCAAACCACTTCAGTTCATTGCAAACTCCTCCATGTTGTAGCCACCTCACGTGCAAGCTTTTGTATTCAATTACAGTGAGCCTTTTCCTAAGACCATCCACTAATGTAGGCAGCAACTGTATCCACTTCACCTCAAGGACAGTGAGGGCCTCATTCATATTTTTTTACGTGGGGCAGTGCAGCTGGCTTTGCTGCTGCGCTGCCCTACGGCAAAAGAAAAGGGCAGGAATGTGCAGTATCTATTAAATACAGAACTTTCCTGTCCTTTTCCCCTGTTTTGGCACACAATGGGCTGACATGCGCCAACGCAGGAACCTTTGCACCATGGTGCAAGGGTGGTTGCGTTGCGGGATAATTATTTTTGTGCGAATTCAAAACTTTTCTTGCTTTTGACTGGTATGTAGGAACAGCAATGATGAATTTTCAGCATCTTGCGGACTCCTCTTTTCCCTGCGAGTAAAATGTCTAATGCTAATCTCTTTTTCAAAATCATTGCTCTAACTGCTGCAAATCCAGTGTTTACAAGTAATAAGGCTCCAGAAGAACTACTAATTGCCAGCTTGTCCACATCTGATGACAGTTTTCTAATCTTTTAGTCATTCAGTATGACTCCTACTGGTGGTATTATTGCACCAAAAATATCTAATAACTAGGTTCCATCTTCTGCACTACAGGTATGTCTGTGTGCAGATGTCAATTTTAAAGCATCTATACTATGTGCATGATACATCTTAGGAAAAAATATAGCTAAATAGCAAAAACCCTCCCAATCAGCAGGTAACTGGAAATAAGCATCTTGTCCACAAGCAAAGTAAACTCCTGGAATTTCAGTTTCTTTCCCTTTAAAAGTTGCCATTTGCCTCCCATTAATTCAAATGTGTGTTTGCAACTACTGATTCCTACATGTCTGTTCCTACTATGTGATCTTCTTTTGAATGACAAATTTTCCCTTTTTGTCTTCCGTCTAATTTCAGCTTTCGGTAAACCAGTTTAATTTTGAATTCATCTTCTTCTTTCTTCCAAACATTTTTGAAGACATGATTTGCTCTATTCTTTCTATATGAAATGTTAGTGTTCCTTCACTTTAATGCCATCATTAAGACTTTTTCTAAAGGTCTAATTAAACAAGTTAGATTGTCTTGATAAGCGCTATCACTATCTATGGATATAGATGGTCTAAAATAATACCAAGCTGTGTCCATTTCTTTCGCTCATGGGTTTAAATTCACGCTTTGCACTAGAGGTACTCTATAGAATATAAAATCATAGTTTGAATATAAATATTCAAACTTTTCTCGCTAATATACAAATGTAATCAATCTACTAAATGAAACAGCTAATGGCAATAGAATGTGATGGTATATACCCTCTTCGGCTACTGCTGATGGCAAATGGGCACATACATTACAGTCCTTTGCGTACATGGCTTGTGTGCATTCTTGCACTAACCTGAAATAGACCTTAGTTGTATAGTCCTCTCTCTTGAAGCTTGCAAATGATGCTTTTAATTGTCCCTCATCTGCAGTGTGTGTAAATGTTGTAGTTGCATTCGTAGACCTAATCTCTCCATCAAGTGTGAAATAAAATTCTACTAATACTATTATAATCATTAGTACAGTTATACGAAAATAATAACCATAATAATCTTGCATCTATTTCTAAGGCAACATATGCTTATCTATAATAGATAATTTTAGCAAAATTGTAAAACAATAGCTAAACAGGTCATTCAGAGTTTCTCCAAATCTTCTTTGCAACTTTTTATTCAAACATTCTCTTTTTCACAAAGTCTCTTTAAACTCAAAGTTCTTCTAAAATGTTATCCCTTCTCTTCTTCCACAACCTCGGACCTTGGTAAATCTTCCTAAAACAAAAAGTCATTTCCAGAAATCTTTTTCAAAACAGCCTAATCAGATTTTTTATTAAAGTGATATCAGGGAGATTTAAACAGTTCAGATTTCACATCAGTTCATGATACATTCAGCACCTGATCCACATAGTAAATTCATTCAGGTGTAGAATACCTTCGACAAGGCACTGTTGCTCTATTTGGTCTTCTCATTCTTTTTTTTTCTCTCTCTGTGTCACTCCCACCGCTCCATTCTGCCTCCTCAGTGATAACCAGTGGTATTCGATCAATTGGCACCATCGACTTCAGTCTCCTTAGACCATCGTTTTGTGGCCTTTTATTGTTGCATGTGATTCTTCTTGTTTCTGTGCATGTTCTTTCATCCAGATCCTCTATTTGTGTTGATGATGTCTCCAGAGTTCTCTAGATTTGAGGTTTTGTCTCTCCTTCTTCGTCTGAGACCTCAATGCCACTTAGGGAAATAACAGGAACTTGATTCAGTGCAACTGTGTGCTGATCTTTACCCCTTTCTTCTCCATGCTACTGTTGTGATCTTTGTGTCACAGCTCCTTGTTGATGTTCAGCCTGCGGTGATGCAGTCAACAGTGCTCTTTGTTGAGGCTCAAAGAACACAATTTCTTCAAATGGATTTCTTACTCTTCTCATGTGTGACACATGCACCCAGTTTGGGACTCCAGCACATTTAATAGCTGCCTTTCAATCTCAGTTCCGGACAAGTCTTCTGTACTTGCCTCTTGATCATGAAAGAATCTCCTGGATTGAGGTTGTGGCACTGTTCTCGATGAGGATCTAGTGTGGCAGCTGCAGGTCGAAAGCTAGCATGCAATCTTTGTTCAATCTATAGTGCTGCACAGAACATCCTCAGGACCTCATTGTTAAAGTGTGTCCCTCGATCTGATTCCATAGAAACCACCATACCCTACCTCAGTATCAACTCACACAATAACAGTTTGGCTACATTGAGATTTCCATTTCTTCTGGTTTGGTAGGCTTCAACCCAGTGCAAGAAATTATAAACAGGACATATCTCAACCCATTGCAAATATGCATCTCGATAAAGTCTATCTGCATTCAGTTGAAGGGACCACCTGATCTCCTTATGTGACTCAGTGTGATGGGTGTTCTCTTACCCACATTTATTTGTTGATATGTCACACAGAAATTGCACAATTCTTCTGCAGGCATCCTAAATCTGGGGTTAAACCAGTTCTCTCTAAAGAGCCTTGACATTGCATCTCTCTCTAAATGTGTGTGTCCATTAAAATGCTGTGTCACTGGGAACAACAAACTGTCAGGTAAAACTGGTCTTCCATCAGCTGACATCCATATGCCATTTTTATTTTTCTCACAACCTACTCTGATCTAACCTGTTGTTCTGTTTCTGAAACATTTTCTTGTACTCCTTTTAACTGTTCCCATGTGTCAGCTACTGACATCAACATAGAAAAGACAGTGTCCTCCTCAGATTCACACATGAAAACTCTGTTAAATGTGCAGGCAACTAGTGCACAATACCGTGCAACTTAGTTTTGTTTGTTTTTTAGGGCTCTGCCAGGGCTCGACAGAGACTTTTTCTCAGCTCTAGGAATGCTTTCAATCAATCAATGTTCCATGGAAACTGATTAGGCACATCTTTGTGTGTCATCCTCAGTAAAGGTGTAGGGTCTAGGTAAAAGTTAGGTATCCACTGTCTCCATTAGTCAACCATTCCCAACAATATCCCAACTTCTCTCTGTGTTGGGGTTAGATTAATCTGCAGAATTTCTTCCAATCTTTCTGGTGACACCTTTCCTGCTCCTTTCTCAATGTTGTCTCCCAAACAGCCGTGGCCCGTGGAGAGAGTTACGGTGGGGCAGGAAGGCGGGCGTGGAGGGGCAGGGTAGGGGGTGCTAAAAACCAGAATATGGATAGTTGGAGGTAAGTAAACAATTTAATAAATAAAATGAATTTCGTAGCGCGCCCTGCATCGCATTGTTTATTTTTCTTTTCATGTTTCTTGTTAAATGGCACCATTTACATATGCATTTTACTAGTTCAGTTATGTGTAAACGCATTCCTAAAGAACACATTGTCTCAATTGCTCCATCATCTAATTGAACCCTATACCTTCTCTGCAAAGAGAAACACTTTTTTGAAAGGTCAACATCATACTTTTGGCCAATTCAGTCAATTTATCATGTGTGATCACTGTACATCTTGTAATTATCTTACTCAGGTAAATCGATTCTTTCTTTTAATACTGATTCAAATGTTCAAATTCTAAACATCCTCTAATATTTTTCTCTAAATCCACCTTCAGTTTTGATGCATTCAGTGGTCTCTATTTTTAAGGTTCTGGGGCAATTTGTCGTTCTGCATTTTCTGCTTTCTAAGTCCTATTAGTTACTCAAACCATTGTGGGGAAATTCCAGCTTCAAATAAATTTGCCTCTGCTTGGATTATCTTGGTTGTAAACATATTCCTATTCCCTTCTGTCAAAGACTGAATCGTTTGGCATGGTTTCCAAGCAACAATCTGGGAATTCTGAGATGTCGGTATAAACCCTAATGCAACTATTCCTCCTAAAGCTCCTTGAACTACTGGTTTTGGAACAATATTTATCAGGGCAGTCACAATTGGTCTGGGTACTGTCTGTACTGTTGCAATTTGTGGTAATTGTATTGTAACAGTATTTTTTAATTTCAAAAGATTTTATTGTTATAAATATACAAATGAAGATACAGAATATAAATAAAGTGATACATTTGAGAGCAAACAAACAGACCATCAGAAGATGAACTCCAAAAATAATTCATATGAAATGCATCCATATATAATAAATAGAAGTATTCTGCCAGAAATAAAAAATATGCATTCATGAAGACCAATCAATTTAGCTTATATGTAAACCATCTACAAATGTTTCACTATCAGCTGACATAATTAGAAGAAGAAAGAAGCAGAAGAAGAAAGAAGAAAGGCGAGAATAAGAGGGAGCAGATGGAAAAAAAGAGGATACAGAGAAGAGAGAGGGGAAAAAGGAAAGAAGGATTTTCCAATGAATAAACCTTAAAAGTAATGAGTAAAAACCGAACAAACAAGACGCCAATCAACCAGACACACAAAAGGGATATTGGTCAACCAACCCCTGCGATGACAAATCCATGTAATTGTCTAGAGCGGTCCAAACCCCACTAGCAATCGACGGAGAGAGATGAGCTTAATCTACCGAAGTATGAGCACTGCGTAGGAAGGAAACCCAAGCCCACCAAGTATGATACGAAACAGAGGAGAAGGATTTCCAGTCCATAAGAATTACTTTCACAGCAACGGTCAATAGAAGATCTAATAGTTGTAACTCCATAGGCTCCAATGGGAGAGGAGAAGGAGCCGCAAGAGGGCCCAATAAGATTAATGGGAGAGAAAGCTGAAATTTAATATAAAAAATGAGCATAATATGCTTATGAATGAGGTCCCAAAAGGGTTGGAGTAGAGAGCATTCAAAAAACATATGTGAAAAATCTCCTGGCGATAAGCCACAACTCCAGCATAGATTATTTTCTTTGAGATTGACTGAATGTAAGCGCACAGGCGTCCAGTGAAGAAGATTAATAGAGAAAAATTTAGATTGCATTAACGATGGGGCAATTTTATTGCGAAGAGAAAGTTTACCAATCATCTGCCACGTATCTGAAGAAATATGGTTGATGACCTTATGTTCAAAATGCCGTATCCATTTATGTTGAGCAACCGTATGAGGGGCAGATGAAGCCGTAGATAAAAATGTATACATTTTTGATGCTACATGACCAGATTTCAACCAAATTTGAAAAAGAGTAATCGTAGAAGAATTAGGATGAAGACGTACTTTAGCAAGTGCCACCTTAATTTTAAGAAAAGTATAAAAATCTAAATTAGTTAAGGAAAATTGTTGAGCTAAAGATGAAAAAGGTAGAGGTTCATCATTAGGACCATAAAGATGTTTAACCAACGATATCCCTTTAGCCGCCCAATAGGAAATCAAGGAAGGATCAATATTAATTTTAATTTTAGAGTTCCGCCAAATAGACGACCATCTAGATTTATGAAGTGGAAGCGCCACCAACTTGTCCACCTTTCGAACCGCAGACAGAGTGTCTAAAATAATAGAGCAGGAAAAAGGAATAGATAGGGTAGACGCAGTGCAAAAAGATGCAGTCGGTAATGGAGAAGCCAACTCCTGCTCTATGAACAACCAGGAAGGCACATGGCTCACGGGACAAGAAAACCAAAGAGCACCTTGGGAAGCCAAAAAGGCCGTTTGGTATTTATCCCAGTCAGGCAGATTAACCCCTCCCATATCATAAGGCTTCCGTAAAAATTTATAAGCAATTCTCGCTCGTTTATCATTCCATAAAAACTTAGACGTCAAAACGTCAATTTCATGAAAAAAGGAATCTGAAAGTTTCATCGGAAGCATAGAGGATACAAAGTTAACAATGGGTGTAATCATCATTTTAAGAGTCTGAAGACGACCCCACCAAGAAATGTGTTTCGGTGACCAAGTATCTAAAAGACGGCAAATTTTAAGAAGAGTCTGGTTTTCATTATAGGCAATCGTGTCATATAAAGTAGAACAGAAATAAATACCCAAGTATTTTAAGTGTTTAGACTGCCATTTGAAGCCAGCAGAACCCATATGTGTGGGGAAGCAATAGGCATTCAAGGGAAACAACTCCGTTTTCTCTTTATTTAAGGTGTATCCAGAAACCTTTGAGAAAAGGGCAATCGTATCCGAGATAGCAGGTATAGCCACGGCAATATCGTCTGAAAAAATAAGGACGTCATCTGCGTATGCCGCAGTTTTAATGCAGTGAGGACCAAACGAAAAACCTTTAATATCCGGATTCAGCTCAATCAACCTAAGGAGAGGGTCAATGGATAACAAAAATAAAAGAGGGGATAAGGGACATCCCTGTCTGGTGCCCTGGCGAAGATTAAAAAAAGAAGACGTAGCACCATTAACTCGTACATTAGCTCTGGGCTGGGCGTATAAGGACATGACCATGTTAATAAAGGAGTCACCAAGATTATGTGCATATAAGACAGCCCGCAGAAATGGCCAAGAAACCTTATCAAAGGCCTTTTCAGCATCAAGCGCCAAGGCCGCAGCTGGGTGAGTAGAACGTTTGGCAGCTCCAAGAATGTGACAGAATGTGTGAATATTGTCACGTGCAAGACGGCCTTTCACGAAACCGGTTTGAGAGGAATGCACCAATGTAGGAATGAAGGATTCTAATCTCTTGGCCAAAATTTTAGCAAAGATCTTAGCTTCCATATTCAAAAGGGAAATGGGGCGAAAATTTTTGGGATCTGAATGGTCTTTTCCCTCTTTAGGGATCACCACAATCGTAGCATCCGCCGCCGTACCAGAAACAGAACCATTCTGAATAAAAGCATCAAACACAGACTGAAGCTTGGGAACAATCACAGGAAGAAAGGTTTTATAAAATAGAATAGGGTAACCATCAGGCCCTGGAGCTTTCCCCGAACGAATAGCCTTAATTGCGGAGGTAATTTCATCAGTAGTAATAGAGCCACCCAAAAGAGTAGTATCTTCCCGAGAAACCGATTTCGTAGGAACAGATTTTAAGAACTCTCGACATTGTTCAAATGAGGCCTGATCAGAAGGTGAGTACAAGTTATTGTAAAAATCACGAAAAACCTCAAGAATTTCCCCGGTCTGAAATTTTTTAACACCAAGACGATCAGTAATCGAAGAGATTTGGGAAGACTTAAAGGAAGAGTCTTGGAATTTCAACGTAGCTGCGAGCATCCTTCCAGCTCTATTTTTTAACAATAACCTTTTGGATTTCTGAGCTTGAACCCCAATATAAGCTCTCTTGGTAACTATAGTGTTGTATTTGTATTTGAGGAGCTTAATGGACTGTAGGCAAGATGTATCTTTAGTGTGACGAAAGGAAGATTCCAGATTTTTAATGTCGGTAGCGAGATCCGCAAGTTCTTTTTTAATATCAGCATTCCTTTTAGACATACATTTAATAGCCTGGCCTCGAAAAGTACATTTGAACGAGTCCCAAAGAACAATCGGGGAGGAAACTGATCCTTCATTCTCCAAAAAAAAAGTGTCAATCGCGCTAGAAAATTCATCAACCTGGGTAGTGTCATATAAAAGTTCTGTGTTTAACCTCCAAGACCTAGCTTTCGATTTGGGAGCAAAGGACAAGAGAGTAAAAGTAACCGCGGCATGATCAGAAATCAGAATAGGATGAATAATCGGAGAGGAGGAAGCAGGAACAAGGGAAGAATGAACTAGTAAGTAGTCAATACGAGAAAAGGTAGAGTGAGGTGAAGAAAAGAAGGAAAAATCACTACCAGTAGGATTATGAAGGCGCCATATGTCTTGCAGATGAGAAAGGGAACACATATTAAGCATTTGTTTATGGGATTTTGGAGGACGAAATTGAAAAGCTGAATTCCTATCAAGAATGGGATCCATCACCAAATTAAAATCTCCCCCAACAACGAGGTTACCAAAATGAGGCGTGTCATTCAATTTTTTGGCCACTGATTTCCAAAAGGCCGGATCATCCTTATTAGGGGCGTATTGTAACAGTATTAATTGAAACAGTAACACCAGGTGTAATCACAGTTGGAGTCTGGGCAATAGGTGGCGGGGCAATCTGTAATGCCTGAAATGGTCTCTCAATCTAAATTACACTCAGTTCAACAGGGGCAGTAGCCACTGTACGACTTGTAGTTGCACTGTTATTTGTGCTAATGGTGGGGGTAACTTAAAACGGTGGGCATGTGGCTAACATCTATTGCAAATATTTCAGCACCTGAATCACTATCTATCTCATCCTTCTAATCTTTTTCCTTTCTCTTATTCTTTTTCGATTTCTCTGGTTTCTTAGTGGTAATAGCTGAATACAGTCTAGTTCCCTCGACTACATCTTTTCTCCATCTTTGTTAAGCTTCATCTCATCGAGCATCTGCATAATAACCCACTGCTCTTCTAGTCTTTGTCTGGCATTTCTCTCTTTCTTTGTCACCTGTCACATTTTCCCACACGCTTAATGCTTCATATTCTGTGGGTCTAAATTGTGGCTCTCCTTTCATTTTTTAATAATTCTAAGGTTAAAAGTACCAGGTCTAGGAAAACTCAAGGGACCCACTTTTTCAGTAATCTTGCACCATTGACGAAGCCAAAAACATGTATATAAAAATCACAATTTTGTCATCATAACGTGCAGTTGTACCCTCAGGAGGTGCCGTCTTCGCCTTGCCATAACAGAATTGTAACATTACCTCTTACAAAGCTCTTAAATTCTTTAAAGCATTTCATGAGTGCCACTGAATCTAACAATTTATCAGTTCAGATATGCAATACAAGTTCAATGTTTTGATTCTGTTCCGTAAATGTCAAATCATCATCACATATCTTTATTTCAGCCAAAGCCATAAAAGATCCAATAAAATCTAACAATACAAATGTCCTTCTGCAATACTGTCACAATTTATATATTTGAAGACTTGTTAACAAATCTCAATGCAGTATTCACACAATTAACCTATCAAAGTGGGGCACTTTGTGTTGTCACCAACCAATCCCAGTGCAACAGTACACCAACCAACCAATCCCAGTACAACAATCTATGACTTACAATCTCACTCCTCGTAACAGTTCACCCTCCTTTATGATTTTTCTTGTATACACAATTCTAAAACTTTAAAAAATTTAAAATAAACAATCTTTCTCTGCTCCTCTTAAGAAATCAAAGGCATTCAACAATCGGAATCTTAAAGATTTCACACCTTCCAATTTTTTATACAAAAGATTTTCACATTCGCAAGTGATATCACAACCAGCACACAATCACCTTAATCCTTAGGATGGTCTTTCCCCATATTTTAGCATTGTGCCTACACATTTTACTGATTCTTTTTGTTTGATTTAGGATTCTGAGCGCTTTACCACTGCTAACCAGTACTAAAGTACATGTGCTTCGCCCCTAAATCTGATGATACTGGCGTATACTTGATTGGAATATGTGAGTAAGTCCCTTATTAAGCGGTTTACCATATACCCAGGTCCAGTATTCTAAATTCTAGTGGGCCTGCAGACCTACGTGGGCCACCTTCATAGGTATCCTTTCAAACCTGTCTCTGTCCTACCACTGCAGTGCCTATGTGTGAAGTTACTGCCGTTTCACTTGGCATTTAAAACTACTTGCCAAGCCTCAAACTTTCCTTTTATTACACTCAAGTCACCCCTAAGGTAGGCCCTATGTAACCCTAGGGGCATGGTGATATGTAATTAAATGGTAGGACATGTACCTTTATGTTTTACAAGTCCTGGTAGTGACAAATATCCTATTTCGTTTTTCACTACTGTGAGGCCTACTCTTTTCATAGGCTAGTATTGGGAATTCTGTAATAAACTTATAAGCTGTAATTGATGATCACACAGGTGTAACTTTTCCATGTTTCATATGTTTGGAATGGTAATGATAAATCCTCCTTACTGTTGAAGTTAAATTTAGCAATACTGTTCTCAAAGTGCCACTTTTAAGAATGTGAAAATTTCTATGTACTTACTATTCTGTGTGCCTGGTAGCCTGTCTCCAATACACATCTAGGGTGGGTGACAGCTACACTTTGTGCATAACCTCTAGACAGCCATAACAAAATAGATAGGTGTGTCTGTGTACCCATCTATATACATCTGCATTCTGATGGCCTTGCGAGGGCTGGATGGAAGGGAGAGGCTAACACTTCACTTGAATACGCAGTGTCCTGTCCTCACACAAAGGACTGATTACGCCCCACAGATAGTCTGGTAGACAGGACTGGGTTGAAAGGGATACCTGTGCACTTCAGAGAGCTGCTTTGAAGTCGCCCCCGCATCAAAGGCACTTTTGGCTATAAGTATTGGATCTCTGTCCACCTAAAATGAAACGCTATTGGACTTCTAACTGAAGCTTTGATGGAAGAACTGCAGTGCTGCTTAAAGGACTCAACTGAACTGCTGTACTGTATGTTGCCCTGCTGCTCTCTGACTCTGTTGAGAGAGAGCTGAACTCTGTCTTCACTCCAAGTGATCCTCAAGGGCTTGTTGGCTTGCCTTCTGCTGCTTGAGACTCAGGAATATCAAAGTCTACACCCATTCTCCTGTGGCTGGCTCACTGGAAGTGGCCTAGATGCTTGCAATACTCTGGCTGCATGTACCTGAACTAGTGCATCAACCCGGTTGCGGGAGTAAAATTAGTGCATCACATTGGAACTAAAGTTTTGCCTTGATTAACCCTTGTGTTTCGAACAGGCATTCACACTGCCTGCATCACATTCGGTGATTGTTGTTCACTTAACACTAAAATCGTATGTATTGCTTTTTCTAGATGTAGTTCTGGCTCACAGAATCGGGTTCCACTCTCAGCAGACTGGTACTTCATTCACTCCAGTGCATGCTGATCCAAAGGTACGCACCGCTTCCTCCATATCCATTAACAATTACCGAGCTAGTCCTATCTTATTCTTTTCTTATCTTGAATTCGCTTTATTACAGAATCCAACCCAATGGTGGATTTATCTTCAAAAATCATTTCCCTTAAGAACTAGAGGTGGTACCCAACACCATGACTACTAGTAGGTCATCTTGACCATCAGTTTCTTATTACTCCCTCCTTTGAAACACACTCCACTCACTCTTCAACTAATTGTGTCCATATAGGCTGTCCACACCCCTGTCCTTAAGAAGACCAGCAGTGATGTTGTTTCATTAAGGCACATTCTTGGGTCGACACGTCAACGCATCTTCACAATCCATAGCGTACATTCTCCACCCCTAAAAAGGAAAAGGACCCAGAGGAGGGCTGGTGGAGATGTGTTTACCTAGGAATGGATGTCAATTGATGTCAATTGATTCATAAATCTTATATGTTGTTTTTAAACAATTGCACTGTATATATTGCATTCACTTAACCACCTTGTCATTTTAAGGTCACTTATTCACTTACAAGTCACACTTTCTTCTTTTCCATTATGATCTTGTTCCTGTGACAGCCTTGCACATACAAAAAAGAAAAAAAAGTATAACATAGTAATCTTGATTAATTTCGTTTTGTGTGTTTCGTTCTATATTTCTACATATTAAGTATGGAATGCTAATAAATTGTCCACCTGACAGAACCATTTGTAGTGCATTGTCTAGACGCCCAGGTTCTGAGGGACACCGGGTCAACCCCATACAATTTTTGTAGAACTTTGCAGGGCAAGAACAGCAAATTATTACACACTGCAGGGAGCTACACAAGTACACAAGGAATTTCACATACTCCTGGCCACCTGAAGGCACCTTTCACTGTACTATACTAGATCATGCTGCCACTTTCCTAAAGGCTAAATACACAGGCAGCAAGCTATAAAAGTACAAAGATACCTCAACATTGTGGTGCATGTTTAAAGATAATACCAGCCATTTACAAAACCAACACGAGTTCCTACTGCCCCACCTATGTACCATGTGAGCAGCATGTACCCTACTCTCTCACACATAACTCCAACTTCAAATGACATGCCACAGGCTACCATGATATACCAGAGGACTCTCTTCCAACAACTCCTCTAACAAAACAAGACATATCAGATCATTTGCGTAGACAACAACACGTTAGTAGCCCGAGGCCATTGATAGATGTTGTAGCACAAGGTATAGGGGGTCAAATTGAGGCACAGTCCACAATGAAACTTACACCAGCCCAAACTAATATTGTAAAACAAACAGAAGTAGATGAAGACTGTGACGCCACCTTCTAGACATCAGATGCCCCGACCCACAACATGCACCCTGGCTCCCTCATTTCTCTCACCAATAAACAGCAACATCTCCTGAGCCAACATCACGACTCGAGCAGTTGTCATTCTACAATGCCTCGTCTCTGCATGAGGGCAGGGCAGCCTTCCTGGACCGCTGGGCTACAGCCTGGCAATCCGGGAGCTGGGAAAATTATATTTCAGGCCCATCTGCCATTTCAAACATGAACAAATGGAGACAAACATCTAACTTAAGCAAAAGTACTGACAGCCTACCCATCAAAGATTTTAAGAATGACATGCCATGCCGCGAGGGATGCAGTCACCCAGACCCAATGACAACCTCACCCGTGTCCACCATCTATCAATAAAGGTAGAACAGATGGCCCAAACACTTAGCAAACTGCTTTAAAAGGTAGACAACACATCAATTCTAGAAAATGTCAGCACAAATGCCCCTCCATATGCACCACCGTGGCACAGTCTCCCAGTCAGAAAATATCTGAAAGAGAATCGCAAACTCACAATGTCACTACTTCAGGTGTGCCCATTGCAGTCACTACGAATGACCATGACCACCCCTCTGCTCAAGCAAACAATGACACGCCTTATGCCCGCCGGCACCTTCACAGACAGTAGCATCTAGAATGACACAAACTGTAGACCCACCATCTGAGTCTACATATTGCTTCCTACATACCACTTCTGGCAGATTACACCCAGACCAAACTGATTCCGCCATTAAGAAAACTGAGTGTAACTGCAACAAATAATGGACGAAATGCTGAAGGATTCAAACATTCTCCCCAGTCAAGAGATCTGGGTTAAATCCATCGTTCTTTTGCCCACTATGCCACCCGAGTTTGGACCCAGCCATATGCAAATCAGTCTTGACCCTGTGCCTCATGGGAACAGTCCAGACCGAACTGCCAATCCAGGTCCTCCCTGGACTGGAAACAAGCATCCTGGGACCGGTTTTGGGGTATGTCACCCTTCATCAGCCTGGCTAGCTTCAATCCAGTGACACAGTGAGCAAGGGGGAAAACAGGGAGCTGAACAACTACACAAGGAATTTCACATACCCTTGGCCACCTGAAGGCACATTTGATTGTACTATACTAGATCATGCTGCCACTTTCTTAAAGGGTAAATATACAGGCAACAAGTTTTAAAAGCACAGATACCCTAACATTGTGGTGCATTTTTAAAGATAATACCCAGCCATCTACAAACCAACACTTGTGCCTACGGCCCAACCTATGTCCCAAGTAAGCAGCTTGTACCCTACTCTCTCGCACATAACTACAACTTCAAATGACATGCCACTGACTACCATGATATACCAGAGAACTCTCTTCCACTACCTCCCCTAACAAAACAAGGTATATCAGATCCTTTGCGTACACAACAATACGTTACCAGCCCGAGGACATTGATAGATGTTGTAGCCCAAGGTATAGGAGGTCAAATTGAGGCACAGTCCACACTGAAATTTACACTAGCCCAAACTAATATTACAAAGCAAACAGAAATAGATGAAGACTGTGATGCCACCTCCCAGACATCACATGCACCGACCCACAACAGGCACCCTGGCTCCCAAATTTCCCTCACTGATGAACAGCAACATCTCCCGAGCCAACATCACAACTCCCATGAGCAGTTGTCATTCTGCAATGCCTCGTCTCAGCACTAGGGCAGGGCAGTCTTCCTGGACCGCTCGGCTACACCCCAGCGGTCCAGGAGCTGGGGAAATTATATTTCAGGCCCATCTGCCCTTTCAAACATGAACAAATGGAGACAAACATCTAACTTAAGCAAAAGTACTGATAGCCTGCCCATCAAAGATTTTTAGAATGACATGCCATGTTGCGAGAGATGCAGTCATCCAGCCCCAATGACGACCTCACCCGAGTCCGCCATCTATCAATAAAGGTAGAATAGATGGCTGAAACGCTTAGCAAACTGCTTTATAAGGTAGACAACACGTCAATTGTAGAAAATGTCAGCACACAAATGCCCCTCCATATGCACCACCACTGGCACAGTCTCCCAGCCAGAAAATATCTGAAAGTGAATCGCAAAATCACAATGTCACTACTTCAGATGTGCCCCTTACGGTCTCTACAACTGACCACAATCACCCCTCCGCTCAAGCAAATGACAACACTCCTTATGGCCGCCGGCACCTTCACAGACAGTAGCATCAACTTTGACACAAACTGTAGTCCCACCATCTGAGTCTAAAAATGACTTCCTACATGTCACTTCTGGGTGGTTTCATCCAGACTAAACTGATCCACACATGGGCGACCCTCACCCGACGACATATTTTATGATGATTCAGGGACCGCCCTGATACGGTCCACTAGGCAGAGATACATAGAGATACAATCCAGATAAATGATGCTAAGCAAACAAACAGCATTACAAAGTAAAGACCTAACTCCAAATTAAATAGTTACCTGAGGGGAGGTCACTGACTTCCATGTCTACACATTCACTGATGATTTGGCGGATTGTAAGGAAAGACTTGCACCACAGATGATTCCATGGCCACAAGATGAATCATTTGATCTACAGGACATGGCAACTTCAGAGAACTGTATCTTGCATGGGGAGGGAGATGAAGACTGGGACTACCCTTACATGAGGGCAAGCTTGAATGTCTGGCAGAAATATTAAAGCAAATACATTTGATCTCACCTCACCCACAGCAACAAATACCCCAGTGACCCACCAGATGTCCTACTGTTCAAAAGCCCAAGCACTGCCCCACAATATGTCCCATGGCTCCAAATGGTCAAAGACAGACTGAAAAAATAACTCCTGCCCCTAACAGAGGGTGCTCATAGATGAATAGCTGCCTTAGAAAAACATACAGCTGGTGTCACCCTAGCGATAGGTCATAGTAAAAGCCTACTCATCTACCTGATTGGAGAAGAAGTAGAAGACATACTAAAAGTAGAAATACCACAACTAATGGTAACTGAAACAAAATATGATGGTGCCCCGTTTAACAAGATGCGCACCACCATATGGTCACAGTTATGCCATGTGTTTTCTGATATCCCAGACATTGGATCCCTCATGTCACAGACAATGCAACTACATGAGGATCCTACCCAATACATCGCCCGACTGAAGGAAAACTGGCATCAAGAATTAGGGGAGAAATGGAATGCAACAGGAGGGAACTCTAGATTATTGTATCACACAGTAAGAAAATGATTGCCCATAGAGGTGAAGGAAAACCTACCATGGCCTGAGATCCAAGACCACATCATTAATTTCTGTAAAAAGAAGCAAGAGCAGGATAGGAATAGGTAGGTAGCAATTGAAAATGCCGCTGCCAAGCTAGTCCAATAGAAGCTTAATAAGAAAAAAGATGCACCTGACACCGTCATGCTCACAGTGCCAGTTAACCAGATGACTGCCATTGCAGGGTTCTCCAAACTGCACTAAGTGCACTATCAGGGAACACACAGGCTGTTGTACCTTACATTCAGCCATAGCCCTCGTACAACAATGAGTCACAACTGCCATAGAACGACGACAGCAAAACAAGGCAAGAAACACAGGAATGCAGGGCAGGGGAGGAGGGCTTGGACAAGCAAGGATCGGAGAGCACTGTGGGCCTCTATTATACCACTATTGTCAGACACCTGGACACTATAAAAAGGACTGTCATTCTAGAATGCCGAATAAAAGAAGGGCAATAGTTACAAGACCACTACAACGGAACAATGCCCAGCCTCCACAGCCCGAGTGATACAACCCCAAATAATTTACTCCTACTTGCCTCCCATACAACAACAGCCCATGCAGCAAACAATGCCACTCCTCCAGGCACCTGCAGTAGCCCAACTGGTGTCTATCCAGCAAGGACATGCACCTATACAACAACAACAGACACCCACGTACCAGATGATGCCTCAACCACCAACATTTTAAACAACATCACAACAACCTCAAGGGGGAATGGTGATTCTTTTCAGCAAAACATTTGCGCATGCCACCATTCAGCAATACCAAGCAGGAGGGTATATTTGTTAGGATACCCCACAGACAACTCTTGTGTGCCTAGTTCAGTTATGTGTGACCAATGGTGAGGAGGACGATACCCAACAGACAACTCTTGTGTGCCTAGTTCAGTTATGTATGACCAATGGTGAGGAGGACCTCATTGTCTTTGTCACGATAAACAACAAACCTTACAGCTTTCTTATTGACACAGGTGTTACTTACTCCTGTAGCACAGGAGAAACACTGCCCATTTCAGATCAGATAGAAGACACAAAGGAATTCTCCGGGGAAAAAGCTAGGGTCCCTTTCACCAAGCCAGTACCAATAGAGATATGAGGTCGCCAAATAGAGCAAAGACTGCTCTGCACACCACGTTCTCCTTTGAATCTCCTGGGACATGACCTCATGGCAAAACTCAACATGACCATCTACTTTAATGAAGACGGTACTATGACCAGCTCACCTCCAGGCAAACCTTGGGCCAGGATGATGGCAGTGACTGTGGAATCCTCCTTGGGCGATCAGATCAGTGCCCGCCCTGTGGATGAACAAGCGTTCTCTGCTGTGGTACACATCATTGTTGCCACAACACCAGAACTGAAGGGCCGTACTGTCCAGCTACTGAAAGAGTTTCTCTTTCAGTGAGTCACAGGATTCCCGAATACCCAACAAACAAATGATCTTAGATATGCAAAGTCTTGTAATAGTGCCCTCTAAGCATTCCATGACAGTGGCCACACCTGAGCCTGTGCCATTTTCATCAAACGAGGCAGGTCAGTGAGGGATATTTTGAATGGCCAACTGTTTGGTCCTCCTGAAGACTATTCGAAACAGACATTATCTATGAATACACAATTCCCTTCTCAGTGACAGTAGAAGTAAGAACGATGTGAGCCACGTGCGCTCTGCTGTCCCATTCAGATTAACTCTGAAGCAAGGTGCTATACTCCCAAGAATGTGCCAGTATCCCCATCTAAGGAAGTAGAGGAGGGTATTGCCCCACCATACAAGCATTACTGGATCAGGGAATCACATATCCCTGCACACCCCCCTGCAACACCTGTCTGTTTCCTGTGCAAAAGCCAAAGACTAATCAGTGGCGTTTAGAACATGACCTATGACTCCTTAATGATATTGTCATACCACAATTACCAATTGTCTCAGACCCATCATGATTCGCACAAACATTACCCCTGACACTAAATACTTCTCTGTCATTGACCTGAATAATGCCTTCTTTAGTGTCCCACTACATCCAGACAACCATTATTGAACAGCTCTTAGTTTCCACGGTGCCCAGATGTCTTATTCCACGTTGCCCCAGGGGTATTGTGAGTCCACAAGTGTTTTCAACAGAGTTGTGAAAGCCGATTTGTCTAACTTTCAATGTGACAGTACCCTGTTACAATATGTTGATGACATTCTGATTTGCAGTCCCACAGAACAACAATGCAGAAAGGACAGTATTGCCCTATTGGCCACCTTAGCCCAGAGAGGATACAAAGTAGATAAAGGGAAGCTCCAATACTGCCAGGAAGAAGTGCACTGTCTGGGCAATTACTCTCAGCCACAGGTACCCCAGATCAAATTGAAAGATTAAATGCATACCTGAACCACAAACAGTGAAAGAAATGCAGAAAGGTCTGGGTTTGGTCAACCATGTCCCTCAATGGGTATTTCATTACCTCTATATAGCACAAAAAATAGGGAGGGAGTCCAAGGGAAACATTTTAAAGACCTGCAAGGATACTATCCCCAGAAAATTAAGAATCAACAGAAACAATTCCTTGGGTCTACAATTGCAACATGAGCATGAAGAGTAACAGACCAAAGTCTCACATGATCTAACTGTGGGAGAAATCCCTTTCAGGACGAAATTCCGCACCTAGCAAAGTTGGCATGCTTCATCATCTGGGATTCTCCTCTAAGTGGGAGAACCAAGTCCCACCAATGGCTGCGACTTCCTCTCTACGAGGAAGGAGCTCAGGGATGTTTTTGGTATTCCTACTCTATTGAGGATATACTAAATGCAACAGATGAGAGATGCTAGGAGAATAATGGTGAGGGTGCAGCGCAACAAAAAGTTATCAAACTGTGAAGGTGGTGAAGTTAAAACTACCTAGAAGCAACAAAACAATTTTTAATAACTTGCTCCTACTGACAGGATTAAAAAAAGCAGTATGGATTTAAAGTGCTTAGTGTTAGACGAAAAGGTCTACATGTTTCAGCCAAGTTAACCCAAGAGGTGTCAAGGCTTTCCTCAGGACCTAAGAAATGCTGCTGCCAATGATAATTTGTCGAATATCAAACCAGTAATCCTGCCATTTTCATTTTTCAGATTTACTGGTTGTCACCAAAGTGTATGGATAAGTGACCTCACCTCAACCTGGCAACAGCTCAGGGAAGGGTGCCCGCTCTCTCCATCGGTATCCCGACTCAGTACTTGACTCGGTCTCAAGTACCGAGACCGAGTCAACATACCACATAAAGAGGTTCCGAGAGCGTCATAGCCAGGCAACTAAGAACATGATATCTCGCTACGGAATTAAGGTAATGTTTGGTGTAAGAGGCAAGTAGTTCAGCTGTGTAATTGCTCATACAGCAACATTTTTAAAGAGGGTTGTATTTACTATAGGTTGCAAGGTTATGAAGCAGATATTCGGAAGCAAATAAGAAACATTTGAGTGCATTGGAATTGACTCCCAGTAAGTTTCTGACACTTGGATTAGTTGCTGTTGACTAATTTCACATTTCCAAAAGTGCATGAATTTATTTCGTACACACGAATAACACAATAATAACAACACAAAATTACACGCAGGTAACAACAACAGTATAGTTTGCACGGATCAGTTTCATACATTGGCCATATCAATTTCACTAGATAACGTTCAGAGTGCGCACAGCACCACCGTTTGAGTGTGTCAAGTTGTTCACCACATGGGTGACATTTGAGTAAACAAAAAACATAGGTATCCTCCCTGAGGTACTAATAAAATTGCATATTTTATGATTTATTTGACAACTCCCCTGAAGAAGGGATTTGAACATCCCGAAATGCATTGGGAATGGAATATTCTTGTGAGAATCAACTAT
Organism: Lissotriton helveticus; assembly: GCF_964261635.1. NCBI lineage: Eukaryota > Metazoa > Chordata > Amphibia > Caudata > Salamandridae > Lissotriton > Lissotriton helveticus. The sequence goes on along the minus strand of NC_136059.1, from coordinate 1,957,082,055 downwards.
TGTGAAATGTGAAATATCACAAAATTTCATATTATTTCTTTGTAAACTGTTGATTTTGAAGTTCTTGACCATACAACATAAATGTGCATGTAAAGATGAAATTTTGTATATATTTTGTCTGCAATAAACTGAAGCAAGAAGTATTGACAAACTTGGTAATAAGTGTTTATAAAAACTGAGATTTAAGGTGTAAAGTTAATTGAATTCAGTGATTAATATTTACTACAAGCAGTGCAGAGGGGGGCAAGTGCATCTTCAATTGCTATTATTTACATTGTTGTACTATGAGGCAGGCTACCTCATGCCCAACCAGCATGCTAAAATAAGTGGGACTTTCAAATACCAGGCAACTTTCAGCCAATATGTGTTGATAAATTGGAGTGCGCATCTACCTACAATCAAAATTTCACTCGGGCCATATTGTATAGTTGCTGCACCCACCATCTTCAAAAATGTCGTTTGATTCTATTTCAAGCATGACGGACAATCGGGCTGACACCAAGACCTACACTCAAGCCCAAGCAACAGATATATACGCATTGACTGGACACACCCAGGCATTTAATACACTGGGAGAATCCGTTACACATCAACTAAGACAACTTGAATTTTTATATCGAAGAGTGCTAAATCAAAAATTACATGCATCAACTCTAATACTGTACCACAAAGTACAGAGAATACCAAGGGGCCTACACTTACCCATCAAACCTATGTTGTACAGATTTCCATTCAACGAACAAATTATGGAAAAATGGTATGCCATTTTAAAGAAATGCTCCTTGGATTTGATATTACTTTTAGTGGAAGAGCTGTCTAAATCAATAAGGGAACTAGAAGAAGAGAGCAACACCATAAAAACATACTTGAGTTCTCGTTGTGAAACAGAATATTGGAACATCACTCTCAAACATTTAAATGAGAAACTAGATAGATATGGCAAAGAGACTCAGGAAAGCAAACTTCGCAAATACAAACAAGATACAATCGACTACAAATTAAATGAAGTGTACACCTGGGCGGAAGTGTACGCCCAGAGTAAACCCAGCTACAAACCAGCAACTTCATCGTAGGAAAGTATAGTATCGGATCATGGATTGGCAGCTAATAGACAACCTCTAGCAACATAATCCGACCTACAACCTCAACTAGAGACCCAGGTACATCAGGGATGCAGAATGTCCAACAGACGATTTTTTTAGAGGCAGGACAGACCACCAGGTTTGGGTCATCAAAAAAAATCTGTAGAGGACAGAGAAAAGGACACCATAAGCAAGAATCTGTGCAGCAAAACGAAACCCTGATCATCAATATTTCATCCAAAACTCTAAATAAACATCAGATTAGAGTTCTCAACAAAGGCACATCCTTTGTACTGACCTACCATACCAACAGAATGGAATTGGACATAGCAGTCTTTAAATTCATGCGCAATTTATGATTACACCATTACTTTACCAACATTTACCAACATTATCTCAAGTATCCAATGATTCTAAGGAACCTACAACTCCAGAATACAAGGAATTTAAACCGAACAGTACTTACATGGCTCCAATTTCCCACAAAGTACCCGACGTCTTTGAAGTTTTAGTTAAAAAAGATCTGGCAGCCATGAATTTACAACCAAAGATTACATCCAACTTTACTAAATATGATCAAAAGATCCTGCAAAGTTTATCCCGGGATCACTCACTCACATTTCAAATGTCAGAGAAGGGTGGCGCATTAGTTACTATGGACACCATCTTCTATGTTATGTTATGTTAGCTGGTATTTATAGAGCGCACAGCTACTCCAGGTAGTGTTCCGGCGCTATGAATGCAGCATAACACAAGCCCAAGTACACCAAAGCAGAACCCGGCCAAATCTAGTGTTGAAAAAGCCATCTTTTTCGTTTCCTCCTGAAGGTGAGGAGAACCTGCACCTGTCTGAGAGAAAGGGGCAGGCTATTCCAAAGGCGAGAGGCCACCACTTGAAATGATCTGCCCCCTAACCGGGAATGCAGGAGTGTTGGGGCAGTGGTCAGAAACTGAGTAGAAGACTTTAAGGTTCATTGTGGTATATAGTGCTGGAACCTTTCCCCAAGATATGGTACCCCTATCTTATGGAAGGCTTTAAAGACCAAAACTAACTACTCTTTGAAAGTACAAGAACATGTCATGGACACTTCAATGTACCTTTTGCTGGAACAAGATCCCACTATCGACATAAAAAAAAACTTAAATTAATGATTTTGATAACGCAAGGGAATAGGAATGGATTTCTGATAACACCTATAGATTCTTAAACACACTCTATCCCAGACGCCCCAGGCTATACATGTTACCTAAAGTGCACAAAAATTTGGTGTATCCACCTTTTAGACCGATTGTATCAGGGTGCGGATCTCTTGTTGAGCTTTGGGCAAATATGTCGACAATTTTCTACAATCTTTTGTCCAACAATGGAAAACATATATCAAGGATACCACCCATTTCTTGCAACTCTTGCAAGAACTGAACTATGAGCATCAAACTGATTGGATTGTGTGTACCATTTATGTACCAGCATTGTACACCTTCCCCCCCTTGCAGAGGGCATTGAAGCTTGTGAATGGGCATTACTAACACAAGCACCATTAGCAGCCAAAAAAGTGGGTTTGTTCTTGAACTATTACAATTTTGTTTACAGCATAGTTATTTTCAATGCAATGATCAGTTTTTTCTCCCGATCAGTGGAACATCAGTGGGTTTTGCTGGTGCTCCAGCATATGCGAACACCTTTATGTCAAAATTTGAAGATCATATATTGAACGACGTTGATTGGAAAGACACATTGAATTTTTACTGTCGTTTCATGGATGATATTTTCCTGATCTGGAATAATACCCAGGAGAAATTAGTAACAAAAATTGCCGAAATGAATACCAAAAAGAACCGGATTCAATTCACCTATCAAACAAGCACCACACAAATTCCATTTTTGGATGTACTTATTGTCAAAACCAGAGAGTCTTTGGATACCTCAGTTTAGCACAAAAAGACAGACGCAACAATTTGCTTCTGTACACCAGCTTTCACTCTTCAAATCAAATTCGGAATTTACCTTTCTCCCAAATTCTGAGGACCAAAAGAATATCATCAACATGGCATGATTTCTTGACGTCTCTTCAACAACAAGCGATAAAATTTCGACAAAGAGGGTATCCCAATATCAACAATGCCATGGTGAGAACGGATGCCATCCAAAGACAAGACTTACTAAAGAGTAGGCAGGAGGTTACCCAAAATCGGATGGTGTTTGTATTAAAATACTCTACCAAATCACTGGCCATTAAAAAAGTTATCATGCATTGCTGGGAACTTCTACAACACGAGTTTGATTTCAATGAGTTGTTTATACAAAAGCCACTTTTTGCTTACAGACGCAGTTACAACCTTAAAGAATTGTTATCCAGTACCAAATTTCAAATCAATCTGACGGAAGGATAACCAACAAGTAAGGGCATGAGAAAATGCCACAACTGTGTGCACTGTTATAACATCATTACAGGGGGCACTATAGTGCATCCACACTCAGGCAAATCTATTAAACTCCGTCATAACACCGATTGCAACTCAACTTTTGTGATCTATGCCATCAAATGCCCTTGCGGCTTGATGTATATTGGGAAAACTGAGCGAAAAGTAAAAATAAGAATTACAGAACACAAAAGCTTAATTTGCAATACAAAATCCCCATTCTAACTTGGCAACTCATTGGGCAGATATCATCAGAGAAAGATAATGCAAAACTCTAGTCTCAACGAGAAATATGGTGGATCAAGAAGTTCAATACCATGATGGCATCAGGATTAAATGACAAATTAGATATGAGCTGTTACCAGTAATCATTATACACCACAGCATATAAATTGATCGAGTTCAGGTAACTCCTTAATCAATGATCTTAAACCAACATTGATATGTCCTTACGGGTTAATACACACAAATAATAAATAGACAGCAACAGATTCTTATACACTACACAGTCATAACTTGCTCGGAGACATACAAGCATGCCACACCCTATCAGTTCAACATACAGTTGGTTGCTTGAGGCTTCATCTCTTATAACTTATTCTTGATAAATTCTGTTTGCAAGCAGTCAAGTCATTTTTTGAGTTCTTCTCAGGAGCTTTGGTTCATGAATTATTGTATGACACTCAACATAGTAATCTCAAAGTCAAGAGACACATATCATTATCAAGAAGACTTGTTTTTCACGACAGTTTAGTTACAGGGTACAGACCACCAGGTCCTGATCAGAAACTCGGTTAAAGGTTAATGTATGTTAAGGCTTACAAGCCACAGATATGGCAATTTTCTTTATTTGTCAGAGCATCATAGTCGTTTCAAAATGGCCACTCCGTTTCACTAGCATTGATAAGCTAGTTGTTTATTCAGTCATATGTCTATGTTGATTGCGACAAGCATTTGAGGCGGCAGAGAAACACCGGATGGTTGTCTCTCAAAACGCAGATAGAAGTTTGCTACATGTCACGGTGTTTCGCAAATAATAGTGGGTGAGTTGTTAAGACCACAAAATAGACTTTTTTCATTTGTACTGTGGATGTTGCATGCGTTCTCTGCTGCGGAATGACCGGGTGCTTTTGTGTTTGGCATTGTTTGAATACCACGTAAAGAGGTTCCGAAAGCGTCATAGCCAGGCAACTAAGAACTTGATATCTCGCAACAGAGTTAAGGTAATTTTTGGTGTAAGAGTCAAGTAGTTCAGCCGTGTATTGCTCATACTGCAACATTTTTAATGAGTGTCGTGTTTACAATAGGTTGCAAGGTTAAGAAGCAGGTATTCAGAAGCAAATAATATATGTTCGAGTGAATTGGAAATGACTCCCAGTTAGTTTCTGACACTTGGATTAGTTGCTGTTGACTAATTCCCACATTGCTGCAAGTGCATGCATTTCTTTCTTACACACAAGAAGCACAATAATAACAACACAAGATCAGTAGCGGCTCGTAGTGGGAGTGCTTCTGGGTGATAGGGCGGTGGCTACGGAATACAGCCGAAAAGAGGTAAGTAAATAAATAAATAGAAAGAATTTCGTTTCGCGCGCTGCATCGGATTTGGCAATGCAGCGCATGCAGCGAAATTTGTTTTATTTATTTACTTACCTCTGTTCGGCCATATGCCGTAGTTTACTACACCCACCCTGCTCCTACCCCGCCCCACCTCACCATCCCGCAGCACTCCCACTATGAGCCGCTACTGCACAGAATAACACCCAGCTAAAAAAACAGTATAGTTTGCATGGGCAATATCAATTTCACTAGATAATGTTCAGAGTGCAAACAGCACCACGGTTGGAGTGTGCCAAGTTGTTTGCCTGATGGGTGACATTTGAGTAAACAAACAACATAGGTATCCTCCCTGAGTTACTAATAAAAATTCCTATTTTATGATTTCTTTGACAGCTCCCCTGAAGAAGGGATTTGCACATCCCAAAATGCATTGGGAACGGAATATCTTGTGAGAGTCAACTATTGTGAAATGTGAAATATCACAAAATTACATATTATGATTTCTTTGTAATCTGTTGATTTTGACGTTCTTGACCATGCAAGATAAATGTGCATGTAATGATGAAATGTTGTATATATTTTGTCTGCAATAAACCGAAGCAAGAAGTATTTACAACCTTGGTTATAAATGTTCATAAAAACTGAAATTTAAGGTGTACATTAAATTGAATTCAGTGATTAACAGTTACTACAAGCAGTGCGGAGGGGGGACAAGTGCATCTTCACTTGCAATTATTTACATTGTTAGACATGCTTACTGCCATGGAAGGCGGTGTATGCCACCGAATTTGGAATTTGTGCTGCACATTCATGTAGGCAAACGATGAACAAAATGGCTCCATCACCAAGGCAAATGAGGACATGAACAATATAGAAAAGAAAATGATTGCTGAAGGAGGTACCACGGCAGACACAGCCACTGATTGGTTGAACTTTAGCTGGAGCCTTTGTTGCTGTCTGCCATTCCAAAATGTATGTTGCTGGTTTTCAGTGTGCTGTTGATCCTCTGTTGCACCATACAGATGTTCTGTCATTGTGCTAAGAACACTGGTAGTAAATTGGTAGTTATGAACTATGCAGGGACAGTAAGCTCCAGAAAGCCTGTGTACAAGAGGAAATGTAGAATGAGGAATTGACATGATTCAGCGCTCCTATAAATTGTGAGCTCACACCACCTGTATTCATTCACTCACTATCATTACCCAGTACCAGGTTGGCTGCTTCCAGCCACCACCAATGAATACTAACTAAGGAAAGACATCAATTTAATTACCCCGTCGCCTACACCCTACACATCCCTTGTTGACATACCTGAAGAAGAGTATATAGAGTTAAGGAAGCAGCAAGAGGGTGAATGTTCCTATGTGAATGACACCCCTTGGATACCTCAACTGGGAACAGGGCCTGCAAAGTATGCAATAAGAGATTTGTTCAAGAATGAACAAGAGAAGGGAAATGAAGCAGGGTCTAATTTTACAACATAATGCCCCAGGCCTATTCTGTCCACACCTGAAGACCTCTGCCAAGCCCCAGACAGGGGTATGCTACATTGTTCACACTACCCTAAGTGTCTGCCCTTTTGAAACCTCAGATGAATCTCTCCTGTGAAGGCCAATAACCTCAGGTCACTGCCTTACTGATAAACAAGTCCCCTGAACCCTGTCCTCTGTGCTCACATCTTCATGTAAAATGAGACCATGAATAGATAAACAGGTTACATCAGCCATCATCCATCCAGAAGAACAAGATGGGCTAAGAGTAGAGGTGGGGGCCAACCACAACTTTGCACCTGATGTTTTGCTAACTTTTGAAACTAAGACAGCTACAAAGATCAAAATGACCATATCCTTTGATAAACTTCTGTACCTTTTGTAACTTCTGCTTTCTTTTGTTCCAAGAAGTAACATAAGTTGTTTTTTGATAACTCGCCCAGCTCTTTGTTATGTTCTGAGGTCAAACACCTGCTAATGTTTTAATTCTGAGGTCATCAGTTCCTCATTTCAAATGTATAAAAGGACTAACCACTAACCAACATGTTGATCACATCATACAGTGTCTTTCACAGAGAGGTGATCTCAATTAGCTGATTGATTTACTGATATTTCATTACTAGATAAGGTTGGACTGTCTCGTTGTATTTTGCTATTCAATTTCTCTCTCTCTCTCTGAATTACCGTGATTTAACTTTTGCCTGATTGCATGTTTTTGTTCTTGATTAATGATTTGTCTTTGACACTTGTTACTTACTTGTTTGAATAAAGTGCCACTCCTGACTCGATCCCTGATTCTCAGAGTGTATCTTGTTATTTCAGATGAGACATCAGATGTCAGTTCCTGCTGGTAAAATACCACACTCTAACAAGAGCTTTTTCCTTCTATTTGAAGCAAACATTCATTACGTGATGTAATAGAGGGACTAAAATTGCCCACAGGAAATGTCCCACTTTTCAAAATTATATTAGGCACCCCAGGGCAAATCTAAATACAAAATGTGATATGTTTGAAGCATATATTGGGCTACAAAATCTAGAGGGTCAACACGTTTCTTGGTCTGACTTTCCTGAATTCCTTCAGATCCCATAAAATCCTGCCACTAATCCCTAGACTGAATGGTTAGTTCCCAGTAAAGAATGTGAACAGCATTGATACCATGTGTACACTCATTAATTACCCTTCTCCATACTTACTGAGTTAACGGCTGCAGTCGGTTGAACATTGTCTGGTGTGCAGATCATCTTTAGACCAGAGTTCAAGCCAGTGGAGTGGTGTGGCTCACTGGTTAGAGGCGGCAAACCCGAAACAGAGAACGGCCCAGGACCAGGGTTCAATTCCCGACGCGGCAGGGTCGTGGACCAGGGTCAGCGGACTCGATAATTCTCGTCTCGGTGCCTACTCTAACCAGGGATCACACTCGGCAACTCTGGGCATTAGCTTGCCTCATCTCTACAACGGCCCCCCACATACGCCGGGGATGCCTGGTTTCACCTTGGAGATACCCAGTAGGGACCATCTCACAGGGATAGCCAGGACGGGTTCCCCAGCAGTCTACAGCGCCAGGACGCCTCAGGGCAGCAGTGCGCTTTACAAGACACATACATACCCCTTAGACAATGACGTGTTTCATGAGTCTCAGCAGTAGATGGACTCCATGGGACCCAGCCGGCGGCATCGCCTACTTCCTGGTGCCCGAAATACCTACATGGCCAGGTTATGGATATGATTTTTCAAGAGAAGTTGAAGTTTGTTCCCTGATAACTGTTCTCCCTCCCTTATGTGGATGATTCATTATGGATTAGTCTAAGTCGTTAACAGGCAGTTCAGGGTGTGATGAAGAAGGCTTTTGAATCCCATGTGTTTTTTCTGTGTATTTCTCTGCACATGGGGTCCCTTCCCAACATGTAATGCCATAAAGGTCTTGGTTCTTGACCTGTGGGTTTCTGATGACTTTGCCATATTTTACACTGGCTATTAACCTCTGCATCTTGGGCTTTTCAACTATACATTCAGATTGACAACCGCTGCTTTCAGATTGCCCATCCTCCAGCTTGGCCTTTCATTGACTACTTTGAGTGGTTATGTTGGTATATTGGCCAGAAGCATCAAGAGTGTTCATGGCATTAGAGAAAAGATGGCCTAAGCCCTTTTTAATAGTGGAGATTGGAGCTTGGTGGTTTAATTTTGAAAGTTGGAATTGTCTATACTGCTCAGGGATCATTAAGGAGCTGAGATAGGTAGTTTCATGTTGCTGTTGAAGAAGGTAATAAGAGTGCTTGCAGAGGATTTGTGCTGAAAAGCCAGATCTTTTGCTGGAGATGAGATTCCAACTCTGTGAGGCAGGAAGTTTGATTATTTAGATGCACCTTAAAGAGCCCTAATTATCAGGTACCTCTGCTGCATATTTGTTGTCTGCTATATACAACTAGTGGTTACAATCTCCCATCAGGATATTTGTCCTAGATATGAATGAAGTCATTTGATTAACCTTAGAGAGAGTCAATGAAGAACTTGAATTAAATATAGGCAAGTTGGAACATCTGGTGTTATGCAAATGGGATAACATTAAATTTGATTAAAATTATGATTTTAACAAATTTCATTATATGTAATTAGATAACTTCCATTATGCACAGATTGGTAATTTGAGAAAATGTTTAATTAATTTAAATGGGTAAAACACACACTGCAAGGTTTGTTTAAAAATATACAAATGGATATGAAGTTTTACAGAGCAATATCTTTACAACACATTGATCATTGTTTCCAATCAGAGGATATTGGAAAAATGAATGATCAGATGTATAGAACAAATTTACTGATCCACACCCATTTGAATAGACCTTTTTCTTCAATTATGATTAGAAACTGTTAAACGCTTCCCCATGTGCTAAACATTCCAAAACTATCTGGTCAGGTATATCCCAGTTTCTCAAACATAGGGGCCGATTAGGATCGCGGTGAATCCCCATCCACCGGGCCGGCAGAAGCCACCGCCGACCCGGAGGATGCGGATTCACCGCTGCGGAGGCTCCAAAGACCCACCGCCAGATTAGGATGGCTGGCGGGTCAGGAAGACCGTCCACCGCTTTTCCGCCACGGTCGCATTCCGACCGCGGCGGAAAAGCTCTGATATGGTGGCGGTGTCTATCAGACACCGCCAGCCATATTAGGATGGGGCAGAAGACATGCTTTTCCGCGGTGGCTTTTCTGCCGTGGAAAAGCATGTGGTCTTTCATTTTTGGGGGCTCGTTGCGAGCCCCCAGGGTGTTTTGGGGTGGGGGGTGCACATGGGGGTTACCTATGGTACCCCCCTGCATATGCATGCCCAAAGCAACAGGCACCACGCGGTGCCTGCCCTTTGTGCATGCATATGCAAAGCATGCACGTTTAACCTTGCGGCGGGCGCTGCTTCAAGCAGCACCCGCCGCAATGTTAAACATAGGGTATGTGACCGCCAGGGTGGCGGTCACATCCTAAACTGCAGGGAAGGAACGCCGCAGCCCCTGCGGACGTTCCCTCCACCTCGGGGGTGGCGGACGGATGCAGGTCCGTCTGCCATCCTAATAGGCCCCAAAATGTTTTTTCCACATGACTGCAGGTGTGCACTCTATTATACAGAAGAGTTTTTTGGGGGAAAGCTGAGTAATAAGGGCAATTATTAAGATTGAACAAATATGGCTACAAGCTAGTGTTGCATTTCTGGAATAGAGAAGACTTCAAGGATTGCCAGAACAGGAACAGATTAGGTTTAATAATTTGATTTGCTGGCCTGAGACAGCAGACTACTTCAAGAGTTTGAGGTTTCCTATAGTGTGATATGTGGAGCTCATCCAGCTGCAGGGAACATTAGATCATAGTATACGTTTCAGCAGAACATGGAAGAAGATTCTGTGTTTAAAAAGAAATTACCTGGGAGAAAACAATTGAAAGTTGTAGATCGAGAACCTTTGGTTAAAAACGACACAAACACTTAAATTATTCTTATTGAACTTAATCTGACAACAATCCATTATAAAATCATATTCCATAGGTACTGTTTTCCAAAATAATCGACAAATCAGGGATTAAAAGAGACAACCTTTGTTAGAATTAGAAATTTGTAGCATGTGTTCTGTTACTGCCTTTAGATATGAACATGTATGAAGGAGGTTGCGGAAAAGTTTGTACTTTGTGACCCAGATTCTATTCTTGTGGCATTTACTACATCAATTGCAAGAAGCTTATTAAGTCAAATCAGATATGTTAGCAGCAGTGATTTAAGGTCTCGTAATTACAAAAAGAATTATCTCGAAGAAAGTGTTTGAAAGATCAATTTATAACTTGCTTGGAGAGCTTTGGAAGTAGGATGCTTTAAAATAAATGTATGTCAAGAATACATATATTTGAGAATATCAATAATTATATTTAGGTATGTACACTTAAAATGTACAAATTGTAGCCACACAGCAACGGCTGGTAATGTTATGTGGAGTATAATCCAAAAAGCTTAGTATCAATTGGGAAACACATATGTTTTAACAGAGGACGTTCAATGTTACATAACTTCCAAAAGAAAAAAGGCATTGCAACATTATCTTCAATAAAGAACGTAATCATTTAGTAATACAAATTTAATTAGAATGCATTTGTTTCTTGAACATATTTTGCAAAAAATGTGCTTGGTGCTCCAGTGATCACGCAGTGGCAAGAATTCAAGAAATGGGGAATAAGTGTATCAAACAGCAAAAGACCAATACAATGAAAACGACCAGCTGCACAATCCACTATATGGCTCCAAAAAACCTACATTAGAAATGGGCTAACTGCTATAAATGTTGGTGGTGTGGCAACCTCTCCTCATTTATGGGTAGATGTGATGTTTACATCCTTCACAAAGCCCACAAGACACTAGAAATAGAACAAATAAACAATAGAATGAGGGGGTGGGCAGCCCTTCCTGGTATGAGGCCACCCTTATAAACACTGGACCCAAAACAGTCTTTTTGTCCCCCCGGGGGACAGATTGGAGGTTTACCCCCAATCTGGCAGTTCAAGACGGGTAATATAAAGCCCATTAGACATCAGGGAAAGAATGTATAAAAGGAAAGAGGTAAGGGGATAATTTTTCCTGACATCAAGCCATCTTCCCACCTCGCAGATTTATCTACCAGCTGGAACCTAGAGCCCAAATACTACAGTCATCCCCATGGCAAGTGGATTGTTTTGGGTACACCTTTCAATAGGGGCCAGTAGGGGGAGTATACCACGGTTGATGTCTCACTTGGTGGAGTTAAGAACGACTAACTGGTGGTCAGGGCACTTTGTAGTGTCTAATGGACTTTCTGCCCCCAAAGTCAAAAGATTTAAGGTGAACCCTCCAATTTTCTGCCCTAAAAAAGACAGAAGCCATAAGGTAGGGGTGCAGCCTAATACCAGGATAGGCAAGCCCTGCACATCATTCTGTTTCTCACTTTTTCCCTGTTGATCAAGTGGGTTTTCTGCCAACCTGGAATGGGCAGAAAGGGTGTTAGCACCCCGATCTGCCAAATGAGGAGCCAAAAAGCTCACAAGACCGCCGGGAAACCTTTATAAAAGGTGTGGGTTGGGGGTTAGTCCCATTATGGCATCAGCTAGCCCCCAGAGAGTTTTTCTGGCCCTTTCAGAGTACAAATGAGGGCATTATTCCCTAATATGCCTTTCCCAAGGGGAGAAAAGTCCATCAGATCAACAGGGGAGAAGGTGAGAAGAGTAATGGGATGTGGTACCAACTTCCATGGCATTAGGCCCCACATAGGGACACCAGACAGGTTTTTTACTCCCGGTGGGAGGGTAAGAAGGTGGCTCACTCGCCTCCCCCACTGTGTCTATCCATGTGTGCAATGTACACCAAAAGGAACCTAATTTCCTCTCAATTTCCATAGGAGATGGTTGCAGCATTTCAGGTTTGGCATGGTCACCACCCTTTATACTCTGCCAACACTGGACATTCGGAAACCTATAGACCTAGAGCAATTCATGGTGGTGTTACACGATTGTATCCCAAAATATAGTGTGAATGTAAAAACTATGAAACCTCTCACTTTCAATGGGAGTTGTGGGTGAAGTACTTGGATCCTGGTGTTGATTGGCACTCAGAGACCCTAGCAACCCTGTCCATTTCTAAAATCTAGAGACCCAGGATGTCCAGAGTGCTTTGGCTTGTGTGGATCCCAACCAACTACCCAGAATATCCTTCAAATGATAAAACTATGCCTAAAAGTACCCATTACACCCAAAACACGACATTGACTTCATACAGTCCCCTTTTCGACAGATTCCTGTCTATCTGGCCTGCCTAAATACAGGATCATGTTTTATGAGTAAAACTCTGGTAACACTGGGTGGTGGGACCTTTGTTGATCCCCAGAAAGCCCAGAACTTTCCCTCATATGAATATGTTAAAAATGTGTTATTTTGGATAAAATTAGATGTGTTTAGCATTCTGGGCTAAAAAAAGTGGCAGGATTCCAAACAAAGTAACACCACACTGGACTTCCCCGGCATCTATTTTTCAGAAACATCTGGAATTGATAGGTTTCCCTGAGTACCGGAAAACGTTGCTAGGATAATGTTGCATTTTGGGGGCTTTCCTGCAGCATGTGATTGGCCTACCTGCATAAGTGGAGATTTGCAATTATTTAGAGAGTGGTGAAAATATTCAGTGATGAGTTATTTGATGATTCCTGCAAACTTTTCCTCTCAGAAATGACACAATATTGATGTTTGCAGGGCATTCTGGGAAAAGTGGTGGGACTCAAATAAACCACACGCTCTACTACCCCCGTTGTCTAGATTTAAAAAAATGTCTAGATTGTAGATTTTCTTGGTGTAGACCAACTTAACACCACAGCTAGCCAGATTCTCAGAAGGACTGAAATTCAAAGGAAAAGTCTTGATATCTCCATGTTGCATTTTAAGGCTTTTTCAGTTGTGTATGATAGGTCACTGGTTAACAGGGTTTTTGTTGATCCCTCAGATTCCACACTTTCCTTCACAGAAACATGATCAAAATCTGTAATTTTTGCTAAAATGTATCATTTGCAAGGTTTTTTGGTAAGGGAAAGTAGGTGAAACTGTGGAAACCACACCACCCGAACTCTCCAGGTATCTGATTTGGAAATGTGTCAGGCTTTAGTGCCAGTCAAACCCACTCCAAATGCTGTAGCTAGCCACATTCAAACAGTTCATGTAATTCAATTAAATATTCTTGCTATTTTCTTGATGAGTTTGTGGCTAATTTCTGTCATATGTGAAATGGCCAACTCAGGCAGGTGGTACCGTTTTTTATGCAGAGAAGTAAGAACACAAAATAGAAGAATATTAGTTTTTATGAATTGAATTTCTCTTCATCTTTGACTTCTAAATGTAAGTTGGTGTGAAAAGAAGAACATGCTTTGTGGAACGCCATCTGAATCTCATGATGTAATGGGTACCCCCCAATCTGAGAGTTGTATAAATAACCACTGTAACTACAGTCAGATTCAGGGGCACTTTTAAAAAAATGGATAGCTTTCTTTCATATCGATTTCAGTTTATTAGATTTTACCTTATGAATTGATGTCTGGTCAGTACAATATAAAGAATCATTATAAGCTAAGGCTTGGTTAATGACTCTGGGTATCAAGTGCAGATCTCAAGAAATGGGCGAGCTATTTTTAAGGCCTACTGGACTGTTCTGTTGAGCTGACATAGTAGGTGTTCTGTTCACTCACAAAGTGTATGAGCAATAAAGATGCCTTCAAATCTTGTTTTTATCTTGTCATATTTGATCAGCATTCAGAGACAGAAGTCACAGTCAGTTTGTCTTCTTACATTTACATTTCTTTCTCTGATTGTGAAGTCAGAGTATTTTGTAAAGTGAACTGTCTGACAACCGTGCTGTGCAAAGCATGTGAAATGAAAGGCTGTAAGATGTCAGGCTTTTTTTTCTAACACCACATTTAAATAGCTAATAAGTGAACTGAACAAACATTTCAGAATATTTTTCAGTAGTAATGAAAACACAGTTTTGTAATTCTGTGTGGTAAAAAAAGATTTGTATAGGATGAAAACAAATCAGAACACTTCACTTGGTGATGTGCAAATAATAAATATTTTTGTTGAAACCCAATTTCAAAATATTATTCATATACAATATAATTTTATAAGTAAAACTGTCATGTTAGTAGGAAATGTATGGGAATTTAAATGGAAAATGTGTTGTCTGTAAATGACAGTGCACTTTCAGATCATGATTTAGTACTACATTTATTAAAGTGAGTTTTTCAACATGGTGTGCAGACAGAATATCGCGCCCCCTCCCAGTGCCACGCCCCCCTGCCTGAAGGTGTACTTTACTCCTCGCGGCCCCCGCTTCGCGGGTGCCGCTCGCGCAAGGAGTCTGAACTGTTTGCCTGTTTCCCTTGCACCAGGACTGATTGGGCGCTCTTACCACGGGGATTCCTGTTGTCTGGACCGACCGGCCGCAGCGGAGGTGAGAGGCGGAGGCGAGCGGGACTGCGAGGACCAGCAGTCCACCTGGCAGCGCCAGCTGGTTCCTCTTCCCGCCGCGCCTCGCGCCCCCTCCCAGTGCCACGCCCCCCTGTTATACTTAGGAGGATCGCCTCACACGCGCAGCGGGACGCGCGCGGGGCGGTCACCGGGGCGAAGACCGGGCAAAGAGCGGGCCGTTCTAGGCCGTTAGAGGCCGGGAGAGTCCGGACCGGGCCACCCCTCTAACATCCACGCTAAGTTGTCCCACACCCATCTCACCATGGCATCCAGAGCATTAAGGAGCAAGTCGGTGCAACATGGCGCAAGCACCCTGGAAAAATTTTTTCCCAAGGCATGCTCTCAAATCAGCAAGTGCCACTCATCTACGGACTCTCACCACGAGATGGAACCTGAAAGTGTGTTCCTGGAACTTGGAGAATCTGCCTCTAATGATGTCAGTACACCAATTACCACGGACGCTACCCACATGTCTCTGCTGGATAGTATCGATCAGACTATTGAGTCGGTGCTCCGGCAGTTAAGAACTCCGGTTACACAGAGGGATCGGGTTTCCCCGGGGTCATCGGGGGTTGCCGACCACTCTGCTGTCTTGGTCAATATGGGCATAAACACGCTGGAAGCAGGCCAACCGGCCCTGCCAATAGTCCTTGCAGATAGTGGTGTGTCTCAGCCCATAAAAAGGAAAAGGCCCGCTGAAATAGAGAGTGCAAAAAGGGCAAGATTTGTTGCACCTGCATCAACCCTCGGAGATAGTACTGATATTTCGGCCTCCCCCGAGCTCACTTCATCTGGGTCTGGGTTGGATCTTGGGGCCTCGCCAACTCCTGTGCTATCACCAGTGGCGGCAGGCCCATTTATCTTAGGTGGGTCATCCTCAAATACTTCAGATGTAGTAATTAATTCCCTTGCAGCTATTATTAAGAACTTGTTAACCCCCATCACAGCTAGATTAGAGGCTATAGAGAACCTACTCCAGTCCCGGGAAAATGTCCTCGCTAGGAGTAGCCTTGGTGTAGCTTCTAACGTTCCTGTAACCACCAGGGAATTAATAGGGGATAGCTTACCTCTTTCCACATTACCCCAGGCTTGTAGCAGGGTAGTGCCTAGTGCAAATGGTGCGTCTATCCCCCAGACGCTCACTTTGCTACCACTAGTACCTGGTCCCCCTGTTCCGGCTCCTAGGAGATCTAAGCCACCCCCTGTGCCGCGGTCTGTCCCGCAGACAGGGGTAACAATGGGTTCAAAAAATACCTCAAGTGATGGTGGTGTTCCTCCCCCAGACAGACGTAGGGTGGTCAATCTGCCGCCAGAAGCCGTTCCATATACGGCAATCATGGTGGGAGTTCCTGAGCTAGCGGGTGGTGGAAGGGAGTCACAAGACTCCCTACGCAACAAGGTTGTAAGCTGGCTCAATATCAACAGACCGCTGCCCCCGAACTTGAAGGGTGAGGTTCTGATGGTAAGGAGGATCCCGTGGATCGGCCCGACCAAAAAGAACAGGTCAGGGGACTGCATTGTCCTAAGCTTTAGGAGCCCACATGTTGCAAACTACATCTGCAACTGGCTTGTAAGGCCTGACAAGTCCGCAATAGAACTCTTACCCCTTTCTTACTTCTATCCTAGTGGTAGCAACACGGTGGGAGAGAGTGAGAAGGGATGGACTAGGGTGGGCTTTGCAGTAGATGGCTCACGCTACAGATCAAGGCCTCCCCTATCAACTGTGCAGGCAAACTTCACACATCATAATAGGTTTTCCTGTCTGGATCAGGTCGATTGACCACAAACTAGGCCAATCTTGCCTCGCCCTGAGAATAGGGGGGATGTGGTGCAAGGCCCTGTGGGGTTGGGGGTGACCCCTTTGTTGGAACTAACCCGGCCCCAGGCTGTTAATGAGCGCGGGCCTGATACAACTGACAATTTGTGCCAGTTGAGTCCCTCTCTGGATATCGGGCCAGTCCATAATCCGCAAACAGGGACGGCGGAGCAGGCTCTCTGTGCTGCCGCCGCTGTCACCGGAACTGGCGCCATAGATGTCGGTTTCCCCATGGCTACCGCGCATTCTCATGTTGGAGACCAGGGCAGCCTGCCACTTGATCCAGGATTGAGAATTCTCTCCTGGAACGTGGCGGGAATTGCGAACAAGGAGGGCTCTCCTGACTGGGACTCCCTGGTAGGTGGATCTGATATCCTTCTTCTTCAGGAGACCTGGGCGAGGGCCGCTCATGTTAAGAGAGGGTTTGAAGTATTTGAAATCCCTGCTAAATGGGCTGGGAGGGGGAGGCCATCTGGTGGTCTGGCAATCTGGATTGCGAGTCACATTGGGTGCCAGGCGGAGCAAGTATGCACGGGCTCGCAGGACATCCAGTGTGTGAGGCTCACTTGGCCTGGCAAAACCCCGTGGGCCATTGTCAACGTTTACTCGCGCCCGGTTGCCCCGCCGAGTGAATCACCAACTTTAAATGATCTGGCTTCCTTCCTGGGCCAACTTCCGGGTGACTACAAGGTGGTACTTGGAGGAGACTTCAATTGCCACTTCGAGCCCCTGGAAGGCCTACTTGATGGTGCTCTTACGGCTGAGGACGACCATTGGGGGGTTCCACCCTCTTCTTCTCCTCACCCTAAAGCCTGGTCCCCTCTAGCCTTGCAACTCCTGTCCCTTACCTTGAATAGCGCGCTGAGGGCGTGTAATGGTCGTACTCCTTCCGACACCCCCTCGGTGTGCACTTTCAACAGGAGGGGCCATGAGTCGAGGCTGGACTATATTATGGTGGACATTTCACTTTGGCCTAAAGTGTTGGATTTTAGGGTTATTAAGAGGTCAGACAGCGACCACAACGCCCTTTGCTTAAATATTGTGTGCCCATCTCCCCTGACGGACCCATCCTCAGCTGGTCAAGGGGCTGAAATGGGGGACTTACTTCTGACCACAAACAGGCGCCGAGTCAAGTGGGGAAAGCTTGTGAGGTCGGAAGAGTCCATTAAGAAACTATATGAGCTGGCGCTACCAAGCCTTATGGAGGTGGAGGCTCTTCTGAACGAACCAAGAACTGCTGATTATTGTGAGAAACTGGGAAACGTCCACCAGGTCTTAGTGAGGGACTTGGCCGAGATATTTCATCCGGAGGTCCCAATTCGAAAGAAAAGGACCCCCCTCCCCACCTGGTACACCCCAGACTGCAGGGCAGCAAAATCTGACCTTATTGCAGCCATAAAGGAGGGGTTAGACAAGGCCAAAGTGCGTGACCTAAGGAACCACCATAAATCAGTGCTGGCGGCTGCAAGGGCCGAGTGGGACTGGAAGCACTGGCATGACCTCCACGATGCCCTTAAATCCAGGGACCCCCGGCAATTCTGGGCCCTTGTTAACAATGGGTCAGGGGAACTATCCAAAGCAATCGAGCCCAATATAGCCCCTGAAGTATGGGAGTCCCACTTTGGGGCTCTCTACCTAGACGCCAGTTCCTGTTCGGCCGCGGAGCTGCATCTGCCTTTGGGTACCAGGGAGCTCGGAATGGAACTTTCCCTGGGGGAAGTGGAGCTTGCTATAGAACGTCTAGCAGTGGGGAAGGCGCCAGGCCTGGACAGGTTACCCGGGGATCTATTTAGGCACCATCCGGACATCTGGGGCCCATACCTTCTTGTTCTATTTAATGCCATCCTTGGAGGTATGGCGATCCCTGGGTCGTGGTTGGGGGCAGAGATTGTGCCCATCCACAAGAAGGGCTCCACTCTGCTCCCTTCCAATTACAGGCCTATAAGCCTCATAGATGTGCCCCAAAAGATCTTTGCGCGCCTCATTCTGGATCATCTCCTAGATTGGGTCGAGGCCAATAACATCCTGAGCCCTTTACAGGCTGGCTTCAGAAAGAACACGTCGACCATGGACCAAATCTTTCGCCTCCTTCTTCTGTACTGGAAGACGGTAACGCTAGAGGGAGGTCGATTGTACATGGTCTTCGTGGACCTGAGGTCAGCCTTTGACCTCGTCCCGAGGGGGAAGTTATGGGAGGTATTGCAGAAGCTGGGAGTTCCCTCCCATCTCCTTGGTATCATCATCAGACTGCATGAGAACAACTTTGCGGTAGTGAGGTGTGGGAGGAATGGCAGGCCCTCGGGGAAATTCCCGGTCCGACGAGGTGTCAGACAGGGCTGTGTTTTGGCTCCAACACTTTTCTGTCTGTACATCAACAGCGTCATTGAACATCTTGACGCTGTCGGGGACAACGATGCCCCGGTTTTGGCAGGAAGGAGGGTTCCGGCAATTATGTTTGCCGATGACACCCTCCTTCTTTCCAAATCTCCTATGGGGATCCAGAGGATAGTGGATGGTTTTGGCCACTTCTGTAGACAGCATGGGTTGGAGGTGAACACGGAGAAAACTAAGTTCATGATCTTCAACCCACCGGCCAAGACCAGACCCAATCCAAAACTGGGGGGAACCAGCCTGGAAAGGGTTTCTACCTTTACATACCTGGGGGTCTCACTCCAAGAAAATCTGACTTGGGATTCCCAGGTGGCAAGATCTAGGCTGAAACTCTCTCAGATATCGGGCGCACTCCTGAGGGTATCCAACAAGTCCACCTTCAAGCCTGTTAGCCCGGCTCTGGAAATGTACAGGACCCAGGCGAAGGCAGCTGCCTTGTATGGCAGTGAGCTGTGGGGCCACAAAGCTGGGAAGGCCATGGCAGGGGTGGAAAATTGTTTCCTTCGATGTCTTCTTGCTCTCCCGCAAGGCACACCACTCCTCCCCCTCAGACTTGACCTGGGCCTCCCGTCAATCGTAGAGGATCTACGGTCGAAGCCGGTGAAGTACTGGCACCGGTTATGGTCAACTGAGGAGCTGCACCACTACAGACAGGACCTCATACATGTCCTGAGGCTGGATGTTAACGGCAAGATCCCTTGGCTGGCGCTCATCAAATCGGAGTGTTCCAGCCTGAACTTGCCAGACCTTTGGGATGACCCTGCTCAGGCCTGTAGAAGGATCCCACGTAAAACCTTGGCACAGCTCTACAAGAATAAAACCCTTGCTGACATGGACAGTGCACATGATAGTGGCACCCTGACGGATCGTTTTATTGCATCCAAAAATTCCTATCTTTTTGAACTTTTTATGGATTTTATTCATCCCCTTCTGGCGAGGAAACTCTTCCTGCAATGGAGGTTTGGTACGCTCCCTACTAAAGTCTTTACTCACAAGTGGTCGCTAGGGGGCGACAAGCTTTGCCCATGCTGTAAAGTTAGGGAAGAAGATGACTTGCACATAATGTTTTGTTGCCAAGCTTACTGGAGCCCGAGGAGGCGTTGGCTAGCCCCTTTATGTCGAAACTTGGGCTTCAACAACTACCCACAAGCCTACAGGGTGCTGAAAACTAATACCCAGGGCCACATTGTGTTTGCGGTCTCCAAATTCTTAATGGCAGCATGGATAATAAGAAAGAAAATGTCTGGCTAAATTTCCTCTACCACGCTTCCCAAAAAGACTGCAGGTTCAGTTGGGTTTTTTATTGTACATATTGTCTTTTATCTGTATTGTATTTTATTGCTTCTTTTATGGCCCATGTGGCCGAAATAAAGAATTTTTGGATTGGATTGGATTGGAATATCAAGTTTAAAATATCAAGTTTCACACATATCGAGTCAGAAATATCGTGGTTGAGAAATATCGACAGCAAGAAAACCATGGTCAAGAATATCAACTTAAGGTAAATAATATTGATTTTAAAAATATCGAAGAGTTTAATATCGTTTGCAAAAACATAGTTGTTAAAAATAACAATTTTTTAATTAGTGTTATGTATTTTAGTATATGTTTTAAATGTATGTGATATATGCGTTTTTGCATAACAATTGGTTGTATTTTTCAAATATGAGTTACATTTGTAATAGTTATTGAAGAAAATGTATTTGAATTTTGCATTTTTAGTTCTGTAGCGAGTTGTGGGTTTATAAGGGAATAGGGTGGGAAGTAATTTAATTATATTAAATTTGATTGAATATTCTTTATTCATAAATATTTGTTTTATTGAGATGTTATTGTGTTAAATGTGTAAAGTAATTTATTATTAATTAATTAATACTTTGTTGTTAACTAATAATAAATATTTAATATGTAATTCATTATGGTAATTGTGTAATTAATTTTAGGTGTGTGTTTTGGTATTTATAGGTGTAAAGGTTGGGAGTAATTAATTTTTAATTGATACATTTATAATTGGTTGTTAATTAATTTTAATTAATTAATTGGCAATTAATTGTGGTAATTGTGTAATTCATTTAAGGTGTGTGTTTTGGTGTTTATAGGTGTAAAGGGTGGGAAGTAATGTATTTTTAATTGATGAATTAATAGTTGGTTGTTAATTAATCATAGATATTTATTTGGTAATTAATTATGGTAGTTGTGTAATTATTTTAGATGTGTGTTTGGGGTTTATAGGGGTAAAGGGTGTTCAGTAGTTTATTTATTTCTTATTAATAATTATTTGTTAATTGATATTATTTAAATTAATAAAAACGTTATTATGGCAATTGTGTAATTAACTTTAGGTGTGTGTTGTGGTGTTTATAGGGGTAATGGATGGGAAGGAATTTGTGTTTAATTAATTAATATATAGTTGTTAATTAATGTTAATTATTTCATATTTATTTTGGGTAATTGTTTATTTTTGTGTGTGTTTTTTCTTTACTTTTAAAGGGGTAAACGGTGGGTATTAAATACATTTTAATTACTTTATAATTAGTTGTTAATAGTAATAGTTTTTAATTTAAAAATAAGTTTTAATTGTGTTTTATCATTTCATAGTTTATTTAGGTGTGTGTGTGGTGGACATTAAAGTTTTGAAGTGTGTGTAGTTAATTAATGTTTCTTAGTTTTTAATATTTTTTTTAGAATTGATTATTGATTATGTTAAGTATAGAAGTACATTTAATTTAAAAACTTGAAGTGTGTTGTTATTGGTGTGGAGTTATAGGGTAGGAAGTAAAATGAATACATTTATGTATTAATTAATGTTTTTGTTTGTAAATATTTTCTAGTTTAAAATATATTTTTTATTATTTCATTTTATATAATATATGTATGTATTTGTTATATGTGATTATTATTGTAATATGTTTTCTTTTTATCTATTTCATATATTTTTTCTTAAATGTTAAATATTATTTATAACTTTTTATAATTTTTCTTAACTGTTTGAGAGTGAATAGTAATGTTTGCCTCCCCACTATCCAACACCTTCCCCACTGTTGCACTCATTGGAGTGGGAATAGTCATTTTTACCCCTCCGCTATCCAACACTTTCCCTACTGTTGCACTCATTGGAATGGGTATAGTAATTTTTACCCCTCTGCTATCCAACACTTTCCCTACTGTTGCACTCACTGGAGTGGGAATAGTAAATTTGACCCCTCCGCAATTCAACACTTTCTCTACTGTTGCACTCACTGGAGTGGGAATAGTAAATTTTACCGCTCCGCTATCCAACACTTTCCCTACTGTTGCACTCATTGGAGTGGGAATATTCATTTTTACCCCTCCGCTATCCAACACTTTCCCTACTGTTGCACTCACTGGAGTGGGAATAGTAAATGTTACCCCTCCGCAACCAACACTTTCTCTACTGCTGCACTCACTGGAGTGGGAATAGTAAATTTTACCCCTCCGCTATCCAACACTTTCCCTACTGTTGCACTCACTGGAGTGGGAATAGTAAATTTTACCCCTCCGCAATCAACACTTTCTCTACTGCTGCACTCACTGGTGTGGGAATTGTGAATTTTACCCCCCTGCTATCCAACACTTTCCCTATTATTGCACTCACTGAAGTGGGAATAGTAATTTTTACCCCTCTGCTATCCAACACTTTTTCTACTGATGCTCTCACTGGAGTGGGAATAGTATTTTTTACCCCTCGGCTATCCAACACTTCCCTACTGTTGCCCTCACTGGAGTGTAATCCCAGTAATCTTTATTGCACAGTTAATTAAAACTCACAATTTAAAAACTCTCAATTTAAAACACTCAAGCATTAGAATAAATAGATCAGCCTTGTCTTTCTGTTTACATTAGTGTTTAAAATGTGCACTTCCAGGTTACCTTGTTAATGTTGTGCTATGAACAAGAGACCCAGCTCCATTATCTATACTGTCCTTCCAAATGTATAAGTCATGGATGAGGCGCATTATGCTATTCAGGTCACTTTAAAGTGAATAAAACATAATTAAGTGCTTGTGCTTCAAGGTGCCAAAACTTGGGCAAACAATCCCGTTTTGGCTTGGCTGTTGGCATGCTCTGCTATGTACAAGAATCTCGGCTGCATTATCTATACTGTCTTTCCAAATTTATAAGTCATGAAAGAGGCGCATTATGCTATTTCGGTCACTTTAAAGTGAAGAAGAAAAAAGACATAATAAAGTGCTTGTGCTTCAAGGTGCCAAAACTTGGGCAAACAATCCTGCTCTGCTATGTACAAGAATCTCGGCTGCATTATCTATACTGTCTTTCCAAATTTATAAGTCATGAACGAGGCGCATTATGCTATTTCGGTCACTTTAAAGTGAAGAAGAAAAAAGTCATAATAAAGTGCTTGTGCTTCAAGGTGCCAAAACTTGGCCAAACAATCCTGCTTCGGGTTGGCTGTTGGCATGCTTTGTAAAGTATGCTAGCTGCCTGCTATCCTGCTTCCGCATTCTGCTGGTGCTTTAGTCTTACTGCCACTAAATCGAAGTACTTTGCAAGACGGCAATTTAGCTGGATCTCTTCTGGGTTAAAACATAATTTTACAGCCTGCCTGCAGGTCCTGATGTCCTTCTGGTTCCATTTTACTCGAAGTAAGGCACGCTTTATGTCCATCAAACTTGGGCAAATACAGATAATGTGTATTAGATCCTCGGTTCCTGTGCTACAGAGATGACAGGACTGTTCTTCTTGTCTCCTTTTCCAAGGTGCCAAGTGAGGGAGAATTGGTAAAATGCCAAAACGCAACTTTAAAAACTTTTCTTTTATCTTTTGATTAATTCCCTTTTTCAAATAAGCTTGTGGCATAAGAGCTTTATAGTCATTTAACACTTTCCAACCATGAGCCCACTTGACCAGGATTTCCTTATCTTCTTTTAAGGACATGATTTTCGTTACTTTGGTTACAACCTTTTTGAAGCTCTTATGATCTGTTGATGATTCCCAAAGATCGGTCAGTTCGAGGAGTGGGAATAGTAATTTTTACCCCTCCACTATCCGGCCCTTTGCCTACTGTTGCACTCACTAGAGTGGGAATAGTAATTTTTACCCCTCTGCTATCCAACACTTTCCCTTCTGTTGCACTGACTGTATTGTGAAATGTAAGTTTAAATATTTTTTGTAGTTTAATGTTTTAATTTAATATAGGTTTTAGTTTTTTTGTATTTTAAATCATTGATATCTATTTTTATTTGTTATATAATTTTTAACTTTTAACATAAATTAAAAATAATAGTTTTTAATGGTTTTAAAGTTAATATATATATATATATATATATATATATATTAATATAAGTAATTATGTTTGTGTGTTATCTTTTAAATTAAATGTATTTGTTATATTTTATTAAAATGTTTATTAAATTAATTATATTTCGTTAAAATTAAATGTAATATTTTATATATTTTAATATATGTGATTTTATTTTATATTTATAAAAAAGTAGATATTTTATAGAGCTATATTTTTTACAGTGAT
Source organism: Lissotriton helveticus (assembly GCF_964261635.1). NCBI lineage: Eukaryota > Metazoa > Chordata > Amphibia > Caudata > Salamandridae > Lissotriton > Lissotriton helveticus. The sequence continues at coordinate 1,957,057,271 of NC_136059.1, read as the reverse complement.
ATTTTTAGTCAATATTTTCGCACTTACCTGTTTAAGTATGAAAGTCGATATTTTTTACATCGAAATTTATTACATCAATGTTATATCAGTGAACCTTTCAACATGAACTGAGAAATATTCCTGCCCCTGCCCTGATGACAATACTTTTATTGAATGAAGCAAGTCAGGCGTCATGTGCACCCTATATGTGGGTCAGATTTGTATAATACATGGAGTAAATGCTTAGTAAATTAAATCGAAAAAAATAGGTCTTTTTGTATGGCAGAAATGCTGAACACGCATTTTCCAAGGTGCTTGTTATGTGATAATAAAATACTTCCCCTGGATCACACCATTTGATACCGGTAAACGGATTAAATACATTACAGTTAGGTCAAGCAGATTCTTCAAGTTACTAGACTTGCATGTCAAGCAACATTTTTTATGATTTTCCAAGTTCTGAAATGTTTCTAGACAGCCAACAAATACTATGGGGCCCATTAGGATGTCGGGCGGATTGCCCCCGCAGCCTGGCGGGGGCAATCCGCCCGACATCCTCACTAGTTTTCCCTCCCGCCATATTAGTATGGCGGGGGGGACCTCGGCGGACGGAAAGACCGTCCGCCGCTTTTCCGCCCCCGTCGCATTGCGGCCGGGGCGGAAAAGGAATGATATGGTGGCGGTGTCTATCAGACACCGCCAGCCATATTAGCATGGGCATTTTACAATGCCTTTCCGTGGCAGCAATGTCGCCACGGAAAGGCATGCGGTCTTTACTCTGGGGGCCCGGGCCCCCAGAGTGAAGGAGGGGTGGGGGCTGCAACCCCCCCCACATTTGCATAAACAAAGCGGCAGGCACCGCGCGGTGCCTGCCGCTTTGTATATGCAAATGCTGAAATGCATTTGTAGCATTGTGGCAGGCGGTGCTGAGAGCACCGCCCGCCACAATGCTACAAATGCAGGATGTGCCTGCCACTGTGGCGGGCACATCCTAATGCCCCCCATGGGACCCCCGTCCTTATGGCGGGCGGTCCCAATCCCCGCTAGGATGACGGGCGGACAAAGTGGACCCCTATGTATCATTGTGTCTGATTGATGCATCAGTATATTACTTTGTAGATTGGCCATAAGGGAGTACAATTACAGATCAAAATGTTGTCACCTACTTCTATTTTTCTGTTTCATTTAAAAAAATTTAAACGACTAATTTCATTAGCAAAACCATGGTTCTATATAAATGACCACTTGCTGAATTCAGAATGTTGTCTGCTTTTCTTAAAAACACAGAAATAGGTAGCATAGAGTACCACTTAACTAATTGCCAAAACTGTAGTGATTTCTTTTTTTAGCACCTTCTATCATTACTTTTCAAGGGGTAAGCCTCACTTCACTCGGCACCAGCTCAAGTTGTGTTAGAGGCCCCGCTCTGTCCGTCGGTACCCCCTGTCCGGAACTTCACTTCACTGAAGCGGGGCCTCTAACACAACTTAAGCTGGTGCCGAGTGAGGTGAGTCTTACCCCTTGAGAAGTAATGAAGCAGTCCAGTCATCATGCTTATATCAAGGGTTTGAACATGAATATATCACCAGTAATACTGTAAATATGGCTTCTTTTTGCTCTATTGTGATTGCAGTGACAAGATAACTATAGGTCCTGTAGAAAGCCAGGGAGAATATTCCTAAGTGGCTGAAACATGTCGACCAAGGGAACAGTGATTAATTCCAAACTGTTTCATATCTTTTTCTCACTTTCACATTGGTTTTATTAGGAAAACACATGAGAGATTTCTAGGATTAGCAGCAATGAGGGTAGAATACTATCTCATTGGTTTATCCTTTTTAAGCACTTCTTTGCACAGTATTGTTTGCACTGCACATTAAAGACTACCTCAAATCACCCATTTTCTAAACACAATTCCGTCTGTTTTTCCTTCTGTAAGAATCGCACAGAAGGATACAGCTCTCTTTCTGTTCTCTCTGATAACTAAGAGAGGCAGCAGAGGGTTGTTTGGGACCTCAGATGATGACACTGGGCACATGGTTGTGTATTGATGGGATGCCAATTATCCTAAGGCGATTTTGAGTATTGTCTCTTTGCTTCTCTTTTGCTTTCTTGTTTCTATTGTACACTCAACAACATAGAGAGTTGTGATAGCCTCTATATTTGTCTCTAGAGGTATATGTTTAATACCCCTTTTTAGTCCTATGGATTCCATGTTGTTTTTTGAATATTAGAATTAGGGGGATTGAACCCATTTAGGACTTTAAACTTCCCTCAGACCCTCTTTCATTACACTGGTTGTTTGACCTGCCTTTAGAAATTCCTTTGCTCTGCTTAGTGAATAGTGTACATCTGTCCCGCCTTTGGGTGATTGGTTCCCTTCCGGCAGAATTCACTGAGTGTTCCTGTTTGGTGGCCCTCTCTGGCCATCTGTTACCTCCTCACTCACATGCCCTCCCACCCGTCATTGCTGCCGTCCTTCCTGTGCCTTTGCTGATTTCACTCATTGTTCGTTGTTTGTTAGCCATCTCTGGCCCACTGATGCCTGTTTGCTTGCACACCCTCCATCCCGTCATTGATGCCATTCTTCCTGGGCCTCTGCTTGTTCTTATTTTATATTACGTGCACTCATTGTAAATGGAATAAAGTATTCAGCTTGTCTCCAGTCTTCACACAGTTGACTTTATTGCTCAATAGTTCCCAGATAGTATGGGAGCTACAGAAAAACACACATTTTATTAATGCCTCAGTAAGAATGTCAGTGGACAAAAAAAACAAATCTTGCTTTACTGTGCTACCTCTTACCACAAATTTCACCACAGCTGCTCTTCACATATGAGAACGTTCACACCCTCAGCTTTTGCCCATAGTTTATTGCCTTCCCGCCTCCAACCCTGTTGTGATGTCTCGCCTGCGCTACACTGTTAGGGACACGGACGGTCCACCCCACACTGACCACATGCACTCATCGGGGATTCACAGATTGTTGACTGTTTAACTCTTCATAAACCAAAACAAAGTTTTCAATCAGTAATCAGAAAAGCAGTGTCCAGTCTCTGCCGGGGAGCAGCCCTTGTTGGAAGTCAAGCTTGGGAGTGAACTGCAAGGTAAATACTTATGTTTATTGTGCCATTTAAAAACAATTAAAGCTGCATGTTCCTGTAATCAATTATTTTTAGTGACCGGGATTAGATTAACTTTTTTCCTGGGTTAGTGATCCAACTACAAAGCAAGCGAGGCCTGTCTCATGTGTCCAGTGGATAGTCGGGATTCTTTATTGCAAGTCCATATCAATGGGGAAAGCATACATTTGACATAAATTTATGAATTAGGGGATTATCTCTACCTTTATTTCATGCCCTTGCAAAAAAAGGCTAGGAAATAGGAGTGCGAAGTGTTCAGATATGGGTGTGGGCAGAGAGCAGTACACACTGTATCTCCCTACTTGCTAAGGGTTACAAAAGAGATACTCCTGGAGGGTACCCCTGAGTTGTTAGATGTGTTTTTCACTAACGTCTTTGGGCATTTTTCAGCCTATTAGATTGTGTACACATGATAAACATAGGATCTGTCTCGCATACACCTCTGCACCCATCAAAAATGACGGGTGTAAGGAATCTAAGCAGTGTAGCTAGCTATTGCAGAGAAGAGTATGCTTTATCTGCAAAATTAAGTTTCATTTTTAGTAATAACTTTTAATAGCAAGAGGGCATTATAACCGAGGCGGAACATGTGCCCTTATTTGACTGTTAACAATGTTCCGACTTTGCTGTGTTTTTCAGAAGTTCTCAGAGCAGTGATAATTAAAAACAAGTTTATTAGTTTAAAATCAACCGGTAGCCATAGCACTTAAATAGTTTAAAATAAAAGTTAAAATGAAAAAATGCCACAACAGTTTGATGTAAGGTGAATGCTTACTAAAACACGTGTCTTATACAAAATTATTTGGATGAGATGTATTTAATGTACACAAGTTTGTGCAAAGCATTTCTGAAGTAACCTGTAAAATCAGCCTTTGTGGCTTGAAAACAAAAGGCAAATATGGTGTTTACACTGTTAGGGACATGGACAATCCACCCCACACTGACCACATGGTGGATTTACAGGATGTTGAGCCAATGCTGAGAGTCGAGCCTGGTTCACCAATTCCAAAGCTAATAACACTAGCCCGAGTGCATTCCAAGTCAACAGCAATCTCAGGCCCGCATAAATCAATGAACAAAAATGCCAGCTGATGCAGACTGCGCTCTGCACTTAGCTGGATGATAAAGAGAACAAGCATTCAACTCCACATATTTCAACACAATGTCACACATGTGCCTTGCAATTCCACAACACACAAATGCACACCACATAATTCCACTGCACAACACATTTCAAAACACCACCCAGTTCAAATGAGCACCATTCCACTACATGCCACATAAAGAAATCATTCAAATTAATTTCCACAAATTTACACTCTGCTCCATGCCACATAATTCCACTTTGCACTGTACCACTCCATGCAACATGATTCCATTACACCCCACGCAGCACATTTCAACTCCAGATAATTCCACTACACATAATTACACTTCAAACAACATAATTAAACTTCACACAACATAATTTAATTTCACATATATCTGCTGAACTCCAAAACACACAATTACACTCAACAAAATTCACCTCTGCAACATGCCATGTATTTTCACTCCACATAATTCCACACCATGCCACACAATTTCAGACAATGCCACACCACACAATTCAACTCCATACAACTCCATAACACACAAAATAATTACACTCCACTCCATACCATATGATTGCATTCTATATGAATCTACTCCATGCCACATAGCAACACTCCACATAAATACACTACAAACCATGGTACATAATTCCCCTCAACATAATTTCACTAATTTCCACATAATTCCACAAAACATAATTCAATTACACACAATTCCATTCCACCACACTAAATGCAACTCTGCAACACACAATTCCACTACACACCATAGACATCCAATTCACACCAAACAATTCCACATCCTTCCAAATATTGTAACACCACACCACATAATTCTGCTCAGTGCAAGCCACTCCACAACACACAATACCACTACACATAAGTCCACTTTACTCAATACCACATAATTACTATCCACATAATTCCAATGCACATGCATGCACTGATCAAGCATTTCTCATATTGGTTAACTTCAGGTCTTTCAGAACAGTTTCTTTATCATAGCTATTCCAAAAATCCAGACCACAGACACACACTCTCCACCTCTTCTTTTGGTGTCTTCTGCATGCACAAGTGCAGACCCTTTATGCTCTATAACCTTCTCTCCCCTTCATTCTCTCTTTCTCACACACTCTTTCTACAACTCTATCTAGAGTTCTTTCACCACTTCATTCACAAACTACATATCTCTCTCAATCTTACTTTCTATCTATTTCATACAGCTCTCACCCTTATCTATTCACCATACCACATATTTCCAAGACCCAAATACACTACACACCACACAATGCCACCCACACAATTCCACATCTAACAGTTCCAATTCAAACAACATAATTCCACTTCAACCAACTTACATCCACTCCACTACAAACAAAAAAATAAGTAAAAAACATTATCATGTACAATGGCAAAAGCTCTAACTTTCACAAATGCTAGACTAATTGCTTAGCAAATTATTGTTTGTCTATAATATCAGTGCCCTCTAGGGTAATCTGCACACCTTGATTACCTCCAGGTTTAGAAACATGTGGGGGAAAAAGGACATACATTTGGCCTGGATTTCTTTATCTGGAGAAAAACTTTTAAAGGCATGAGCATTAATTGTCTCAAATAACAAACATAGGGCTCAGTACTGGGGGGCAGACAGTCTCAGCACTTAATGTGTTAAGGACAGAGGTCAGGCATAAACAGCCACGTGAAGTAGATCATCTTGGATATGGTAAAAAGACGAGGATGTATCCTTGACCCAGTGCTTCCCAAATCCTATTGATCTACGACCCACTTTTCAAAACAACCCACTTTCGTGACCCACCTAGCTTTAAAAAACATGGGGCAGGAGATTTCTTTTAATGTAACTAAAGCATCGCGTGGCAGCCACTGTCATTTACAGGCAGCACATTTTCCTTTGATATGACCATTACATTTTCATTGACAGTCCGTCTTGCTCATAAAACTATATTGCACACTCAGTCACGGAAGTATACCAGTAACCGGCCGTCTTCTCTTCCGTAATCCATGTTTCCATCAACCAGGCGGCAGTCGCTGTTAAAAATAACTCATGTCAGTTGATACTCAGTCTTGTGCCGCCTCTTAAAGGTCATGAAGATAGTAGTAATACTACTTCTATTGGGCTACATACCCAGTGAATACCCAGTGGATACATTCATGCTGCTAATACAGGCATGTAGCTGAATTGTTTTGTGTCTGCATAAGTTTGATAGCAATTAAAAGAATTTACTAATTATTCCAATTTGGAATATGAGTTGGTATGTGCCTTACTATGAACAAAAATAAATAGAATGGGACTGTGTATCATAGAATAGGATCAATTGAATGTGTCCTATTGTTAATGTGAATGTATTTAATCCTCCACATCATTGTTTTGTATAGTTTGATGCTTCTTTGCCCAGATGGTGGATGGGTATTAGGGTAAACCCCATTGTTTTATTACTGTCAGGAACAGTTATGGGCATGTCCTGTCTCAGATTTCAGAAATGGCAATGTTTGTCTTGGTTTGGGATTATTTATGGTCATTATGTGGTACACTTGATTAGACAAGCACTGAATCTCATTTGGCACCAATATTGTTGATCTGTACATGCTCTATTTCTGTATTTAGCTTGTCAATGTTTAAGAAACCTAGATGATTTTCTGTTTTTATAAATATGTCTCCTTTGCACCCTGAAAGATCTAGAATTATTAAACTATTTCACTTGCCCCACCTCAGAACTGCCTGTAAATCATATGGGTTTGTATAGGATACATTAATGCTCCTTGCCTTAGGGTGGGCTTACCCTAAAAAATAATCACATTGGTTTACACCTGCTTGGCTTATTTAGTGTACTTATACATTTTCCTAGTAAAATGGTATACCATATTTTCAGGGCCAGTAACTTAAATGCTACTAGTGAGTCTGAAGTATTTATTGTGCCTTCCACTTACGTAGCCCCTTAAAATATGGCTCAGTTCTGCCATTGTAGCCTGTATGCAGTTGTAAACTTTAAATTTCACTTGCCATAATAAACCTTTTGCCACTCCTAAACCCCCCTTTTAAAAACCTATGTTACTCCTAGGTATGCCCTATGCAGCCACTTAGGGCAGTGTGCATTGTATTTAAAAGTTGGACATGTACTTTTACATTTTACGTGTCCTGGTAGTGAAAAACATGATAATTTGTTTTTCACTATTGTGAGGCCCACCTCCTCCATAGGATAACATCTGGTTTCCTTAGTACAGTAAATAAATGATACATTTTGTACGGGAGCAGGTAGAAACATCATGTTTAGTGTCTAAGGAACAGTAATTTTAAATCCTCTTTAATGGTAAAGGGATATTTTAAGTCACAATTCTGAAAATGGCACTTTTTAGAACGTTGGCATTTTTATCCTACCCGTTTGGTGCTTGCATCCTGTTTCCTATGTCACAGGACTAGGTGTAGTTGTCAGTTGGCCTTTTTGTAATTCTCCCAGACAGGCACACAATAGGATGATTGAGTGTTAGCAGGATGGGCCATCCAGGCAGGATGGGGGCGGAGCTGTGCACAGCCCCACTTATACCTCAAAGCAGCTGCCTCAGCACACATACACAAAGAATTTCACACCAGCCTTTTATGACCCCAGGCTCAGTGAAGCCTGTTCAGGGAGGCACGAAATTCCAACACCATCTGTGGGGAGAAACTCTAGAAGTTTCTTCCACAGCAAAGCTGACACCAGGTATAAAATGAGGATCCTCAGACCCACTTTTCAGTTCACTGCTGCACCTGCAGAAGACTCTCAGATTGCTACCCCACTGCCAATGGCCTACTGTGTACTTTAGAGGACTGCCCTGCTGCACCAAGAGGACTGCCCTGCTGCCTGAAGCCTGTCCTGTGCCCTCAGAGGACTGCTCTGCTGCTTGAGACATGCTTTTCTGCCTAAACACAGGATTTCCAGCGTGCCTCCAAAGGCCAGTTGACTAGCCTTCTGATCAGAGTTTCATGGTCAGAAAAGGCTTCAACCATCTAGAATCCAAACCTAGACCCAGCCTACGTGAGTCCTGACCATCCACGTGGTGCCACTTCAGTCCTGAACCCTTGGAAGTGGTAATAAAGGTGTCCAGAGAGCCCAATCGAAAACCTGGGATTTTTCAGTCAAAAAGTGCCCTGAGAATCTAGAGGAGACTTGGATCTCCCTCCCCACAATCCTCCCAAGGTGCATCATTGGTCGGCCATACTTAAAAGTAGCTTTCTCTCGGTTCTTCTCCGCTGGAGCAAATCCTACTTAGTGTCTCCTTGCAAAAGACGTATCCAGCCTCGTGAAGACCTTGCTGACTGCAGCCTGCAGCTTCGTCCTGCTGGAGATATTCGACTTCCAAAAGCTAGACTAAGTCCAAATGTTGAAATCTTCACCACAACTTCCTTTAGCGGCTCCCCAACAATGAAGCCTACTTCTTGAACACCACCGGCTGCCTTTCCCTGCTGTTTTTTAGAAAATTTCTTCTAACTCCGACTCAGCCCAATCCAGATCAAGTAATGTATCTGAACTGTGCTCTATCGTGATCAGCCGTAACTTTTGACTTTGTCCCGATCTCATGTAAAGATGTTCGAGGTTGGCGATTTCATCTTTTAGTTGTTTTTTTCATTTGAAACTTAAAAAATTCATAACTCAAGTTCTACGGATTTGATTTTTGTCATTTTAGGGTCAAAACAATTACTAAATATTACTCTTTTTATTATACATTGGTGTGGGAGTTTTTATTGTGTAGTGTTTTTACTTTATTACTGTTTAAGTGCTACATAAATACTGTATGCATTGTCTCTAAGTTAAGCCTGACTTTATTTGTGTTAAGCCACCTGAGATTTAGGTACAGGTTAATTTAGTGATTTTTTGTGGTTTTCTTTGAAAGAATAGTGGCTTTTGCCTAAGTAAGGCTTATCCCCTCTCTCAACCATCAACCCAATTTCTCATAGGATACATTTTAAAAATTGTGATGTGAAACACAGCATGTGGATTCATTGTATTCAAATGTTTTCAGTAAGGAGCGACACAACACTTGTGAGGGTTCAGTTCATATGCTACAATCACTTGCTTGGCATCATGTGCGGTTGGTTTGTACATTTTTGCAAAGGTCGATTTTGTTTTCCAATCAAACTTTACACACACAGACTGACAAATGAAAGAGAGCTCTGGAAACACTATAGGCCCAATTATGTTTGATGCCAAGTTGCCTGCCTTATGATAAATAGGAATTCCCAAAGGGAATCTTGGCAGGTGTCAGTCCATTTACATGTGTGTAGATCTCCACCAAAAGTATGGAATTATCCGCATTCATAAATTCAACTCAATAAGTGGAAAATTAATTGTTGCGAGGTGTGGTTATCCTTGGAAGATTATGAATACCCCCAAGCATGGCTGTCTGCCTCATTTACGAATGCCTCTCATTCCTCTTTCAACCATGGAATGCTTTTTAATCCCCCTCAGGGATGACAGAAACCTCTTTTATAGTGGGAAGGGGAATTGATCATCTTCAGATTTGGCAGGGTGGGATAAGGGGTTTCTCCATGGGAAAATTATTTTCACTGTGGAGAAACAAAAACAAAAATGTTCTGTTTGCACAGGTGTAAGAAAGTGATTTATTAATTGGAGTGAATGATAGTTCACTAGAAGTAATTTAGGGCCTTATTTACATTTTGGTGGTATGTATATTGGTTGTATGATGATCCGTCGATGTCAATGTCATCGCGGCACTTCTAATTGCGGGCATTACATCGCATCGGCCGTCTAACCGGCCATTATGTCATCGCAAGTAGTTGCGCCGCAAATGCGGCAATTTAATTGGATCGCGTGTCACATCGCCGATTTAACATCGCACGACATGACAACGCGACGTTTGAGGCCACACAGTAAAAAACTGTATCAAGTGCGCTCATTGGTAATTCCATAATATGAAGGGAAAAGGGGGACTTACATTTATTGTCCGATGCAAGTTATGTAGGAGCCTGTTAGCCGTTATCGGAGGAAATGTAATTCTCTGAAGCGCGGCAGCACTGGATCGTTAATCGGTCATGCTAAAAATTATGCAATGTTAAAACCCGATTATGTAAAGGGAAACAAAGTGCCTCATGGTTTGCTGGGTTTCGTTTCAAAACAAACAGACTTACTTGAATCTGGAGATCATGGACGCTTGTGGCGGGGCTTCGTCTCGCTTCAACAAGACAGTTCACTTCCGAACTGAAAATGAAACAATATTACATGCCGTTTTAATGAAGGGAAACAAAGGGCCCGTTAAATGGCAATGCCTAGTTAGATAACTAAACACCCTTACTTGAATCGGGTACTCGTGAACAAATGTGGCGGGCCTTGTTCTCACTTCAATAACACATTTCAATTATGGGTATCAGGTGTTTAAGTACCGGTAACCCAACTTGTTGCATTCTGGGAGACAGAGTCCTCAAGGGAAGCAGCTAGTTGTGGATTAGGTCTGTGTTAGAAAAACATCTTACTTTCTCCCCGTTTCTGACATTTAGTTTAACCTGTTGGTGACACTATTGAATCTTGCAAGCATGTAAGCTTTTGGGTGTTGTTTAATGACAGATAGACGGTCCATTTGAATTCTCATTCATCATGTTTTTGTTCAATGAAGTGATTCACCATGGGAGCAGTCACCACTTTGTTTTTTATCCTTGAGCGGTGTTGTACAATTCATTGTCTGATCTCCTTATTGATCTTCCCAATGTAAATGTTTGGGCATGGACAAATAATTGCATATATCATGTTTTTCGTTTTGCACCCATGCATCCATCCACCCATCCATACCCATCCCTGCATCCATTCATACACCCATCCATGCATCATCCATCCATCCATCCATGCATCCATCCATCCACCCATCCATGCATCCACCCATACACCCAGCCATGCATCCATCCATCCACCCATCCATGCATCCATCCATCCACCCATCCATGCATCCATCCCTCCACCCATCCATGCATCCACCCATACACCCAGCCATGCATCCATCCATCCATCCATGCATCCATCCATCCACCCATCCATGCATCCATCCATCCACCCATCCATGCATCCATCCATACACCCATCCATGCATCCATCCACCCACCCATCCACGCATCCATCCATACACCCATCCATGCACATCCATCCATCCATCCATCCACCCATCCATACACCCATACACCCAGCCATGTATCCATCCATCCACCCATCCATGCATCCATCCATCCATCCATCCATGCATCCATCCATACACCCATCCATGCATCCACCCATATACCCAGCCATGCATCCATCCATCCACCCATCCATGCATCCATCCATACACCCATCCATGCATCCATCCATGCATCCATCCATCCACCCATCCATGCATCCATCCATCCTCCCATCCATGCATCCATCCATACACCCATCCATGCATCCATCCATCCACCCATCCATGCATCCATGCATCCATCCATCCACCCATCCATGCATCCATCCATACACCCATCCATGCACACCCATACATCCACCCATCCATACATCCATCCATACACCCATCCATGCACACCCATCCATCCATCCATCCACCCATCCATGCATTCACCCATACACCCAGCCATGCATCCATCCATCCACCAGCCCACTATGTTGTTTATTTTTTCATTGCGTGACTTCTATGTTTGCCACCAAGTGATCCGTACAATATCCGTACATATCCGTGACTTCTATGTTTCCCACCAACTGAAATCCGTTGTTTATTTTAAATCTGTTGTTTATTTTTTCATTTAGCCCACATATTTTTTCCCACTGAAATACGTTGTTTATTTTTTCATTTAGCCCACATATTTTTCCCCACATATCCGTGTATATTTATTTCACATATCATTTCCCCACATATCCCCACATATCCCCACATATCCGAGCTTTAACACAACTTTGCATGCATGCGATGTGAACGCACCTGAACATCGCATGTGTTGTAATTCCATGCGATGTTAATGGCCTTGCGCACTCATCGCATGCGCACTAAAAGCAAGCGATGTAAACGCTCATCCGATGTCAAAGTCGCGGTGCGATAGCACCGCGATGTTTTGACCCCGTTGTGCTTGGTGTTTCCCATGTATATTACATCACAACTGCAATTGAGTATACATACCACCAACATGAAGGTGTGCCCACCCGATCTAAATGCAGGCAGACCTTCTTTTTGGGTACAACGGTAAATACTCATCACTGCCATCCCCAAACCTCTCCAACAGCCCAAGGGAGTAAGGGCTGTTGTAGAAATGGTTACATATCCACCCACCCAATCAGGATGGGCGGACATAAAGCCATTTTTTTTACTGTCCTCCACCACCAGGCAAACCCTGGTGGCGAGGGACAATACAACACAAATAATGCTCACCACAAAAAGAAAATCCTAGTTTGGGAATTTTCGTTTTGAAAAAAAAAAAAGAATACTGTTAGAGACAGAGCTGCTTTGTTCTGACACAGCCCTGCACCAAACAGTGGATTGCATTGACAGGAACCGCTGTGACAGAGGTTCCTCCTAAATGCTTTATAAATGACCTCTAGCTTGGTGATCATTTTTAAATTTGGTGGTCGGGCTCTCCTCCAGCGCCACAGAGATTTTTACTCCATCACTTTGGTGGAACAATGGCCCATAAACTGGTTCACAAAGTCACTAACCTGTTAGGTCCAGTAAATGGTTTCAGTAATTTAAACATGAGCTTACCCTCGCGTAGCTAGGCCCAGATCAGACAGACTTAACTTAGAGAAACTGTATAAAGAATGTAAAGTACCAAAACAGATCAAACGTAAAAAACCCTACACAATAAAAAACCTCAGTCAAATTTTTAAAAATAGAGGCATATTTAATAATCAAAATGACAGCAAAACGACAACGATATAAGAAAGAGTACCAGAGATATGAATTGTCACCTATTTTTAGGAGTTAAAGCACCAAGAAAAAATAAACTGCCAATAAAAAGTACTGTTTGTATGTGACCAAGACATAGGCATGATTTTAGGCCAACAGCGAAGGAGTGTTGGTCGGATACACCAAGCAGATTTTACCTTCTGATGTAGTCTCTGAAATGGAAGTCAGGATCCTCACGTAGGGCAAGGCAGAAGGCTATAGCCAGAGAAGTCCCAATTAAGGGGCTGATTCCGATTCGGGAAACGAATCCGAACAACGATTCGTATTCGTAGCCGTTTCCATACGAATCGTAGTAATCCGTCTGAATCGCGTAGTACGATCCGTAGGTCAAAACTCCGTCTGAATCCTTGCAAACTGTACGAAAGGCAAGGGAAAATCCGTACGACATACACCCGTACAGTGAACCGTACGATTCGTAAACATGCTGTACGTCCAGACCGGAGTCTGTGTACGCCATTCGTACGGTAAATGTCGCGTATAGGCAATTCATATGGAGAGCCACACAATAACATACGCACCGTACCCCTGTCATGATCTCAGTGGTTAATGCACAGGGCGAGAGACTCAGGTTGTGTCAGAGCAGGCAAATACAGAGATGGTCCCAATATCCAAGGTGGAGAGAAAATGCTTGGTTTCCACTTTAATAGTAAAACAATGTCTGAAAAACATAAGCGACTTTTGTCCTAAAATGGCGGTGCAGGAAGGACGCAGCCGGGACAGTTCGGCGGTCCAGTGTTTCTCGGCACGCGATCAGCCAGGTGAACGAGGTGCGCGTTCCAAATAGGAACGACGCACTTCACTGTGATTTTTCCATGAGGAAATGCGTCTCCTCTTTAGCTCGGCATATTTTCTCTAAAATTGCCGAGGTTTCAGGTTTCCTCGCAACGTTTGTTGAGAAGCGCCGAAGTATGATTAGCGCTTAACCCCTTCCACGTTGATGACGAGCTCAGCTCGTCATGAGGTACACCTCTCGTATGCTCATGACGAGCTGAGCTCGTCATGAACCGCGGGAATCCGCGATTCTCAGCGCACAGCGGGAAAACGCGCAGAGCGCATGCGGTTAACCAACAGTGAAGTAAACCGCATACGCAACGTGGGTAAAGCGGTCTACAACGAACAACGAGAAAGATACGGCTGTGTGACTTCGTGTGCAGACAATTTTTGAAGCTATCTTGAAGTCAGTAGAAACCTTTATTTCTTGATACCGGTATCACTGTGGCAATGTATTTTAACAGTGTACCGTGACTCCGTTTTTTAGCCTTTCATTTGAAAGTCAAGCTGGTATTTTCTTTCTATTAAGATCTTGCAGAACTCAGTTTAGTTTACTCATAGTTAGGGTAAAAAGGCATCCTCTAAAACTTAGGTTAAGGAAAATACAGTTGAAGGATTACAACAATGCTTCAAAACAGTTTAAAGTAAATGGAGTCAATTATAGTTTGCTTAAGAGAAAGAGTAAAAGAGGCAGCGAGTGAAATTAAAAGTTAATTGTTGTTGTTTTCCCCTAGAGCACAGACTGTTTGAACAGAGCAATTACCAGCATAAGAGAGAAGCCATAGCCTAGGTTTAAATAGGTACATACTCTTTACATTAATAGTTAAAAAAAGTTTCAGAATATAGAGGTTGTGCATATATACATGTATATGTTTTCCAATTGTGTCTTTGTTCAGGTGTGATCCAAGAAGGCACCATACAACCGACAGGTGAAGAAGACGTCAACTCTTCAGTACTGAGGGTTTCTCTCTTTTTCTTCCACTTCCCCTTTCCCCCGTGCTTTAGACGTTACCCTGGATATTTATTATTTGGGTGGCGGTTGGGGTGGTGGGCAGTGGGACCATCGTCGATTCCTGTGGATATCCAAGGCACCTGACAACCCCTGAATTAAAGGGGTGTACGCACGGGGTGTACGCACCGTACACCTATGTCCTTGGGGGGTACGGACCGTACCTGTAGGCACCGAACACTGACATTCATGGGTTGTACGCACGGGGATATACGCACCATACCCCTGAAATCCAGGGGTGTACGCACCGTACACCGAAGCACCCTACCCCTGCAATCATGGGGTGTATGCATCATACCCGTGGTGATCGTTCCGTACGCATTACGAGCCGAATTCAGCTTTTCCGGACGTTTTCAGCTCCCGTAAAAAAAGAGTCGTACGGACTGCGATCCGTACGAACTTCGCGTACAGCGTCTTCCGAGTGCGATCCGTACGGTTTCTTGAATCGTACGGTCTGTTGTATGATTCGTAGTGAGAACTGCATTGAGTACACATTGTACGTACGGGTACGGTTCTGCGTACGAATCGTACCGTAAAAAATCTCCGTACGGCGATTCAGACTGGATTTTACCGAATCGGAATCGGCCCCTAAGTTGGATAAGCGTTCAGCGAGGTTCTGCTTAAGCCACTGGTTATGGTGTTTTCCTGCTCAAAATTTCTATATTCTGACTTAGTCCTTTTTTGGAATTCGGATTCCTACAGTGGGGCAAGCAAGCTGGCTGCAAATGGGAATGCAGCACTGAAGCCAAACAGGCTTGCTGCAAGGGTCTGTTAAACTGGATTTTTAGGCAGCAGACAGCTCTGAGCTTGACCAGCCTGATTTTCTTGTCCAACAAAGTCAAACCCTGGGCCGATTGATTGGGGTTGTAGGTCCCGGTCTTCCAGAGGTCTGGGAGGCAAACAAATTCTAAGTCCAAATTTTTCTGAGATTTCAGACTAAATCCTTCTGAACATGACTACCTCACCAGGACCTCAGGGACAGCAGTAAGGGTCGGACTTCAGCAGAAGCCTTCAGCTTGGTCCAGTCCTCTCTCAGTTGCAACTAATCACCTATCACTCCAGGAAAAAAGACCTCGTGCAGCTTTTGATGCCCCTGTAGCCACATAAGAGGTCAGTCAACTGACCATTGGAGTATATTTCTTTGCTCTAGGTTCAAGTGGATGCAGGTCCAGACCTTCAGGTTACAGATAGGTGACAGTTTCAGACAGCAGGTCCAGAAAGTGTTCTCCTGAGCTGTGGGTGATGTGCCAGCTTTGTAGATTTTACTAGCCAGTGGGTGAGCGTGACTCCTGGACACTTCCTAACCAACGTGGAAAATGTTCTCGGGCAAATATAACTACTTTTACAGCACATCATGTTAACCTTGTGCAAACTGTCCTACATTGCACAATAATTCTAAGGGCAACCAAAGATTACACAGGCCTTCTGTCCCTTAAGGGAGCCTGTGGTCCAACCAAGGATGTGTTTAGGGAAATTGGTAGTCACTTCCTTATCAGCTGCACAAAGTGGTTCTGGTACTAGATCCCCTCCCACTTGGCTTGTGCCCAATCAGCCAGAGAGGGCCTAAAGATCAAAGTCTGTCCTTCCTCAGGGTTTCCCACACACTTGATTGCGAATGGACAGCCCCACCATTGTCAATTAAAATTCTACACCCTCCCAGCCTCACCCCTAGTCCATCCTCTTAACAGGCTCAACCCATTGTCTCTGCTCTGGAAGCAGCTTTCACACCTCACTAAGGTCAAGCACAGGAGACAGCTGCTATTAGCCTCCAAGAGCTTCAGGCGGTGAAAAGGTAATTTTCTAAAAGTAACTTTCCCTAAATATGTATCAAAAATCGAACTCCATCATTGAATTGGATTTTTACTAGATATTAAAGTAGATTTCTCTAACTTGTTTAATACTCAAGTTAGCATAGTTAATATATTAACATGCTCTCTAGTTTTTCTCATAGGACAGCCAGAGTCTTCCATAGTCAAAACTGCTTTTGTCATCTTGTCACTGTAGGGACATGGTAATATTACATTTTGAGCTTTTAAATATTATGCACCCTTCCTTTTAGGCTTCTAGGCCTACAGAGCGGGGGCTTATTAATATTTAAAAGGTAGGTTTTCCCGTGTTAAAAGGATTATTCTGGCAGATCAGGCTGCTGGTTTACAATGCTAGAGTCAAACTGCATTGGTAGGCCTCAAGCCATGTTTCCTTGCCACACTAGTGGATGGCACAATTAGCTTTGCAGGTATAGGTGCCATTTAAGATTCTGTGCCATA